>NC_052533.1:105077011-105399511 GCF_016699485.2 Gallus gallus | reverse complement strand
AGTGTTTATAGTGCTCAGGACAGAAAAAAGAAACAAAAAAGAAAGAAAAACCCCAAAAGTGCAAATCCAATCATACAAAAAAATTCACCACAAAAACAAAAACACAAGCAATTTCTTGTATATTATTTATTTATTCATTACTAACAGTATATTAATGTAGCCTCTTCTTGATTATCAAGTTGTTAATGACCCAGGTTTTTTTGCATGAAAAATATTTCACCACTAAAAATCTTTTTATTTTCTATAATCCCTGTCAGATACTGCAATGATTACAAATTGTTCACTTTACTGTAGGATTATTAAGTATTTTTGATTGGAATGATTTTCCGATGAAAATTTATTTTCTGTTCAGTCAAATGTTATTTTGTTTAATGATCTTATTCATTTGGATTAAGAAGAGAGCTTTATGTAAAGAAACTTCAAAACTAATGATTTTTTGTTGGAATGGCCTAAAAAAATATAGTTTTATAGATTGTCTAAAAACAACAACAACAACAAATAAACAAGCAACAACAAAAAAACAAAAACAAAAAACAAGCAACCATACAAAGGATACCACAACAAATCTCCTTCATGCTTTACTCCTGCAAGGCCCTTATATTTCCTTTTTTAATTGTGTTTCTGGAGACTTAATTCAAATGGTTTTGTCTCCTTAAGTACTACGTATTCTTAAGGACTCAGGAACTCAGAGGCAGCTAACACACTCAGACTTTCCTCACCTCAGTTGTCTGTTTATAAATACAAACATGTCTCACTCTTAATGCTGCTGTGAAGACCATGTTCTAAGCTTTGGTCCCATCTGTTATCTTTATGTTGCTTCCTGTTTCTAGGGAATCAAGCATAACCTTCTTTCCTCGCTTTCAAAGTCCTTCACAGCTTTGTCATGTTATCACCTTTCACTCATTACTAACTCCTACTTCTGTTTATGCCTGCTCATGTGTTATATTTCAAGTAAGCACTTACAGATGCTATTTCTCACACTTGGGAAACTACGTCTTGAGCAGTAGATGGGCTAACCACTTTTCAGCTTTCCAGGTTCTTTCTCCTCAGTGCAAAAGCCAATAAAAATCTTGAGAAAATACCTCCTGCTGAGATGTGAGTGCAGCTTGTGAATAAGTTTTATGTTCTCTTTGTCTCCCTTGTTCTGCATGTGCTCCTCAGCTAACATTTAGTCTGCTCTTTTTGGGTAAGGTCTGAGCAGTGTTTACACTTTACCTATCTAAGAGAAGTGCTAGTCAATGCTTCTGTGCACTAAGATGACAAAAAAAAAAGGTAATTGTAAGTGGGAAATTAATGAGCAATCCATCTCAAATAAGAATGTAACACAATTTACAATCCATTTTCTGAACTCTTGGAGATACACGGTTATTTGCAGAAATCAACGGATTCCTGAATAACTATAAACAATATGAACATTGAGCTCACAATCAGATTAATTCCTTGTGTTTAATCCAAAACCAGTGTTTTCAGTCAGCCTCCCTTTTCCTCCTAATTTTTAGGGTATAAAATAGCACATCAGTTAAGAAGCACAGATTCTAAACAGGATAAAGCCAAGCAAATGTAGGATTACTATTTTAAAGATTAAGACACCAAACCTTTGAGTGATGCTTTTCTTTTAGTAGTATTGCCAATGATAAGGGCTTTATGTGTAAATCAAGAAATAATTAAACATTTACTGTTGTAACCATAGAGGTCTGGAAATAACCAATTAAATACAAGCTGGAGAAAGCCTAATTAAGTAAGACACTAGATTTAAGTTTATGTTTTCGGAGGAGTAATTAGCAAGACTAAAGTTAAATAAATACTATAAAATTATTCCCAGGTGTATTTATTCACATAATTAGTGAAGTTTGCTTTGTAGATGTGTGCATTCCTTTCTGTTCGCTTTCTGCCTGTATTCATTTGATTGAACTCTAGCATAAAAAATACTAATGCAAATGAGTTTAGTGATAATATTTACTTAAATAAAAAAATAGTAAAAATACTAATTGCAGCCTAACAAAATAGCAGTGAAACTAAAGAGTGCAGTAAAAACAATACAGATGGAAAAATGTAACTGAAAAATTTTAGAAATATTAACAAAAGAAAAAAGGTTTCATTATTTTTTGTGAAATTAGACAAATGCTGTAGAAAGTATATCAGAATAAAAGGATACTATGCAGAATGGAGAACTATAAAGTGCTATATCAAATATATTTTTTTTTATAATACACTGTATGTATGTGTATTAAATGATTATTTTCCTCTAATCCCTACAAACCTTTAGAAATATTTTTCTCAGGCAGTAGAAACAGAGTTATTTTATGAACACACTCATTTTTTAAGAGCAAAGAGGCAGAATTATGTATATTATTTAAGTACATTATTTCGGCAAAGAGAGAATGTAAACAAAACAATGGTATACAAGTATTCCCAACATTTTTAAGTAGTTAAATAATCTCTTTTTATCTGGTTGATGGAACTGTGTCTCAAAAATATACTATAAATGTGTTTTTTTTTTGTAATTAAACCACTCTGTTTTTGTTATAGTCAATTGCTTTCTGTACTATATAAATACTGTCATTACAAATTATTTGCTGTGAGATGAATAGCAAACCTTTTAATGAGATCATGGTTTTCTTTAAAGTCTGCATGGTTTATTTCTAGCCCTTATTTTCATTCATACTCTCAGTAGTGGAGAATTCACACAAAGATCACCTCAGATCTCCAATTGTATAATGGTATAGAAACAGCTCTGTCCTAAAGGCAGATCTGTAATTCTGTAGTGTAAGGGCTTTGCTTCCCTACTGCACACTCAAGTAAGCATTTCTGATCCTGCCTAAAGTATTCACCTCTAACCTTGACATTCAGTGCAAAGTAGTACAGCTTTTCTATGTCATAAAAGATGGGATTTTTTATAAATATATTAAAATATATATAAGTAAATTCAAAAATATAATGATATCTTCAGCAGTTTTCATTTGAGGAACTTACATTTTATTAAGAATAAAAATTACTATCAAAAATCATATATTTAAGACGTTGATATATTAAGGAAAAATCAAATGCATCTTCCATACGAAAATCCACTTATACAGAAGTAGTAATATTACATGTACTGCTTACAGATGCAATTTGCATAAAAGTATTTTACCTCCTCCCTCCTCCTAGAATTTAGAGATAGTAGGAAGTCTGTCTTAAGTATTTGTAGAAAACTTATCTTAAATAATCATAATTTCAAAGTATTAACTTGTTGAAGAATGACAGCTTTGTATTGCTACATTTGGTATTCAGCAAGCAGTCATTCAGTCACAGCTGCCAATGCTGACTGATATGTTCAAAAGAGCCTCGAAGAATATTGACAAACCCTCAACTTGTGTGTAATATGGAGATAAGGATACCAAAATTATATTTACTTATGCTCCTAGTGTAGCATGAAGCTTCACAAAATAGTTAAACTAGGTTTTTTTTCTGTTTGTGTGCGGTTTTTTTTTGTTTGTTTGTTTGTTTGTTTTTTAATTTACTGCTATGTACTGTGAGCTTCAACTTGTGTTCAGTGATTCAGTGCTGGATAAAATTACTAATCTCCATGAGGGTGGATGGAGATTGAAGAAAGAAAACAAACTACCAGTAAGAGCTGTCCAACTCAAACACCAATCCGTATTCTCTATTAAAAAAAAAAAAAAAAAAAAAAAAAAAAAAAAGGAGAGTGGTAAAAAGAAACAACAAAAATGCAAGGACAAGATGCAGTATTTTCTCAATAATTTCTGTCTAGGGCTGATCAGCGGGAATTTAGATCCTGTTGTATTTATCTAAAACATCCACATAGATTAAAAATTCTGTTTTACTCTCGACATATGTGGAAAAAAGTAAGTTAATGATTTCTTTCATAAATTATAGGTGCCTTTAAATTAAAGCCACATCAAGTTTTGTAATGAATTATTCCACAATTTGTTGGACTTACAGTCTTAAACATTTAAATTAGTGTGTGCGTGTGAGTTTTTCTCTCACCAGATCTGTATTCTAGGGACAATCCAGGGTTCCATGTAATATAAATGGAAATTGCACAAGAACCCCTTCATCTAATTTATTTCTATGTTTATATTTTGCCTCCTGGATACAGTTAAAAACAAAGACCTGCAGCAGAAATTTACAAACACTAAAGATTTATAGATAATCTTTTCATGTAATCTTCTTCAATGAACTTTTTAGTTCTCTGCAATTTGAAGAGGCAAGTACCATCACCCCCCATGGCATTTGTCAATTCAGCAAAACAGAACTAATTTTTGTAGAACTTTAGAGTACATATAACACATTTCACAATCTATTGAGAAATAACATTTGGCTGTTGAAGTGATGGGTCAAGAACTTGGGCCTTAATGTTGTGACATTCTAGAGGAAGTCTAGAGAGTGGGTGTCAAATAGATGGGACAATGCTTTTTGGTGATGTCCAGAGAAAGGACAAGGACAATACTCTGAATGTCTGTCCCTTTATTTTAAGCTAGTAAAAATAAATAGAAATTATACAAGAATGAGAAACTGGCCAAGTTTAAAGCTAATGAATTTTTTCCAGATACTTCTCTTTGCATACGTATAGTTTATTCTTCATATTTTCAAAAATATTTCAAAGCACTGGTTTATATATTATTTAGTATGAAAGTAATATAGCTCAGGAATACATCAACATATTCAGTACATTCAGATGGGTTTTATCTTCATGATCCTTTTAATTTCAGTGCTTGTAGTTAAGCTGATTGTGCTGTTGCTTTGTCTGACATATATTCTTCAATGTACTCTGCAGTGATATCAGTTACTGTTCCAGATTTCTCAAAAGGGTGGAGAAAAGTAAATAGGAGACTACTTCATTTCACTACAGTTAGTAAGCAGAAGGTTATGTTGCTAGAACAACACAGAATTACTGAAGGCAGATTGCTTTTTTATTGTTCCCAAAATCTGGCACTTGAGTACCCTTTTTCTACAAATAGTCTTCAAGTTTAGAAAACTATGTCAGACAATGTTAGCTGAAATGATAAAAAGCTCAAAAATTGTTGCCTCCATCTGTTACCCCAAAAGATCTAATGTCACAGACAGAGTAAGCACGCTGACTTGCCAAAATGCACATAACTCAAAATGGTAAATCCTACAGCTTTCTGAGCAGTTTGAAGGCTCATGCTGCTGTTCACAAGTGAACTATATGCCTGGCAAAAACTAAGGAGCTGTTAGATTGAATCATCTGCTTCCCCCCTCCACCTCCCCTCTCTTTTTTTTTTTTAATTGGATGCTTGCAATTGGCCTTTTATTACTTGGAGGTACCTGCTTCCTTCAGCTGGACTTTGCTGAAACTATATACTGCTGTAAATTATAACTGTGAAAAGAGTTAAAGTTCAAGTAAAAAAAAGTAAATACAAGCTTAAGAGATTTCAGATGATTGTGAATTTAGATGTTCAATTAAAGACAATATAGTCCAGCACAATAACTGAATAAAAGAGCTGGCACTCATTTTATCCAGAAATGAAGACATGCATACCTTTGCTACATAAAAACGCATGGGCTGGCCCATAATTAATTATTTCTGGAGCTAAAAGTGGCCTGGTAGACGAAATATGTGAATATGCATATATAAAAGATATGGATTATTCTGCAGAGCTAAGTAGCTCCTCAAATTTGTCATTTTGGTATTTATACCTGCTATGTAACTATAACTACATTGGGAATGCCTGGAATTAAAAAAAAAAGCAAAACAAATACAATATGGAAACACAGAGGAAAAAATTCTGAACAATCTCCCTCTTGTACTATCTGCATCAGCTCTTTGAGTTTATCTCAGTAGTTCTTCCTATTCAAAACATCTAGACTGAATGCCTTATCAATCTCCTGCCAATATGGATTTCTCCTCTATGCAGAAATACAACTGAGAAGTCCTGAAACTATTGTAAAAGCTAACAAAGGGCAGAAAATGTCACAAAAGGGATAGAATAAGACTGCCATGTTTGCTTGCTCACCAATATCTGACAGATTTTCTTAATTTCTTACATATACTCTGTAAAGAAGTGAATTGCTAGACTAGATTAGAATAAAGAATTAAGTTTTAGAATCAGCATAACCAGCAGTCATAATCTGCCAACACAGTGTGATAGCTCTGTGTAATTTACCAAGTGCTCAGACACACATACATGCAAATATGTATATTCTCTAATATCTAACTAATTATTCTCAAAATCATCTATAATAAAATATTCATATTGCATTCCAGTGTAAGAACCATAATGCATCAAAATGAAGAAGTATTAAAGATGACTTTTAATTATTCAACTTGGTGCTAACCAGCACATATTAATTTTTCAGTCTACTCTTCTTGAAGTAGAAAGGACATGCTTCTATCAGCCAAAACTATTTCAGTAGTTATGAAAGCTAAGCTGATTATAAACAGGCAAAATGGATGACAGTAGGAGTGAAAATAATTTCAGAAGCCAGCAAATCATTGCAGTTCTCAGGAAAGTAAATCTTGCCAAGAAAAAGACTTATTCACTCGAACAGCCCAACGGGGGTGTAAGTACTATGTTAAAAGCACATAATTTTCTTATAAATCCATCAATCTCCAGCAGATTTATAATAATGAATTACATGACATAAACATCAGGGTGGAGGCCTGACTACAGTTTGTGCTCTGTGGATCTCCAAAGGTTCAGATGTTGCTTATGGTTCAATTAAGCATCTAAAAGAAATAATGCCTAATAAAAGCTTATGTGAATTATCATAGCTGTTTGAGAGTGCCTGAATTTATTCTTCCTTTCCAATAAACTTTGTATTGTTAATTTCTCAAAATGAACATTTTTCCTAAATTAGCCACTCTGCATCTTTCTGCGTAATGTAACTGCAGCTTTTTAAAATATATTTTTCTAACCAGGGAAGCCCAACCAAAATCCTATTGTTTTTATTTAGACCCAAGGCAAAGTCAAGAAAGCCTGCACAGATTCATAACAAGGTTGAACATGATCAGTTTGTCTAAAACCAGTATGTATGATGTAATGTCTGTAGGTCCTCATTTTGCCATTGCATCTCATGTAAAAAAAATGACAGCCAGCAACTGAAGAACAATTATCACCCCTTTATTTTTCAGAGTGTTAAACTGAGCCTTGTTTACTTGGATAAACCCAAGTTTAGCCCAGCCTGTGAGAGTACGATGAGTATATTTCTCATTGCACTCTTCTTTTGCAAAGCAGAGAGGATAGATGTCAGACTGATGAATGAAATTTTCACTGTGAATTGGATTTCCAGTAGAAATTCACTAAGATAATCATCCTGGATTCTTTCTGAGGAAAGAGCAGAGATCTGCAGAACAATAGATACACCTCTCTATTAGCTAAGCTTTATATGCCTGTATTTGAAATAGAGAAATGAAGAAAATGGCATTACAAACCAGGCTCTGCTTTGGATGCTGGACTACATTTATTATTTCCATTTTGGAAACACTGTCTTGGGGTAGGGTTATTTGTTGGTAAAGGCTCTCTCTACAAATGGATTGATTTGTGAAGTGTCTTTGCCTCATGATTTTGAATAACCCAGAATAATTTACATAATTTGACAATTGAACATATTTGAAATCAAAAGCAAAATGTTGTATGGACATCAATAATTTTCCACAATGCAAAAGAAACATAATGGAGAAAAATGACAATGGAGACAAAGGTTAAAAGGCATCTCCAAATGAATCTAGCCATTCATCAGTCTTGGAATCTTATCTTAAATTTCCTATTTCATCCCACTCCAAAGGATTGTACAAAATAGATACTGTTGTAAATTACAGAAATTAAAAGAATATATTTGCACTTTTAGAGAAATATTAACTGTTTGTTAGACAAAATATTACCTGTTCTCTCTGGCTCATTTTTGTGATTATAGAGCCTGAAATGTAAAAGATTTACCTGCTGCATCAGGGAGATCAAAGCCAACATTTTTGTTTCTATCCTTGACAATGAAATAGAGATACAGGTAAGACATTCAGCTAAGGGCACACATCTGTCTTCATCTGCCTAGAAGAATCATATCTTAGTAAACTTTTTAAACTGATATTGCAACTTATAACTTGAAAAGTTATGCCAAACTTAGACCTTACATAATTATTGCTGCAAAATATAATTATGTATGTGAAGGATGTAAAAAAGATCTATTGTAAAGAAAAAGAAAGAAAAAAAAAAAAACACCACTTATCAGTACAGCTTTTTAAACATATTTTTAATGTATTTTTTAATATATTTTGTAAATATGAAGATAAAAAGTTTTCAAATAAGAGAATTGGAGAATTTTCTCTTAGGACAGAAAAACTTTGCAAGAGGGAGATATTACAGGAAGAACAATAACTGTGTTATCTTCTTATGCATAGGCTTTATGCTGAACTGAGAAATGAATTTTGTTTTATCCATATACCTTTGGATAAGCAGAGCTGCATTCACCAGACATCTGACACTGAATGCTCATACACGGAATAATTATACTTAACTAACTTAACACAGGAGAGACATTCATACAAGAATTAATTATTTAATGTTTGTATTCAGCTTGAAAATGTAAAGCATTTCTCCTTTACAATTGCTAGCAACTTCAGGCACTTGGAAGATTTCCTTCAGAAAAGCTGTGTGTGTGAGAAGGAAAGCAACAAAATGAAATAAATAATTCAGCAAATATGATAGTAATGTAATTATTTTAATACTTGTTTTTATTCTGTAGGCAGTTTTATGCTTGTTTTAGAATTTAAAAACAAGTGTAGCTACAGCATTAAGAACTATGAATCTGTTAATCCATTTAGTTAAAAAGTGTGGCATTAATGTATTATTGTGTACAAATTTGATCCCAGCACCTAAAGCCATCCTCCCACCTTCAAACAGTCAGATCAAATATAGGGAAAGGAAAGGGAGAAAAAGAACAACACGTAACCTGTACAAGAAAAACTTAACAAAGAAACATATTTCAAAATACTAAAGTCTCCTTCAGAGACTGTCTTCCTGTTTTATTCCTCAAGGTGAATATAGGTTTCTTTGTACAATACTGAGTCTTGAAATTGTAATGTCTTTTTAATTATGGGAGAACTAAAGGTTTGGTTTAGTCAATTTATGCATTTTTGTCATCTTTTCATTAATGTGAAATCATATATGTCTTGACTATATACTGTCTACTCTTTAAAATTTGTATTAACATGAAAGGTTCTATGTAAATACATTATCAGAATATACACTGTTAATTGGGGCATGCTATATCACGGTGGCTGCTTTATTGAGATGTCTCTTAGGAAACAGATTTAGCCTACTGATAGCAAATGGTAATATGGTAATAACCATTGCTTAATCAGGACAGTAATTAGCATCAATTCAGTTTAATTGAACTGAATTTAACAGGAGTCAAGAAGTAAAGTACTGATTAACCTCCAAACTATTGATCAGTGCTCACTAATTCTCCAAAGACACAGAATAATTACATCAATAAATGACATAAATGTCTAATTTTACAAATCAAACAGTATCTGGAAATACAGCACAGCATAAATAGTGTGCCTGCATGGAAAAAAAAATCATTCTGAATACATTATCACTGTAGTCACGATTCCTTTTAAAATTTAAATTATAAGACTAAATGGTGTTTAGCTGTTTATGGCTATCTATAGTGGCTATTTTTTCAGGACGTGTATACCAGCTGTCACTCAGTTCCACTGCAAATTTGAGTGATTGCTGAACTGCAGAATTCTGACATAGATTTTACTATCTATGAGAGTAATGATACACAGGGGCAGAAAACTGCTTGATACCTGGTCTCTTACTGTTCACATCCTGATACTTGTAGAATTATGCCAGGGACAAAGGGCTTCATTTGCTTTTCACAACTTTTTATGGTATTATATTCGTGTCTCAAAATGTTGCAGATTTTCCCAAGAGCAGCAGTCATGTGTTACAACTCTCATAATGATTAGCACCCTGGTGATCATGTCATTCACTGTTTGATTCAAAGAGCTCAGTAAACTTCATTGTCTCTTTACGCTCAGTTGCAACCTTTTGTACTTTCACATACCTTTGGACTTGATTATTATGATTCTGCTGCTCTTTTACTGAAATTCCTATGCAATGATTTCCAGGCAGTATCACCAATCAAGAAATGATGGCTATTTTTTTCCATCTAATAATGATAACATTCTTTAGAATTTTTGTCTGTGCTTTTCTTAGGATTTCTTCTTCATAACAGATAAAGAGGGTCGTTGAAATTGACAACCTTGTCTTATACCTATCCTCAAGTTAAATCAATTACTTTGCTCATGTTTTTTTCATGAGAATTTCTACTAGGATTTTACATCAATTTTATGATGTTTTCAGCAACTCCATCCAGCTGCAGTTTTCAAAAAAATCTGCTATGATATCAAATCTGTAAATACAATCCATGACAATACAACTTTCTTTCCTTTTGTATTTCAGTGTTTTATACACAGGTTGTAGAAATATTATTCTTGTGTAGACTACGTTGAAATTTTGCAGCAATTTTCCAAATAAACTAAATCCACCATTATAGCATTTTTTTCTACGTAGCTAGAATTCCTTATTTTGGTATTCATGGTGACCAATTTGTCACATTTTTTCATTAAGTCTGTTTATATTTCATATAAGCTGGTCAGGAAATTAATCATTCTGTATTCCACATTATATTGTCCATTGGCTCAGCTACTAGAAGATTCTTTTAACGAGTGTAGCTTCTCATACACAACATGTATATGAACATTCTCCTTAATTTTCAGCACAGTGTCTTTAATCACACTATATATACAGGGCTGCTCTGAAAGTAATGCTTCCTATTTTATTATGTTGGCTCACAATGTCAGAGGCAGATGTTGGTGGTATGGCAGTAGAAGTGGAACCTTCCCACCGATATTTCATTACATTTTGTTGCTATGTGACAGATGGATGCAGAGTGGCAGTCTGACAGAATGGCATCTGACATGGAAGTTCATATGAAGCGAAGGTCTGCCACTGCGTTCCTCCATGCAGAAAAAATTTCACCCATTGGCATTCTTCACTGACCCTTGCTGAACATTTCTGCAGACTAACCAGTGGATGTGAGCACAGTGAATCAGTGGGTGGTGTGTTTCAGCAGTAGCAACAGCAACAGTGGTTCACCTCTGCTGGTGCAGATTTTTATGAGCGCAGCATGCAGACTCTTGTTCATCACTGGAGGAAATGCATAGGTAATGGTGGTGACAGTGTTGAAAAAAAGTGTTTTGTAGCTGAGAATTTTCTCTGTCAAGTGTTATTTTTCTCTTTGTTGTAGTTTCCACATAAATAAATAGGAGGTGTTACTTTTGAAGAGATCTATGTAATCTGATTTAAGAATTCTATATATTTAAATGTTATATTGTTAGATATAAAATAATGCAAGAGTGAACACAAATATTGTTGCTAATTCTCTTAAAAATTGATTAGGTTCTTAGGAATGCAAGTATGTAGGTCATTCTAAAAGGAGCAGCCCTTGTACTTCAAAGTATCTGGTGGAACTCTCAAAGATATGCACTGTAACACTTACCTTCCATGTTCTTGCCACCAAGGCTGGCTAAGAAGATACAGGAAATACTAGATGTACAATTTCGGAGTTTTTTTAATGTGAGCTCTTCATAAACAATGAGGGCAATAAACCAAACAATTCAACTGCTTAGCTCCAGCTATTTTTTTAACTACAGCTGCTAACTTACCAACACTGAGCTAAAGTTATTTAGAATGGAAATGTCTGCCAATAAACACTGATGTCTCTCTATTATCGTCCTGACGTTAGCATGAAGGCATAGACATTTCTCTGGTGGCCCAAACTATCCTGGGAATCCACTTTCTTTTGCATTTCATTCTGTTTGATTTTCAGGGAATGGATAAGAGAATCAAAGTGTTTCCTTGAAGATAGAGCCAAAATTGACTTTAAATCAAAAACATAATGGTAACTCTAGTTTATCATATTCTCTTCTTGAGTAACTGTCGTTGTACTCTCACATACACTTTACCAAAGCAAATATACTTCACCACACTTCCCAGTGTGAGTGATATGGGGTTAATCACTTCCACTACATGAAAATCCTATTCATCAACAGAGGATACTGCAGGTCCAGTAAAATCAGCTCGCAATCTGCTGAATCATTCCACAAAGTCCTGGTTCAAACTATCCTGTATAAAATAACGTTCCCTGAGTTAATACATCAGTAAACTAACTGTGTTGAAAAATAAGTTTCACTGTGGATGAATATGGGCAAAATACTTGTAAAAATAATTTCAGTGTTCTGTTTTACCCTATTTAATTATTTGTGCCAGTCTTAACTCCCATCAGTTTCCCAATTACTTAATCAATTGCTATTTCTAACACATGCTACAGACCCTTACAGAATGTTGCGGAAAAAAATGTATAGAAATAATCAGTATTACGCTTTTCTAGAATGGGCTGTGATTGTTATCTGTAGACATAGTGGGTGACATGAGATCATCTGCAAAAATGATTTGCCAAAAATTCCAGGGATTAATGCATTCAAATTCAGTGTAGTTTTTGTCCTATTAAAAGTATGATTAGAATTCTAAGCACACTTTATCATATTTTGGTCTTTTAAAATTCAGTTTCTTTCTTTAAATTTGTTCCACAGACATTGCTATTTTCCATTAGTATGCTGTTCTTTCTCATTTACTTTCCTTTTTCTATTTTGTTTATGATTTATTCCATCAGGTAAATTTACTATTCAGTCAAGAAAGTATTTGCTGTTTATTCTTTGTAGGAAATTCCCTTCCTCCACTTATTGCATTACTCGTTTATTTATGTTTCTCACTCCTGTAAGTTTTTGAGTCAGAAATCTTTTGTGATGAATCTCAGACACTTCAATAATGAGGAACAAAAAATATATGTATATAAGAAAGGTGTTCAAATGAATTTCTTTTTAAACTTTATTCTGGTATTAATTGAAACTTCTAGCTTGAAATAAACTTTTATTATGCATAGGTTTTGAACTTCTGTACAAAATATTTGTTTTCTGCAGAATATGGCATTTGTATCTGAAAAATTAACTGTTACTTAATTTCACTAATAATTCTTAAACATATTTCACAACATTTGTGCCTATACATAGAAAATTAGAATTAGTGGTACTCAGACAAAAGGAAGATACTTTTCAGTATTCAGACTGTCAAGAGATATATTTCTGAAAAATTCTGCTTATAGATTGCAAATGTTTGTAAATATCTAGGTTTTCAATAACTTTTTTTTAGATATTTGAAGTTTGTCTAAGGGTGTAAATTTCAATTCTGTCAAATACGAAAGTAGGCATTGTGATTACACGAAGACGGATAAACAGTTAAGCTCACCAAGAACAACAACCACCAAAATTACACCCACAAGCCCCTTTGATTTTTGCATACTGGATGTAAAAAAAAGCTCTAGCAACAGTAGAAAAAACTATCAGTGGTTTTGACAGTGTGCTTATCCACTGAAAACTATATGCAAAATATAAACCTAAATTTAAATATTTAAGAATCTATTCTACATTGACCATATAGTATATCACTGTAAATATTTGTATCTGTTTTTTATTTTTCTGACATGAATTAAAAAATAATGAATATGCTTGCATACAGATAAATTCAGGAAAAAATCTAGAAATAGTAGATTCTTGTTTGTTTCTGGCTATACTGCTTCAGGTATCTATAGAGATAGAAGTCTTTGGAGAGTAAGGGGTTAATTAACAGGAATTGTGGCACTTCCTCAGAATTATTCAATTATTTCAAATCAGAATTTTATAACAGAAGAATATTCTTCTGAAAAATTTACATCTACAGTCAGAAAGCAACTATATAGACTATGCAACATCAGATATTTAAATTAAATATGTGTAACTAAAAAATAATTGTCTGTATTCAATAAAAGGTGTTAATATTTCCAATATAAAATAGTACTAGCCTGTCAGAATGTTTTAAAATGACTTCAAGTAGTACAATTCTGTTTCTTAACAGATTCCTGAATAGATATCATGTTTTTCTCCTAGTTAAATTCAGAATCACCTTTCATCTGTGAGTAATATGTGAATAAACATCCAGGCTTACTCTATTCTCTTTGTCTTCATGTGAACTCTTTAGAGAATGACCTTTGCCAACAGAATAGTGTCTCAGAATATAAATGGACATTGACTTTCAAAGCTTTTGACAAAGTTAACACATACAGAGAATATGCTGCGATGAAATTAACAGTTCTGCCAGATGGTTTGTACCTGCAAGCTTTGCAATAATTACAATAACCTCATCATATTGCTGGTCTTTCTTCACCTTGAATATTTATATTGCAGTTGTGGAGACATCTTTTAGAATTTCACCTCAAAGAGTGAAGCTTTCATTCAGGTGAGAAATTCCATTATAAAACTGCAAATTAAGGAAATTAACAATCTCATACTAATTACAAGCTTTTAAACTCCTCCCAGCAGTTATCCCTGACTTGGAGATCGGTACTATGCTTGAAGACTCGAGAAATTTTGAGATGCCCTGATTATGGAACTTCTTGTCTACAATAAAAATAAATACATAAATAATGAAGAGAGGGGTTACTTTGGCATCAGTGACTTGATGTACCCTGTAACACATGGCTGCTTGATCTGAAACAAACAAACAAACAAAAAAGAGTGAACCTTTGAAAATAAGCCCTCTATAATTCCAGTGAAATATGCCAGGTTTGTATACATCCCAGTACGACAGACATTTGATTCAAGTCTCTCTGTTCTGCAATAGACGTTGCAACCGGCACTGAGGAAGACACTTATTCTCTCTCTACTTCATTTAATTACTATTAAAAAGAATAAAATACTCTTCTGCGAAGAGAGGTTATAAGGATAAACAAATTGAAACTATGAAGTACTCATACAGTACTCTGGTGGGGATGTATGAGCATTACAGACAACGTGGAACAGTGAACTGAAAGAAATGGTTGGCTTGAAATATGGTAAACAAAGTGTATAAATAAAAATAGAAAAAAAATCTCCAAATTGCCTCTACTCCCATAATTCCTTGACAATTTTTAGGCTTTCAGACAGACTTTTGTATTCCCTGCTGCTGTGTGAAACACCTAGAAAACCAGCCAGTGACCCTGGAAAAGGGTATTTCTATCTCTTTCCTAGTTCAACCAGACTTCAACCAGAGCTCTAGAAGGCAAATGTTAAAATTCTCTGCTTTCAGAATGCTGTCAGCTTAGATAAAAAGAAACATTATAGAAAACATTTTTCTTTGTTCACTTCAATTACCAATGCTCCTAGCTCTTGACTGTCACAATAATAGATAGGAAAAAGTGTCCAGAAAAGTGTGATTATATGGATTACAACAGGATAATATACTTTTAAATATCAGTACATCATATGCTCTTACTCATTGAATAAGGCTTACCAGCCAGCTGCCAAGTTGTTTAAAGTCACGCTAACATCCCATTAACAAGTAGAACTGCTGCCTTCTGGTATAGAGTAGTTTATCTAACTCCCACCTGAATTCATTCTGCATCAGATCATTTCAACCTGCCTGTAATTTCCTAGATGACAAAGTAATATCCATTGTATTGATTTGATTTAATGCATCAGTTTCAATACTAGGACAGTTCAAGTCAACCCATATTGTTATATTCGAGGATCCAGAGCTCTATACTTCTTACATATACCCATACAAAATTTTTTTATTGAATGATCTTGAAATGGGATTCTCACCTCTGTCTAAGCAGCTTTCAGGGGTGGCCAGGAGGGAGACACATGATAATATGAAGTGACAAAATGAGAGATAATGAATTATAAGAGAGACGGGAACTTCTCAGAGGGTGCTGGTTGCAATTATATTATCTGTGGCACTTCTGCTCTAAGATACTGCTGAAGACAGGAAAGGTGAACAAGAAAAGCTTAGAGTTTGCCACAGCTGTGGATAAAAAAATGATGATTTTGTGATTAAAAAATATTTGAAAGGAATCACGTGACCAGCCAAATCTTCATGGTCTACTGAGGATGACCACTGAGAATGAACCTGATATTCTGCGTGGTGCAGGCTACATGAAAAGCTAGTTGTGACTTTCATCCATATTAACATTTTAGGACTCTGTGTGTATGGCAGGTATACTTTGTCATCACATCTTTCAAAGAAAGCAAGTGTGAGCATACGCTCAACTTTCTTTTTGAAGAAATGAAGAGTCCACCTCTTTTTCTCCTCATTTTGCAAAGGCTTTTATACAAACTGTGATAAAATGTTCAACAGGAAGAAAGACAGAATAAAGAACAAACCTTTTATAGAACTAGCAATAGTTACTCTCATATGGATAGCTAGGGGAAAATGACATACTGTGTGGTGGTACAGACATATAAAAGAACAAACATATCAAAACTCTAAAGCACTGAAGCACTGAGATGCAAGTGTCCTCTTTTAGCCCAAAGTGAGCACAGAATGGAAGTGTGCTGCACTGAGCAGAGGGATGATTTATTCACAGGATAAAGTGAAAAAGGGGGGTTACAAGGTGAAACACAAAGAGAGGAAGTAACTCAGTAGGAGGACAATTTCTGGAGCATGGAGTAATGCAAGTAAACGATGTGCTCCATCTCTAGTGATTCTCTAGTGATTCTAGAAAAAGCAAGACTGAAAATGTGTCCTGAGAATGAGTTCTGTACAAGGGCTAATTGCTGATTTCATTTATTATTACTGTAAATTCACTCTATCACTCACTTCTTTCACTGTTATTACAGAGTTGCAAATTATTGGCTTTCTGACAAAAGCATGTAAATGCACCTGAATGTAACAACTAAATGTCAGTTCTTTTGGCTGCACACAGGTATCACTGCCTCTTTTTACTTTGCAAGTGGGTAGACAAAGAGCTGGTTTGGTGCCAGTATTCAGAAACTCACATTTTGAAACTGAACTCCTGTAAACATTAAAATCAGTAAAGCCATTCCAAAATACTCAAGGGGAAAGAAACAATAATACTAAGGTAGTCTTTCCATTTTACAGAAGGTACATTGAAAGTAAATTTAATAGCTGAAATGAATGCAATATATATTATTTTTCCATATTTGTTTAAATGAGAAACCTAATACCAGTAAAATCAAGTTCCTAGTGATTAGGTTCAAATAGTTGTTTTGCCTTTCTGTTTGCAAATGCATGTTAGAAAATACCATATTAATTATGAATTTGTCAAACTAGTTGAGTGGCTTTTTTCCATAGATCTACTTGCATGTAATTGAGACATAGCAGGAATACCCAGAAAATCAGAATGTGTTTGCTGGTCCTTTACAAGCACTGAGGGACGTGGCTAGTGGGCATGGTGGTGATAGACTGATGGCTGGACTAGAGGGTCTTAGTGATCTTTTATAACCTTAATGATTCTATGATTGTAGTAACTCCTAAGTTTAAACTGATCCTGTGAGATTTTTGCCCAGAATAGCTAAAATTTTAGAGGACTGTGTTATCTCTAAACTATGTCAACACACTCAAATGCAAGCATGAGGGCAGATTCTGTAGGTATACCCGTGCTTGCTTTCAGGTGTTGTAAGAGACTATTCTTTTATATCATTGACTCAAAGTTTGCTGAGGAACAAGTCCAGGCAAGTCCTGGGCAAAGGCAGAGAAATCTTTTGTCTTGAGGACACTGATGGACAGGTCCTGGCTAAGGATTGTGAAATCCTCTAAGGAGCACAGATGGACAAGGCCAGGGGCATCGAGAGAGAGATAAGCTGCTGCTAATGGCCGGGAAACGGTCTTTTTGTGTGAACTTATCTCAAGGAAAATGGCCATCTCAGGAGGTATGCACAGGACTCTTGCTCAAGCACCCAGGAATGTCACGTAGGCAGCAGAAAATGGAGGATAAAAGAGGGTCCAATAACCACAACGGTGGAAGCTGATCCTTCACCACAACCACGGCAACGGCAGAGGCTTATCACTCACTACGACAGACTTGAGGGGCTCTCTGCCATCTGATCCTTCACCGCAACGTGGAGACTGATCTCTCACCGCAACACAGAGGCTGATCTCTCATGATCTCTCACCACGACACGAGCCTCCTGCCTTCAGATCCTTCTCTACAGACCGTTTGCTGACGGACTTCCCTGGGCCTGCTACCTGAGACCTGCTGCTTCCTCCCTGACCTGCGCCCTCTCGTTGCCCAAGACCGGCCTCGCTGCTCCTGCCCTTCGGCCTCGGACCGTCGGAACGTCGTGCAACGGGACTGCTGCCGGATCCTGGTGGTGACTATCCCCGCTTTACGCAATTCTTGCCTCTTTCTATCTTTTCTATCACTCGCCTTCCCTTCCCCATCACCCCAATCCTCAATAGTGTCCTTCTCCCCTTTCCCCATCTCCCTTATTAACATTTGTAATAAACTGGTCGGACCAACATTTGAACCGTTGTTTCTTAATCTCACGCCGGGCATACATATTTCAAAGAACCTCTTCTCCCTCCTATAAATTGGAGTGTGACAGGTGTGCCTAACATTGAAAGTGAGAGTAGGCTGTACTGGTCTCAGATCAATTTACCTGTCTGCATATTACCTTAGAGTCTAGTGAATTTAGGTGCTTGAGTTGACATTTATGTTGTAGCAGCAGCAACATTTATATAAAGAAAATGTGTTGAAGCTAGATGGTGTTTGTATATATAAGCTGCTTATACCACTGAAGTGAAAGATCAGGAGCAATGTACACAAAGCAATAAATATGTGAATGCGCACAGTGGGGAAAAAAAAAAACAAAACAGCAGATTTAGGTCTGCATAGTTCTCAGAAGATTCCTTAAATTTTTCAAGGGAGTTTTGATTCAGGAATCTTCCATTAAAAAAACAACAGTAAAGTTTTTTGTTTGTTTGTTTGTTTTTTTAATTCTAACTGAAAATGCATCTGCTCTCAAAACCCTTTGTTTGAAATACAGCTAAGTAATTTAATAATTTGCATTGTGTAGAGTCATGCTTCTTCTGGTTGTGCAAGACAACTACTGACAATCCACATAGATTCCGGTACTGTCCCACTGGGGACTATCATTTATGTCTGTGTAAAAATAGAAACCATTAACAACTTTTAACTTCTTTCTGCTTTCTCACCCAGCAGCAATAATTAGTTACATTCTTCAGGGGTGGGTGAGAGACAGGGACGTGTTGGAAATAAAGTGGAAGTTTTGTTTTCATAGAGAGATTCACTATCTTTTAAACTTAGCTTCATTATAATTGAAAATGAAGAGCAGCCATGTTTACCATCCATGAAAATATGTGAAGGTTTCATTCTTGTGGTTATTATAGAGAAATTGCTGAATTCTCTGGGAGTTTGCTGCTCTCTGGAGAACAGCTCTGCACCTGAAAGTCCAGCAATCCACGTTAACAAAGAACTACAAGAATTTTTAGCTTTTGAGCAGAAACTAAACCAGACATACAAGATCTCCATTTCAGACTGGCATTTGTGGTGATTTTTCTTGCTTCTCATGCTTCTAAGCCATTTTTAATGAAAATTCCCCTGACCTATTAGTTTTCCCCACATTTTCAGTAAACAATATAATTGTTACATCAGAACAAAAATGTTGAATTTAAGGGATGACTGCAAAGAGAGGAGTAATCCTCATTTTAGTAAGAATAAGTAACATGGAAAACAAATGATTCATATTCTATGTAATGCAAGATTTCCTGTTAGCAGAACAGTAGCAAAAGAGAGGCCCAGAGATCCAGTAGACTTGTATAACCTATTTTGAGTCCGGTAAGGTCAAGTTCTATCTGAGCATATACCTCAGTTTTTTATGAGAAAGACTATTTCTCTCATAAAAGAAAACACACATATAAATATACATTTTTTAATTGAAGATTTCATCTGCAATTACATGAAATGGAAAATATGTGTGAAAAAGCAAACAATTGGCTTAAAATATGGGCATATTAAAATACAACAATAATAACGCTTATATATATGACTTTCAGAAGTTATATGATATTACAGATTAATAGAGTTTTTGATGGATGGTATTTATATATTCATATTTATTGAGAAAAAATGATTTCAATGCAAACATGTATAATCTCTGTTTTGAAGTTGACTTTATTTACTAGGATGGGGAGATAATGCAGACACTTTCTGACACAAAGTATAGGGAAAGGGAAAAAAAAGAAAGGAAAAAGCAGTTAAAAGACTTCTTGAGTGCTCTGATAAAAGTCTGATTAATCTATGACAAGAGCATTTTTTTCTCCAATATCATGAACTTGCTTTGATGGATACTATTCTGTGACAGACCATTTGGTTCACTATGATATGTGGATTTATATCTTCTTTCAAATGTGCCCTTTTGTCCTTTGATATTATTTATTTATCACAGCAGCAATGCTCAGTTTCATTTTTAACACCTTTTCCTCACAAGTCAGACAGATGAAATGATTTTCTGTGAATTTGTGCCTTTGTAATCCTTGTTTTCTTTCTCAAATCATTTATAAACAGATTTCTATCAGGTGATTAACCTTTTTTCAGTTGCTGAGGGCTATCCAAATGAATTATCTCACTGACTATAATGGGGCTTCCCA
Source organism: Gallus gallus (assembly GCF_016699485.2). NCBI lineage: Eukaryota > Metazoa > Chordata > Aves > Galliformes > Phasianidae > Gallus > Gallus gallus. Next base: position 105,378,992 of record NC_052533.1, on the reverse strand, counting down.
CATACGTGAGTGTTCAAACTGACCTTGTGACTGTGTTTGTCAAACAGTTTGAGTAAATGCAAGTTCTGTATACATTCTTTGCAAGACTGTCCCTTTTTCTATCTTCCATCTGTGATATATTGTGCCACCATAATGACTACATTTTAAACAGAAAATGCATTACAGCTTTTAAAATGTACACAAACCTTTGTGTTTGTGAGATAGCAAGACAAATCAACATTAAATCTTTGTTGTAACAAAATTTGCATGGAAAAGAACTATTAACATTCTTCTACCTTCTCCGACATGAAGTAGCTGACAAACATGACAATGTGGGACACATTCTCCCTTTTTTATGCTATTGTAAAATGGGAAAAGCTTGGCTGGCTCTAAAGAAAAACTGAAAATGGAAGTTTGGAATCTGTATTGAATATCCATGTTTTGAATTAGATCTTAAAACATATTTTGTCTTTTCTCCAACTTACCTTTAAAACTTGGGATATTACATATGTATTAAAGTTCAGCTATTAGTTTAAAATATGTAAACTCCTATGACAATGCCACATTTACTTGGAGCTTCCACTGTGATGCACCCTCCAGCTCTTTTCATCTAATTAGAATAAATAATAAAAGAGAAGAATTGTTGAACAGAGTGAATGTCGCTGAACACTTTGGAATTTGGGTTAGTCTTCAAAGAATAAATTATTTTTGACCACGGACTGCTATTGCAAATATCTATCACTTTAAACTATGCATCACTCTAGATTACTGATTCATTCTAGAAGTTTCTACTTCAAGGCAGGATGAAAGTAGAATAGTAACTGAATCAGGTATAATGCAAAATCTGATTCTCTTGAATTTCCCGTATCCTACTTACCTTGCCTAATCTGTCTGTGGTGTTTATTTCGTGTTTTTGTTGTTTGTTGTTGTTGTTGTTGTTTTGTTTTGTCCTTAGTCTTGGTATTCACTAAAACTTTCTGGACAAGAAGTGAAGAAATTCAAGCCAAGAAGGTGAAAAAATAGCACATATAATGCAAGTTCACACACTTCTTCAAGAGCTACCAATACCCCCAGCAATGACTGAATTCTGTTCAACAGCTCACTAGAATACTCTTAATAATGAAATCCTCTCTAATGTTTTTTAGCTCCAAGGAAAACATATCAAACAAAAGAATTGGACAGAATTAGTAGATTGGTCTCAGAGGCTGAGCTGTCAAAAAACCTCATATACAGCATGTAATGAATAAAACTAGATTTTGTTTCATGGTCAATTTATCTAAGCAATTTGCCCCAAACAAACAAATAAAAATAAGACTCTGGGAAGAAGCGGCTTCTCCTCTGCTGGTGGTATAAGCATCATAGAAACTGCTTAACTAGTTTCATAGAGATCTTATAGTGAAGATTTCCACTCTTATCTTACACCAGCCACCAAAGTACAAGTACATATTATGATGATCTGTGGAGAGACAAGTTGTGTTGAGGGAACACAGAAGTAAGGAAATGCAAAATTATACAAACACACTTCTCGTGTTTCTGGAAAACAACTTTTGGTGGGTACGGGGCAGTAGAAATGCAGGGCAAGTATAGTTTGCAAATCTAGATAGTTGCTCTCAACCAGGGAATTTATTTAAAGAATTTTTTTCTGCTGATGTTTTATTTTAGGTAAATTTTCTTCAGAAACTAGAAAAAATGAAACATTTTCAAGATTTAAATTTAAAATATTCTTTTTTCCTGCAAACTTTTATGATATCATGGCTGACCAAGAAACATTGTTACTAAACATGAAAGAACAACTAAGTATCACTCCCTGTTTAATCCTTGCTTATCTGTCTAACCATTGGTTAAGTACAGGACACAGCTCCTCTATAGTCAATGGATCAAGGGGAAATGGTTTTAAACTAGAAGAGAGTAGATATAGACTAGATATCAGGAAGAAGTACTTTACTGGGAGGGTGATGAGACGCTTGAACAGGTTGCCACAGAGACTGTGAATGCCCCTGGAAACACTCAAGGGCAGGATGGATGGGGCTTTAAGTAACCTGGTCTAGAGGGAGGTGTCCCTGCCTATTGCAGGATGGATGGAGGGTTGGAACTAGCTGATCTTAAAGGTCCCTTCCAACCAAAATCGTTCTATGATTCTATGATCTTTTCTGATGCCCACAGGACATTGAAAGCATCTTTTTATGAAAATGCGAATTTCTTTTTGAGTTAACTCAAATATGAACTTTGGCATGTTAGTATGCTGAAAACAGTACTGAAAAGTTTAATGATGAAAAACTACTGTATTTTATTTCAGTACTGTTTTGAATTGGTTAAAACACTCCTGCAGTACTGCATGAGCTTGGGCATTAGTAACACAAGTATAGTGTACAAAATAATTTATTTTCTATAATGTGATTCTAAGAAATCTGCTTTTTTAAATATTACATTTATGAAATAGCCAAGAACAAAATTTGCTACCCATAAAATCAAAATATTTCAGTCTGCTAACAGTTAACATTTGGAAAAGATAAAAATGTATTTACATATACATTGAAGGGCAGTTTTACCTTTAGACAGGTTTTATGCTGATATAATATAAAATTCACAATCAAAAGATGGTTGCTACTTAAAAACTTCCAGATAGAAAGATAATTCAGAGAAAAACTGTGATTAACATATCCTGACTGCAAAATATGCTCCTATTATATTGATTCATTCTTTCACCATTAAAATAAGTTATTTACCAGTTATGAAAAGTGCCAATCCTCACCTATATGAATGGTACAATCACAGAATAATACAATCACATAGACTATTTCAGAAGTCAGCAGTACCACTTTTTTTCTGATACTAATCATAACCTCTTTCAGCCTTTTCAAATCTGTTAAGCACAGTGGAAAATGTCTCTAAACCCTGATTTAGAATAATCCTTCTACTTGGGACAAAGTATCAAAATGAATAACAGATAGAATCATCTCTGTGGATTAAAGACATTTTTTAAAGTTCAGATATTTCATTACATCAAAATAATTATACAGAGTGGGTGCAAATTCAGCTGTTTTCTTTCTGGGAAGAGAAAGGGAAAGGAAGGGAAAAGGGAAAAGAGAAAGGGGAAAGGGAGGGAGAGAAGGGAAGAGAAGCTTAACACATCTTTTAAAATTAATGAATTTGCTTAAAGAGTTGGTTTTGAAAGTTTTCAATTAAAGCTTGATGTGGTACTGCATCAGTCAATCACACCCTATCAATAAGACATGACAGCCTGTTTGCTCCAGCAGGTCCTTCAGCCGTATTCCCTCAGGTACAGGCAGTGCAGCCAAGTGCTCATTGCACGAGGCCTCAAGTGCCTGCCTGACTGATTAAAACATGATCTAAATTGATGAGGATGTTTTCTAATGCTAGGAAGAAAAGATCTAAATGCTGTGGAACAGTGTGACTCCTCCGCTACAAAAAAAAAAAAAAAAAAAAAAAAAAAAAAAAAAAAAAAAAAAAAAAAAAGCCCACCAGTGGAGAAATCCCAGTTCCATAAAACAGTTCCTCCTAATTAGCATTTTGCTGTGATCAATTAATAATAATTACAACATGCATAATTACAGAAATGATTCACTTGGATGGGTGACTGGTGCAGGGCCACATTCTGTTTAACTTAATGGAGTGGGAGAGCAACTGGGCTGTGACTTCTGGGTACATTTGTCACTGACTGTAGGTCAGGACAGTATGGATAGAAGACACAAAAGATGGATTTTGACACAAAAGAAAGTACAGCGAAATAGTAAGTTCTATTATTTTTTTATATTTTTTTTATTTTTTAAGATTTCTATGTGAGAGGAAGGATGTTAAGCAATTTACATAGATAAGCCCAGTAACGTATTCTTAGATCTTTGTATTATGTTTCATTTTTTTATGTAAAACATTTCTGAATTAATTCAAAAGACTTCTTGTGTGTGCTTAATCTATTAGGAAAAGTTGGAAGTATTTATCCATTTTGTTTAACTAGTTTTCTATCTTTAAAAACTTTGGTTAGATCTTGGTCTTTGTAGCTGCATTTTTAACATATCTTTGATGGAGCCCAAAGCTAGGAAGAATTTAATTACTCCTCTTTCTTTCCATCCTAATTTCTAATAATAAAAAAAGTACAGGGATTAAGACCACTGAACAGTTGCTGAAACTCATAGCCAAATCATTCTCTTATCTAAACTGAAGAAAATATGCTATGTTTGGTCCTCATCATGAGGACTTGAACAGTCTCACACTTCTAGTTAAACTGAAGTAATTGGGAAACTACAGAGTGAGAAAGATGACTGAATACACAGAATCTACTACACATGTCACATAGACACATGAAAACACATAGTTCTAATCATGCAGACTCTGCAAGACATATTCTCAGAGAAGAATTGGCTTTACAGGCCGGATGCCTGAGCTCCTCACGTAACACCAAAAGGGGTTTAATCACAACAATGTGGAGTTTAACACAGTCAGCATAGTGAGCAATGCATTGCCTTAAACAGTCATGTAAAGATTTTCCTTAGTTGCTCAGCTTCTCCAGGACTTTGAAATTTAATTCTGGTTTTCAAAGATAAATATTCTCCATGGCCCCCAAACCTTCTAGAGAATGGCTGCTTCCATTTTCCTTTAAATGAGAATAAAGGTTTATTTATTTTAATACATAGCCAGCAAAATATCTCAGGAGAATGGCTATGTTGCTTTTCCTGTAGACACTTTCACTTTGAGTCAAGGAAAGAATGGGAAAAAAGAAACACAGATTTGTAAATAGTAATAAAAGTGTCTAGTTAGAATGATCCCCAATTCTTATTTCTATTCTAAAATACGCATAGCGGGAAACCATATGTAGTAGAACACACACACTTTGCAGAAAACTAAAAAGCCTTTGTGAGTTTGTTGCTATATTCTATAAAATCCCAAGCATGCCTGTGCCACAAAGTCTCTTATATATGAGTCAAAACACCAATGAAACTTATATAGAAAGAACAAAATAATGGCACTAAGGAAGAGTATGCAAAAGCGTACTATCTCAACAGAGCCACCATCCTCTGGAGAGGCAAACACATATCCTATTTCCCTCTACCCTGCTTGGAGAGGACACTATAACTCATACCATCCACTATCAGTCTGTAATTGTTTTTTGTGTTTCTGAACAGTGTATCAGAGATGGCTACAGCTTTCAGTCACATAAGGATAGACAAAAACATACCCACTTTTCTTAGCATCCTCTTATTTCTTCCTTCAGTCTTGGGAAAATGAGATCCCAAATAAATTAAATTAAAACTGCCAAAGAAAATGAACCTGTACATTTATTTAACTTTCCTCTGATGCTGCTGTTTCTTAAGCTTTCCCTAGTGATTGCTACATTAACATGTATTTACTATTAATATAATACATATCACAAAAAAACAGGCTTTGAATTTTGCAATAAAGCCTTTTTGCTACTGCTGTACTTATTCTTAGGTATTCTTACTCCCATTAATATATTTGCCTGGCTTTGTTAAAATAATCCAAAAGGTAATTTGAAATTTGAACATTCTTCAGGAATGGATTGTATTTTAAAAAAATTCTATAAGTTCTTCCTTTATAATTCTGAACTGGTAAAAACAATCAAAATTATAGCTGCAGTTGTAAATTTCCATTTGATAAAGATAGAAAGGCAAACTACAGCACTTTCTAAATTCCATATCAATTATCCAGAAAAGGCATACCAAATAACCCAAGATTTTGCCAAAATTATTGCAGTTGTTACTTAAGGATCAAATTAATCAAGTAATTTCTGTGATGTATCATCATAAATCTTTAGCTTAAATCATATATTCTTTCTATGTCATAATGATAACTCTGCATTACAAACAAACTGAAAGATTTGACATATTACATTACAGTAATAGTTTAACATTTACTCTAGTTTTCTCAGAAAAACACTTTTTTTAAAGAAGACATTCAACTATGATCAAGTTAGCTGATAATAATGGTAGTAAGCAGGCAGATTATTAACAAACGTAAGTTCACACGCACTGCCATCTTAACAAAAAGAAAAGAGAAGAACCAAATAATCTGTGTGTTAATCAGTAAGTCCTACAAATCACATAATTAAAAAGTGCACCAAGAATGCTTGTAGTGATTTATAACCAATTCGTGTCTCCAAAAGTCTTTGACTGAGACAGAAAATTGCTGCAAAACTTGGTGTAATCTGAAGTCTTAGTTCAGTTCATGGAAGCATTTTAAATTTTGTTAAATAAAATATGTCATAGCACATACAAGAAAATTTAATTGTCCTATGATTTACTTAGGCTTCAAGGGGCCCCTGAGCTGAGGAAAATACAACTTCAATATTTTGAATTAAATTCTAAGCCTTCAAGGCTTGCTGGGAACAAAGTAAGAAATTCTGAAGGTCTTTGAACAAGTTTGGAAAGAAGATTCTAGCTATTGAAACAAAGCTTTAAGTAGTTTTAAACAGTGTTCTTATTTATTTATTTATTTATTTATTTTTGCTGCATAAGCTTTTACATGCATTTTTTAAGAGCTCTTGTCTAAATCTTCTACTCTAACCGTTTTGCTCTTACTACAATGACAAATGGGACAATTGTCAAAGAAGTTTTTAAGCTACAAAAGATAAGACCATTGCTAAAACTATACAAACACTCTTAGATTATCTGATTTTTTTTTTTTTTAACTGAATATGTCAAGAGAATTTTCATCAGTAGTTAGGAAACAGTAACAATAATATTTTAGCAGTATAAGCACAAAGTGACTCACTTCAGTACAGGACGTGTATTCTGATCTTTTCTTTCTGTAGGACTATTGGCAGAAGTGTCAGATTCACTTTTTACCTTATAGTAATCAAAACCATACTTAATGGAAGTTTGCCTGCCTCCTTTCAAAACAAATTGAAGTCCTTCCAAAGGCTTTTTTATTTTTCTGCTTCAATGAAATATGTTTTTACATAGTTCTTATGATTATCTGTGCAGCAATTGTACTTTTTTGAGGAAATGTTAGTTCCCTCTTTTCCATATTTTTGAATTCCCATATAATCTGCAGAATTACCCACAGCACTCATGGATGCTTTATGCTGATGTTGGTTATAGGAGCACATCACATTCCATAATATGGATCTCTGTCTCTCTAAATTAAACCTAGGCTTCTTAGGAATACATATGTATTTTCCATCACAGGTTTAGTATCATCCACCCTGAGAACTGAAAAAAAAGTCATACTTTTCAGGCATTTTTCCACATATCATACATAACACAGTACCATAATAACTCACTGTTATCATACAGTTGATTATTAGATGTGTAAATTAAATGCTTAGAGTACATTTTTGAACTAGTAACACTTTGAAAGTACCAGAAAGCCTACATTTAGAAATACAGACAACGTTGCAAAGCCCTCTTTAAGCCTTTACTATGAGGACATAATCTCTTGTAGCATTTCCATTATTCTACAGTGATGATTCATACCCATACTTATTATCTGGTTTCTTCTTTGCCAACTGTAGATGACAGCTTGAACAGCTCTTTAACAGCAGTAACTCAGTGAGTGAATTTTGACCTCTTGAACAAAGGACTGTTCCACTTTATAACTCTGATGTCATAGAAATAAGTATAGGATATAAAGGTCAACTTATCATCAGTACTCAATTGAATCACGTATTTATTATAGTTTTAAGGGGCAGGTCCCTAAGTTCTCATTCTATATTTGTGATAAGCCACAATTTCAGAGACAGACCTCAGAGGGATTGAAGAAGGAAATGACATCCTTTTTCACCGTTTCTTTCCTATGCAGAATATTAAACTTAGTATTTTCAGAATGTATCTAGAAATATAGATTATTGAATTTTGAACTGGGGTTGTCCACTGTAGCTGTCCCAAAAAAGGCTCTCAAAATCAGAGCACAACTTTTCACAGGACTTTAACTCTTTAAATGAAATTTAATAACTGAAAGCTTTTAAGTTGTATGCTTTACTTGAACTGCTTTATATTTTTTCTCCTTCTCTTAACAAATTAAACATTCTTGTGAAAATTATAAATCAGATTAATGCTTATGACTCTATGCTCTTTATATTTGCCAGAGTTTTTAAAAGAATAAACAGTCAAAAATCAGCTTTTCTGCTACAACCTACAGTTGTAGAAAGGTCAGTTGACCTTTCCTAGAAGCAGAATATGTTCAGTAAAAAAAAACCACAACCACTCAGTATCTTTCAAAACCAGTCTCTAGGAATGTATGCTTAAGTTCTTAATGCTCTTCTGTAAAAATCAGTGTTTTTCCTTTCCAAATGATTCTCCTATCACCATTCACCAGAGCTGAATTATACACTATCAATTTCAGCATAATCAAAAGGATTCTTGAGAAAGAAAAGAGCCCCCTTCTGAACTGTCATTGTTACCAACAATTGGGTACTCAGACTAGAAAAGTTAAATTGCAGCAGTTTAAAATGATCACCTGCTCTTTTTGAAAAGTACATCAGAGATATAAAGGATGAGACGAGTAAATTTGAATGCAGATTTTAAATAAAGTCAAGTCATATAGTTCATATGTAAAATTGAAGCTCAAACTTATGGCAATTGGAATTGGTTGCAAAACTCAATTCTGGCTTTGCATGGCACTTCTCAGAAATATCTAAATTCTTCTTATGGATATTTAAATGCTTGGCATTAGGCTGACAATATTAAAAGAAGTATAAGTTAATAATGTAATGTTGCATATTCACTGTTTACTTACTAATGGAAAAAGAAACTTGTAAGATCAATCAAAAAGCTCTAACAAATTAGATATCTGTTAAAAAGATTTTAAAAGTAAAATTGAACAAAAATAGAAAATACTCAGAACACAAAATTATTTCAATACTGCCTACATTCAAACAGTTTTGTAAATATGCATGCATGGAAAATCTAGTGAGATCTGTGCAATTTTTTTTCTTTTTCTCAAGAATATGATTTTTTTTTCCATAAATGTTTACATTTTTCATTGTCTGAAATAAATTTGTGGAATATTTACTTTGAGAAGCAAGCAAAATAAGCATCATGCGACCCTTCCAAGCTGAAATTAGCATAGATAAACAATTTAAATTAAATTAAAAATTCTCTGCTCAGAAAAAAAGACTAATTTAGGAGGGGATAGTTCATTGGGATACAGTTTCATTACAGGACTTCAAATCTGTGTCAGCATCGGAGATTTTTCTTATCCTGACCTAAATACAATTGGTTGGTTTTGTTGTTGTCATTGTTGTTTGTTTTCCCTTTTCAACATTGTCTTTGACTGTGGAATCTCTAAGAAGCTTTACAGCAACCTTTTTTCTAGATGTCTATCTATTAACATTGATGATTTCTGTAGGCTTTCAATTTATTTTAAGTTGGGATTGTTCAGCCTGGAGTAGAGGAGGCTCAGGGGAGACCTTATTGCTTTCTATAAATACCTGAAGGGAGGTTGTAGTGAGCTGGAGTTCAGCTTCTTCTCTTGTGTTACTAGTGATTGAATGGCCTCAAGTTGCACCAGGGGAGATTCAGGCTGGGGGTTAGGAAATATTACTTTTCTGAAAGTGTGGTCAGGTGCTAGAATGGGCTGCCCAGGGAAGTGGTGAAGTCACAGACTCTGGAGGTGTTCAAGGAACATTTAGACGTTGTGTTGAGGGACATGGTTTAGAGAGAACTATGGGTGATAGGTGGACAGTTGGACTGGACGATCATGGAGGTCTTTTCCAGCCTTGGTGACTCCATGATTTTTATTTAGGGAGAAATTCAGAACAAATGGTAGTTCTAGCATCATATTAATCTATTTGTCTAACAGCATAATTTTCTAGTGGGTAACTATCTAAAAACGGTGTTAGTTTTCTAAAATGCAGTCAAGGTTCTAGTATAAGAAAATATGTATTTCTGCATTTATTATCCTGATCTGGTCTATAAAATATAATCTATTTTTTTCACTTTATGAAAACAGACAGGATATGCCAGATTGCAATGAACTGCTACAATCATTCGTATTTGTTAATTGTTTTTTTCCATCTGCAATCCAATGTCCAAAACAAACTTTTTGGCTTCCTATTACTTTAAGCATTTTATAGAAGATGCCATAGTAAATTTACTAGTTTCCTGCTTGAAATACTGCAAATGATTGATAAAATATTGGACATATGTAGCTAAAGCTGATATAATCCCTATGGAGCATGAGCTATGACAATTCAAATCCACTATGGACTTATTACAGGCAGTGTATTCATATCTAGAGTGCCTTTTGAAGAACTGAAATAATGTTGCAGGTTTTAAAGTATTTTCCATAGTTTTTTGGCACTTTCCAAGTACTCCCAGATGAGATTTATGAAATGTGCAGGGTCTACTAGGTAATAAACAGGACTGGATGTCACAAATGAATGTGAACAGAAAAGTTATTGAGACTACCTGGAACATAGAGTCTAGTTCTTTCCATACTGGAAGTATCTTATCTAAAATAAGGGTTCTGAGAGCATCGATTCCACATATGCTGAGAATTTAGTTGTGATTCAAGTTCAGAGGGAGAAAAGGTTAGTGTCAGATGAAGACAGAATGAAAAGTTCATTTATAATAAAAAGTTATCTCTTATCTAGATAGACCTATTGCTTTGCTTTTGAAAAAAGATCTGCATGTTAAGGAGTAGTGGCAAAGTAATAACAAAATATTAACAATATTTTTAAAACTCAGGAAATAAGAACAGTATGGAGAAATTTAAATTCTGGATTATCCTGAAAATGAGTTACAGCTCCAGTTTCAGTGCTCATTTATACCACTCACTGATGCTATATTGGGTTATGCTTACGCATACTAACTTGTCAGTCTCTTAACAATTACATGGTAGTATATCTGTATTGTTAATGAGAGATAAGAATAGGATGTTGGGTTCTTGAAGATGGGTGAACTGATAGATTGTTTAAAGGGTAAAACTCCAGTGCCAGTAAGTGTAAATAGATACTTTATTTTAAAAAGAAACAAACAATGAATGGTCAACAGTATGAGGGAAGAGGTTTCACTGGTTTTCTTTGGATTATGGGGTTATCTAATGTGTTTTTCCTAGGACTAAGAAGGGTATTAATGAAAACTAAAATGTCATCAGTGTCTTTTTCAACCTATCTGCGTAGGAGTTGTTCACAGAATTGTGCACGAATCAACCACCTGCACTAATCTGAAATACAAATATTTCAGTGCTCATCAGAGGACTGGTTTTGCCACTATAAGTAGTTTCCAGCAACTTTTTAAGTGCATCATAGCAATTTTATGAAGCCACTTGAAGAACAATTTATATATGATATATAGTACATTTTTTAAAATGTGTCAGATGATGAGTTAATCACAGCATGCTAGTCAGTGTTCTGAAAGGGAAACTCAATCTTTGTATCTCCAAATACCACAAAAAGAACAAAGAGGGACAGGGAAAAACAAAAAGATAGGATTGAAAACATTGAATGATTTAGTATTCTTTACTTCTTTCTCTGTCTCCATCTTTTCTTCTTTTATCATGTTCCTTTCTTTGTCGTTAGATTTTTTCCTTCATCTTGCTGTTGCATTTCTTTTATTAATAGCATGCTATTATTGTTACTGAATCTTTCAAAGTTCTTTTTGGGGCCATTTTTTTCATAGCAAATAAAAGATAAAAACTAGCTGTATTGTACAGTTGTCTGATTTCTTTCATCTTTGGACTTTCTTTAGTGAAAATTAATAATAATGCTAGACTAATATCTCCATATGCTCTATCTTTCTTTTTCTAATCGCCAACTCTTTTTTTTTTCTTTTTTTTTTTCTTTCTTTTTTCCAGCTTCAGAAGTACAGAAATCCAAATTGATGGGTTGGCTTTTTAAAGACTCTATTTAGTTCTATGGCCATTAGTCTACGTTAAATTAAAGTAATGATTTTGTAATATCTCCCTGAACTGCACAACATTTAAAGACTTTGAAGACTTAGGGTGGCAAAATGTGACCTTATGGTGCAGGAGTCCTCAACTACAGCATGTTAAACAGAATTCTTTGGAAAGTTTGCATGCTACCTAATCATTATCGCAAAAACTGTTGTTAATACTGAAACAAGTTAGGAGAAAAAAAAGTGAGTGCCTGTGGAATTTCTGACAAGCTTTAAAAGAAAAGGGAATATATTAAATATGAAATCACAGTCATGAAAACAATTTACAATAAGGCAGTATATTTTAACAAAACTCCATATTCAGTAACTGTGACCAAAGCTAGATAAATTGACTCATGGAGTTATATAGGGAAACAAAATTCAAAGCAGAGGAAGTGTTGTGCTTGAAATAGATTCATTTCTTATCCATATCCATTTATATGATGCATATGAATTTTCAAAACTTCTCAAGTGTTAAGTTTAGAAGGCTAAGCTCTGTCCAGTTTCTGTTGTGATTCTACATTTTTGCAGCAAAGTTTCAATGCAGACTTTTCTATTAGCATTGCATTTCAGTAGTTATGTATTGAGAAGGTAGAAATTGTTTTGAATGCATGGAGCATGAGGAATACACATTATAAGAACACATTCTGACACAAGTGTAAAATGATTTTGTACCAATTCACTTTGAGATGAAGGCCTCTCCGACTGTTTGCAGTCTTTCAGATGTATTAGAGCCATAGCAAAAAGTTTCACACTAGGATGCCCCGGCCATGTAAACCAAGACAAGGAATAGAGAGCTTTGTATCTGGTATCATTCAGAAATGAGTTTTTAATCTGTAAAGAAAAGCTATGCTTAAACCCAGATTCACAGATCTGTTTGTGTCAGGAGGCACATTTGTTTTTTTCCTTTGTGCTTTTGTTTTGCAATTTATATCCTGCATCTTTGTCACTCCTGTCTCTGTTATCTTTGAAAACCTTTCTGACATTTTTGAAATATGTCATCTCTAACAACATCAGATTCATCATTTCTTTTAATTCCTGATCTCTCTTCTTTTTTTTCTTTTTTTCCCCTAAATCTTGCCCAGTATTCTCTAATATAATTTTTCATACATATTCATTCATTTTTGATAGTTTCCTTCTCTTCCCTCCTATTGTGAATATTTTCAAGTGAGTACATACAGCTAATTCAGATATTCACAAAACTGTACAAGCTACACACTTGAGTTTCTAAACTAGAATGAGATATCAGACAACATTCACTCTGTCTTATCATATGACTGCATTGTTTCAGATGCACACATGATTATTTTGCCATCTAATTTAAAGCAGAATTTTGTAACTTTGTAACACTCACTGACAGATAACATCAATATTTAAGGAATGTTAAGATTTTTTTTTTGTTTTGTTTTGTTTTCAAGCGTTATGCCATGAACAGTCTTACCTAGTGCTTCTTTTCTGCCTGTTGGATGATGTCAGTTTCTGAGATCCCCAAGCCTTTCACTTAATGCAACCTACCTGAGGAAGCACTCCTAGTACTTCCCCTTTGCTGACTCTGAAGACGTCAGGGACATAGCTAAGATACTCATTTATACTGCTTTGTTTTCTTTAGCCTGTATTCCTGAAGTTCTTCCTACTGCAACCAGTTTCCTTCCCCAAGCTGCCATGCTTTGTTCTCTACTGCCACAATCTCCAAGCTTTGTTCTATCATCTCCAGTTTAAAAGAAAAAGAAACTTTTGATAATATCCAAGTCTGGATGATTATATTGACCTTTTACTGATGTTCCATCAGTCATTAAATGAGTTGATTGGCTGAGATCTCTGTGTTAACAACAGCTGGAGAGAAATCTGGAGCTTTCTTTATAGCAGCTGACAAATACCTTTTCTGGAAACCTCTCTTCTTAAAGACTCCAGTAACTCAAATTAAAATTCACTGTCTCTAAGCTCAGGTAAGGAAAACTGTTCCATATACTAAAAGTCTAATTTCTCTGCATAATAAATGGAAGTAGATGCCATGTAATTGAGGTGCTCTGAGGTGCCCTTTGGAGATACCTACTTTTATTCTATGTATAAGTAAAAAGTCGAAGCAATTAATTGAGATTCCCAAATTAGGTGTCTAATGTAGTCACTGGGAAAAAATTCCTCTTTCCCTAGCTACAATGGAATACTATGCTCTGCAATCTGCATGCCAAAGAAAAGTCTTTGAAAAAGACCCCAGACAAAAAGAAAAATAATATCTCTAAACAATTAAACAATTTCAGTTCTATATTCACACATTTTTTTTCTCTTAAAAATACAGCAAGCAGTGAATTTCCAGTTAATTTGAAATTCTACATATTTGAGTACCTACAAACACTGATTACCTTTAGAATATACACATCCTGCAACATATCATTTATGTTTTTATGGGAATTTATCTTTCTGAACATCTTTTCTGTTTCTGTGATACTCTAAATGATTCCTCCTTCCAAATAAAAGGGTTCTTATATTTGAATCTGAGAGCTAAGTTATGTCCAATATATTATTCTGTCTTGAGTGAGATTTAGATTAAAAATAAACAATAAAAGAAATTATTAACAATGCCAATTGTGGAAAAATTCATTCATAATTCTGTATTCAAGCCAATGGCCCCTAGCACAAGAAAGATGTGAAACTGTTGAAATGTGTACAGAGGAGGCTATGAAGATGCTCAGAGGTCTGGAGAATTTCTGCTATGAAGACAGGTTGAGGGAGCTGGGCTTGTTTAGCCTGAAAAAGAGAAGGCTCTGGGGAGTACTAAAAAGGAAATTAACTTATAAACAGGGGAGAGACAGAGTTTTTACACAAATCTGAAACTAAAAGGACAAGAGGGAATGGTTTTAAATAAAAGAAGATGTAGGGTAGATGTTAGGTGGAAATTCTTTACTCAGAGGGTGGTGAGGCAGTGGCACAGGCTGCCCAGAGAAGCTGTTGGTGCCCCATCCCTGGAGGCGCTCAAGGCCAGGCTGAATGTGACCCTGGGCAGCTGAGCTGGTGGGGGGCAGCCTGTTCTATGATTCTACAAATACAGTATGGAGCAGTGGTATAGAAGCCTTCTGGCATTCTTGCCCACCTTCCTCTTTTTTTGGGATGCACTGCTTCTAGGCCTGGAGGAGATGGCCCAGCTTTCTTGGGACACTCTTCCCTTCAGGGCTTTATCCTGTGTTACCCTGCCAAGCAGTTCCCTGAAGAGGATGAAGTCTGCAGCAAGCCTGCTACTCTGGACTTCAGGAGAGCAGACCTGAAGCAGACCCTGCCTGGAGTACTGCATCCATTTCTAGTGACCCCAACACAGAAGGACATCAGATGGAGGCATGAGTCGAGAGGAGGGCCACAAGGATGATCAGAAGGCTGGAGCATCTCCCCAGTAGGGAGAGGCTGGGAGAATTGAGGCTCTTCAGTCTGGAGACGAGTGATGTCGTAGTGGCCTTCTGGAACCTGAAGGGGGTCTATAGGAAAGCTGGGGAGGGACCTTCTATAATGAGAGGTAGCAGCAGGAACAGGGGAAAATGGCTTTAAACTGGAAGAGGATGGAGTTAGACTAGATATTAGGAAGAAATTCTTTACTGTGAGGGTGGTAAGACTCTGGAACAGGTTGGCTATAGAGGTTGTGGATGCCCTCTTCCTGGAAATTTTCAAGGCCAGGCTGGAAGGGGCTTTGAGCAACCTGACCTAGAGGGAGGTGTCCATGTCTATAGCAGGAGGGCTGGAACTAAGTGACCTTAAATGTCCATTCCAACCCAAACCATTCCATGAGTCTATGAACATTTATATTTAAGCAAAATGTTAATGAACTCCAAGAAGACAATATTAACCTATGACTTAACACTGCATAGTATATATCTGCTTAAAAACTTGAGGTAGCTTTTACTCAGGTTTGCACACTTCTTATATTTAAAACCAATAAGACACCTTTGTTAATGAATTAATGCTCTTACAAATCTATTTTTGGCTTCTAAGCCATTACTTAGAGAACAAGAACGGCAGATACTATATTTTTGTCTTTACTTAGTGTTTTGCCTGTCATAGTAAGTAAATGCAATCTGCATTATTAGTAACTGTCAACAGCACACTGAGCAGAAGGCAAATACAGCAGGTGGTAAAAAAAGAAGAGATGGCTGAAAGCAGAAAAGCAAAACAAATGATTGCCAGGAACAGCTAATCTAGTTATGCATAAATTTAAGACAATTTAAATGCATGCAAATCTTTCACTGAAGGTGAAATATTTGACAGAAAAGGAGATAAACTGACCAATTGTTGTTATAAGACCATTTGTCAGAAATCTCAAGTGCTAAAAACTCTTTATAAACCTCTAATTGATTTGATGCAATTATTAGAAACTTAACCTACCACACATTTTGAACCTCCTAAGTGATGACGCATCAGACAGTGAACTTATGGCAGAGGATCAGTGCTTTGTTTACTAAGGCATAAAATAGGTGATCATTTTGGGTCACTATACATCTCTATAGCCAACATTTAAACTATTAAAATGTTTTTGCAGGTAATTAGCATCCATGTGGTATTTCTTGTGAGAGTTAAAGGCATACACGCTCACAGAGAGTGATAAACAAAATTGTGTCAGTTGCCTGTTTCATATCTCATTATCTAGTTTTTTTCAGTAACTCATATAAAAAAAGTTTATGCAGAAAAGTTGCCAAAAAAGCAACAGCTGTTGGGTTGTGTTTTTTCTTGCATTTCTGGTGATGTGAGTGGGTTAGGAGAAATCTGCCAAGACCTTCTACATCTCTCCAGAGTCTGCAGGGCAGTCTGCCTGGAGCCGAGTGTAGAATTTCACTTCTCCCAGAGCTCAATAATTCTGTATGATAGATACTGAACCTTTGGCACTCAACAAAAAACCCTTCAAAATAATTGGTTATAGTGCAGGTTGAAGATAGCTTGACCTTAAAACGTTAGGTGGCTACTGCTAATATATTCTGAAAATTCATCTAATCCCAGTGAAACAATTATCTCAGTCTCTGAAATGACTTGGCCCAACTTAGTAAAAAATCCAAACGTCAACAACAAAAAATCTGCCTGGTTTGAAATTCAAAAACATTCTAACAGAAGGTAAAGAGACAAAAACTTACTTCTCAAAAGTTCTCTTTGGTATATATCTTACCTGCTTATCAGGTAAATAACTGTGACCTCAGAGCTCAATGAGACCTGGAGTGTTTTCAGTGTAATCCGCTGCAAATCACTTCTCTCTCCTACCCACATGAATTGTAGTAACTTTGCTCATGTATTTCTTTTCTGAAGTCTTCATAGATATGACACCTGAAAATAAGAGGAAAGTAAAAAAGGAATGCCAGGCCTCTACAACACAGCAAGCTCCACACAGACAAAATAACTCTTGTGGAGATTTTCTGAAGTACAACCTCCACAGAGTTAAAGAACATTGCAGGAAACAAACAGACAAAACAACAACACAAAACAAACAAACAAAAATTAAACCCATATTTACTTCCTGCTTTCATGTGCCTAGTGCAAGGAGGGTGTCAAGCAATCCAAGGTAATACAATGAAATATGGCACTTCTCTGAAAAGCTCCTGAATTCTACCTCAGACTTGGACTCCCTGCCACTGTTGCTAGTGGAAGCCAGGGCAGCCATTAGCAGCATAACAGAGATAGTGCCAGGATCCTTAGGAGCTGCTAAACTTCCAAGGAAAGGAGTTACAGAAGAACTCCACGGGAGTTCTGCAACATGCAGGGAAGTTAGTATTAAGATAATGCAGTGTAATTAAGGCAACTGGGGGCACAATATTTCAGGTTCTTCAGAATAAAACGTCCTAGAATACGTCAGTTTTCGGTTATGATTTGCATAGAACATTTTTCCTTTTGACAGTTGAATGGGACAGATGGTCTTAGAGCTCTGTCACCACTACAAAAGCTCTATAGAGAATTCTTTTTTTTTTCCTATGCTGTGATGTCTCAATTAAATTTTTGAATTTCCAGTATTGCTATTAATAATTATACTTATGTAATGAGTATCTTTCTTTGAGAACTGAAAAAGAAAAGCTTTCATCCTACCAGATTTTTAAAATCAACTTAAAGCTTAACCTGACGAGTTTTAATTATGATAAAAGGAATGTTACCTTCCTCATATTTGAACATGAATTTTGCTATAAATTTTATGAGAAAACTCCTACTTGCTTCACTTATGTAAAATATTCATGAATTCTTAGGTGAGTGTTGAGATAGACAATAGTCACACAAGAGAAGTTGTCTCACTCAACTGCATCTGAATTACCCATAAGAAAATCCTATGCTGGTGAGTACAGAAGTTCCTATACATTTTAATTTATAAATACTTTGGATCTGTACATCTAAAAAAGTTAAAGAACCATTATATGGACTTTCTAACACTATCAGGCCTGTCATGGCTGTTATGACCTGCAGCTCAAATTTTATGGGATATTATCAGTCTCTTGTATTACAAAAAAAAAAAAAAAAAAAAAACATAAAGGAACACTTCCTTCCAGCAATTTAAAGCTAGAGTGCTTGAAGGGAGTACAAAGAGAAATAAACTGTGACATTTCCTTTTGTTTTCATTAATAAAAAAGTACTTCTGCATGCTGACCTAGATATGCATGTATTTTCCTGTGCAGCCTACTGTTAAATTGCAGGATTCACAGCAATCAAGGGATGCTGAAGAAAAACACGTTATTTTTAAAGAGAATGAATAGTCTTATGACTATTAACAATGCTTGTACACACACACACAAAAAAAAAAAAAAAAACCCACACCACATTTGATAAAATAGAATCTAATCTTACAATTATAATCTTAAATTACCCTTATTGCTCTTATTGCTCATTATTCTCCTAATGGCTTCTATGCAAATAGGTCTGATAAAAAATACACATAATAGTGTATAATGGAATGGAAAGGATTCATCTTTCTTCAAAGCAGCAGTATGTCTTCTTCTCATAAATGGAGACTTAGATGGAGATAGTGATCAGACATTGTGTGATGATTTCTGCAATGACCAGGAGGAATTAAAATTCAACTTATTCATAAAAATAACCTTGATTGCCTAGTCTGGTAAAAAGTGAATGCAATCATCTAGGAAACATGGAAGCAAATATTACAAAAATTTAGAAAACATGTTTCATAGACACATTTGTGATTTCTTATTTGCAGAAATATTTCTTGTTTGTCAGCAGCTTTCTGTTAGCTAGCTGGAAGTGATGGGTAAATCAGCTCTCCAGAGTTTCAGCCTAGGGCTTCCTCTTCATAGCAGCATCATATACGCAAATATCTCCAAAAGAATCAAGACATAATCACTTCTTTAAAGTAGAAGACAAAGTTAAATGACTGGGGAGTAACTAACAGAAAACAAGTGTGACAATGCCCAGGAGTCTCGAGACCAACAGTAAAACTCATTTCAACTCAAGTTTCAGACTTACTGTACTCAGCTGGAATCTTTATTGTCTTAATAAGGGTTCTATCAAAACACTATTAATTTGTGTAAAAATAGAATATTCTTCATGAAAGGATTTTACTAAATAACAGTTGCAGGGAGTTTACTTATGAAAGGTCTTTTCTTAAATCTCGTTAATATGAAAGAGCTGCATCACACTCTGTGGAAAACACTACATCTGAAAACAGTAAATACATTCAAGCATAAAAGGTTACCTCCACTGAACATTCATTATAAGATTCATGATAATTATGGTTATGCTGATTACATATTTTACAAATTGATATCAGAAGCAGTTTGAAAGCTAAAGCATTTAAATTTATGCATTTCATTTTTACATTTAACATGATTTAGAAAAATAAATATTAAGATTTATGACATCAGTAAGTTTAGAGATCTGGTAGCTGTCTGTTAATGCTGTGGCACTTTTTAGATAGAAGTGAGATTCCAAGACCATATTTGTTAAAACGCAGATAACGTTGTTCATTTTGAATGTTTACTTGTTAGATTAGTTGAATATTTACATACACATATTAAAATGCAAAACTGTGCCTTACTCTTTGATCCTGAACATGGCACTTTAATCTCATGAAACAAGATTTCTCAACACTACATTCAACAGCAATTTTTTGTTTGTTTGTTTCCCAGATTACTCCTTGTAACATGCTTTTCTGTGTAAATAACAACACTGGTACTTACTGTCATTGCAAAAGTACTGGAAACACTATTATGCTCCTAGCAAGTCAGCAAGAAGTAAAGCCTTCCAGTATTTTGTGAGTTGACTCGTAAATTTGACATTACAGTTATTTTTGTCTTGGAATTGTATATTTTTTCAATTAAGTTGTATAAGAAAAAACTTGTAAATTTGTCACTTTGTCAATTTAGTTTTAAAGACGTTTGCATCAATCATCTTATATCCCACTGTACATGATAGTTATTGGTATATACTTTTGCTATTCTATTTGCTAGACTTACAAATGAAATCATGTGTGTTACTACCACAATTTTTCTTACCATTCTTCCTTTAGCAAGATGTAAGATTTTTAGAATTCACCTAAATACCATCTGTAGAATTCACAGGAACTTTCTGAAATTTAGTATGAGCTCTCAATCTAATCAAGGATTGAGAAATCTATATATTATAAATCTACACATAAAAAAAAGACAGCAAACTTAGCTAACATATGTAAAGATACTGTCTTACATGAGCAGTCAGTGTTAGACATGCATAACACCTAAAGCATTTTAAAACAGACTGGTTTACATGTACCACAAGTTCATTTGCCAGACTTACAGGTTTCCCCAAATCCTAGGCAAATTAATCTGTAAGAAAGCAAAACATCACTAAAGACTATTACAAGACAGAAAAAGTTTTTATTAGACAGAGAATATTTTTATTTTTCTTTAAAATATGAATGTTAGTTAGGATTCATTATGGGAAAGCTAATTATAACCCTGAATGTAAATGTCATCTCTCCAGTCAACTGTGACTGTCGCAGAAGCCTAAATGGCATATAAGTGGTCAAAAAGCATTTCTGAATCTAAGATTTAAAATATCACAGTTTGACCTACTTTTATGATCTTTTGTAACTCATTCATCAGGTGTTTTAATTGATGCTAAGCAATCAAATAATATCATTGATCTTAAGGTACAATTTGCATTAAAATGTTTGGCATAAAACATAAATCAGACTATGTACTCAAGTATTATACAACAAATATTATACATTTTAAAAGTGTATTATTATTAGAGAAATCTAAATGCCACAACAGAAATCAAAACAGCATATATCCTAACTTCTGTTCGTATTTACTTTCAGATGATTCTAAATTAATCCTAAATTACTAATAGCAAATTTTGCATATAGCTTCTGAATGAAATATAGTACAACATATAGATAGATCTATAGATTCTGGTTCATTTAGTTGATACTGAACTTCAGTTATTTTGAAGAAAATTTCATATTAGCTTTTGACTGTAATTTCTGTATAGTTAAATAACATGTCCTTGTGTTTTGTATATTGTGACAAGTCCTTTAAAAAACAGAGAAGTTAAGGTACACATAATTTGACCTATTCAGGAAATCTCCAGTAAAATATGTATTAAAGTCAACAGCTCTTTATTTTGTATTCTGTAACTTAATCATAAATTTTCTTCACAGTTTCCTTAAGCTGGTTTTCAGTAATCATTTTCTTTTCATAGATCTCTGTTACACTTGGAAGTGGCAACATCTTAAGATTTTGCAGATGTTGATTCCTTTGGCTCACCACTTGCCTTTACCTGTCTTTGCTTTAATTGTAGAGATCCTTAAGTTTTATCACAACATTTATTCTTTCCTTCTTGGTGATTAAATTAACAGCATTTTTCAAAACTGTTGAAAAGGAAACCTTTATTGACAAAAACAGTGCATCTTTCACTAGGAGTTTTATCTGCCTGAAACATTAACTAAATTATTATTCTACTCCAATACTGAGAAGCAAGCAAGACAGTGAGAAAAGGCAAGCCATTTCCTGCATTTAAAATCCATATAGAAGTCTCCTGCTGTACAGTGGAAGTCAGAAGAGCCCAGAAGGAAAATCTAATTGTTATAGCTACTGTATTATTTGTGTGAGCAGTAAAGTTATGGGAAATATGGATTTTATATAGATAGTTTTAATTATGGAGACGGAGGGCCATCGCTAAAATTAATCTAGTGATTTTTAATTTTTCTTAGTTTGAGATATTAGGTAAAAATATACTGTGATCAAAGAATATATAATTACAAACAAACAAACAAACAAAAACACAATTATTGCTGCAATCAAACTTGCTTCAAAAGATAAAATCTGTGGGTGGCTCACCAGTTTAGGTAAATGGAAATGTCATAACTACTGAAATAAAAATAAATGCTGTTTCTCATTTTTTCTTGATTAAGAATTCATTCTGGAGGATAACTAATATGAATAATTGCTTATAAATTCTGCATACATTTAATGAAACGTGAAGTTCTTTAGTTCAGATGACATCTGGTGTCCACTGTTGCAGAGACTCAGTGTATATAAAATTAAGAAGTATTCACATGTGTCTGTTTTTAATCTGTGGCAATTCAATATCACTTTCTATTCCCTTTTAAAATATTTTAAATAAGAAAATTAAATATATAGATAAGTTTTAATATTGTTATGACTTTCATTATTTTTAATTCTGTGTCATATCATTTTGCATCATGATATGTGACTTTCAGGCTTAGTGAAGGATATTTCTAAATTAATAACATCTGTCATCCATAAGAGAATTGAAAGATATGTCTCAGCTATCCTGTTCTATTCTTCATCTTTCAATATGTTGAAATTTGTTGTTGTTGTTGTTTAAAAATGAAGAAATGACATTTTTCCTCACATAAGAGTGATTTCATATTTTTATTAGGAACCAGGAATTATTTTAAAAAGACAAACACTTTGTGGTGTAGAAATATTCAATATTACATAGATATAACTGGTGTTGAAATAGTTCAAAAGTTAAAAACCTAATTCAAACTAATATGCATGGGGAGTGAAAATAATTCTCAGGGGCATGTCTTTTAAATATTTTTATGGAGACAGAAATATCACCATAAACTTAGTGATTTCTATAAGCCTAGTTGATGATGATGATGATGATGATTAATTATTATTATTATTTTGGTGAAAAGCTATCCTTGAAATATTTTCAGCCACTTCTGGAATGTACTTCCTATTGTTGTTCCAGTAGAAATGACCTTCCCATGACATCTGTCTTCCAGACTCCAAGCAAGTATCATCAGACATTCACCTACTTCACAAGACCAGACGCCATGCCTAGAAAATACATATTCATTCTTTTGTAGAAATGTATTTTCCAGTCTAGCAATCTGAGACCTTTTAAAATATTTTTACTGCCTACTGGCAATCTGTTAGTGGAAGAAAATTGTGATTTTCAACAGTTACATGATCCAGATATATTTATAATGAAAATAAAATCATCCACATCTTTAAAAATATAGGGTTTGCTTGTAGTAAAGAAAATCCAACCATACTGAGCCTATAGTCTACTGGGTTTTAATTATTTTTTTTTCTATCTTCTCAATAGCAACACAGTTAGTTTTTATGCAAGAAGAATTATTTTTTTTATATCCCAGCCGTCACAGTCTCTTATGTCCTTTTCAGTCAACATCTGAGATTCAAATATTCAGATAAAAATACCAGAGTACCTATACTTGCCCTGTTAACCTGTGATGAACTTTTTAGGACTTGTTCCCCTCTAAAACAAAACAATTATTTCTTACTGAGATACCTTCCTAACAAGCCCCTTCTGTCCTCAAATGTATGTAACTGGCTTGTACTTATGCTAATTTGATGCTGTAGGATCCTAACCCCCTACCGATACAACAAATTTTAAAATGTTAACAAAATTGCTATAAGCACTGCAAAAAATGTGGAATAAAAAGTTGCCATTTTCCAAATATGCCATTTTTGAAAGCATGCTGTGGAATTCTTGGTGTGTGCGTTCATCTAATATCAACTTATTTTCAAGATAATTATGCAATTTAATAAAAGAAACTCTGCAGGAATACAATATATATACATATATATATATATATTTAATTTGTCCTCTCAAGTGGAAACAGAAGTAGCTTTTGGTTCCTTAATCAACTGTGGTTTTCCAATACTTTCCTACTTAAATTTAGCAAAGCTTGCATTTGCCCCTAAAGGAACTTGCAGACAGCTTGGTGCTCAGAATGTTAGAAAATGAAGATACTCTGAGGTCAATACCTAAAAAACAACTATCTTTCCTCCATTCCAGTTCATTTCTTCTTTATAATTCACTAATACACCCTAAAAGCAGTTTATAATACTTTGTACATTTTCAAATAACAAACTTCACACTTATCCTGATTTAAGTAGAAATAAAGTAATAAATCAGTATAATTCTTCCTCATCGTCTGCCATCTTTTGCTCTTATAATGAAATATACACAAGCATAAAGCAGTAAAATGATGCCTGCAATAAGCTGAAAGATGGTCAAGTCAAGATCCATCTGAACAAGTAATGGGTTGTTTTAACATAAAAACAGACATCGAAAGCATATGAATTTTGCAGAATATATTATTTCTTATTTTCCTCACAGTTGCTCAGTATTTAAAAAGAACAGGGCAGAAGTTTTACGTGAAAGATATGGTGTGTCACTTTCTCCAGAAAATCGTGCATTGAATTTTTTTCCCATCTCTTCTACTCTATGTTCTTAGGGAAGAAGTAAACAGAAAAATGGAGGTGCAAGCCAAAGGGAATTATAGGAGGAACAATTTTATTTTGTCCACACAGTTCTGTTAGCTTCATGTTTATTATTACCTCTATGCTGTTCATTACCTGCATTCTCTTGGCTCTTATCTTCTAATTGCAATCAAGATCTCTTCATATTATATCTAAGAGCTTATTAGTATAATAGATCAACAAAAGGGATTTCTACATGTGGATTTCACAAAGGTAACCTTTTATGATTCTCTTACAAAAATTGAAGTAATTTTGTTATTTAATTATGAAATATGTAACCTATTTTAGCCTTCTGTAGCATGAAACCATTGAAGCTAACAATGCAGTTGCATTTACCTATGGGTTGATGAGCTCTGAGAGTTAAGCACAGGCAACTCTCGAAGCATAAGCATCTTCTCAAGTTCTTAATTCCTAATTACTACAAGAAGGAAGATCCCTCCAGAGAGGGACTACTTTCATTCTGTACCTGACAGGTAGAAATTAGTTGCCTAATAGAATGGAATAGTACTGCAAAATGAAAGAACCAACTAAGTGTTTTTAATTTAGCTTCCTTTTAAATTAGATTTTAATTTGGATTCAGATGCAAAGCTAGTAGCATGAGACAGTATTTTGGATGATTTCCAATAAATTTACATTGCCCCTTGCCCAGATTTCAATACAATATGATCATCTGAAAAATAAATTCCTGCATAAGTTGTTAGTTTTCTTTGCTGTTGAGACATATGCCTGAGTTATATAGGAAGCTAGAAAAGCTCACAGTTCTGCAGATATCACCCTTTAAAACAAGATTTTGAAGCATAACAGGTATTCATTTAATTTTAAATAATCAGAAAGCAAAGTGTCAAACTGTTTATATTCATGACCTTCCCTCTCATGAATTTGTCTTCTGAAAATTAATCTTTAAGAGGAAAAGAAGAACTAGCATTTTACCTAGAACGTTTCTTTATTTCTGTCCTCTTGGACATCTAAAAGACAGCTATTCTCACATCTGCAGAAAGAACCATCAGGAAAAATATTTTCAGGTATTGTTCAATAACATAGCTTGTGCTTTCCTGAATCTTGTCCTACGACAATTTACCAGGGATCTTTTCCAGTTATGTGACTTTTCATCAGTGCATTTTCAGAAACACTTCTCATCAGTAAGATGTAAGGTAAAATATACAACCATGGCCATAGCAGGAACTTCTTTCAATGGCATTTTGTTACACAGACATTATGAAATTATTCAACAACGTAATTGCCTTTCTGATCAACTCAGTTACTGGTAGTTAGGAAACTAAAAGATTCAAATTATTCTTTAAAACACGTTTAATTTGGTTAGGAAATAACACACTTCTTTCTACATCAGTAAACCATCAGAGACAATACTATAATGGTATCTCCTCACTTGACTCTGTTCTTGCGTCACCAAAATTAGGGAATAAAACTTGCCAAACAGAATGACTGGTTAGAAAGTCAGCATTACTTTAATGGAACACTGGGTACATGGGCAATCGCTCTCTTCCAGCATGCCCACTTGCAAGTGAAAGCACACAGATTTTATAAATTCTAACATATAAATATTCATACAATTTCTCTGAAGTACCTGCCTATTCCTAGGATTGCTCTACATACTAAATTCTAGTACTATGCATGTATTGTATTAATTTCAGGCTCTGGTAAAGTTGTTTCCAGGCAAGAGGTTGCATGTTAC
Organism: Gallus gallus; assembly: GCF_016699485.2. Classification (NCBI taxonomy): domain Eukaryota; kingdom Metazoa; phylum Chordata; class Aves; order Galliformes; family Phasianidae; genus Gallus; species Gallus gallus. The sequence continues at coordinate 105,352,761 of NC_052533.1, read as the reverse complement.
ATAAACCAGGTCCTATATATGGTCAGAAATTTATTTACAAAAGATATGGCTGTTGAATTAGTATTTAATCGGTGCTTAGACCCTGCCAAGGCACCTACTATCACCCCTAGAAGAGTACAGTTTACCTCCTACTCAAAGCTGGTGGAATGTTGAATCTCTGCTTTTTAGGCTCCAGATGTCCTTCATTTCTAGAAACAAAACATTTATGGAGACCAAACAATTGATGTGAGCTAGCAAGGTGGTGGGTGGTGCATTTCAACAGTGGAGACAGCAGACCACCTCCGCTGGTGCAGATCATGAAGTGCATGGCATGCAGGCTCTTGTTTATCACTGACAAAAGTGCATAGCAAATGGCTGTGACTATTTTGAAAAAAAAATGTTTTGTAGCTAAAAATTTTCTCTATCAAAAAGTGTAACTATGCTCTTTGCATCTATTCTAGTTTCCATGGAAATAAATAGGAGGCATTACTTTCAGAGCAATATGTATTTTCTGTTTGCCAGAATGCAGAGAAAAAGAATTGGTTTTATTAAAAGGATCTCAACAATACCGTATTTGCTCCTGTCTTCTAAGATACTAAGCTTTCACCCAAATATCTCCTTCATAAAAAGTCAGTGCAAAATCAGAACAGTTATACAATCACCATACTGCTATCAGGTATGCTAGGAAGCTGTTGGAATTTACAAATGGAATTATCTGTGCTTTTAAATTTATAACTACGTATTTTTTGGATGCAGAGCTCCAAATATTCTTTGAAAATTCAGAAGATAACTTAGCAAATTCTGCAAAGAACTTATCCATTAAATGAAGCTCTTCCTGGACAGGATTAATTTCTAGAAATTTCTTTTGTGATGCAGCCTGCTAAACAAACACAAACTGTGGGAATCTATCTGCTTGTGCTACTCTGGGAATGCCGGAATCTCTTGAGAGATTAAAGTGAAAAATAAAGGAGTAAAAGAAAACAGAATAAAATATTAGATATGCTGAATAATTTCAGACACAATCTAATATGAATTTGTGCCAAGATTGATAAAATGCATGGTCTTGAGACAGAGTAAGGAGAAATGCTTGGTTTTCCAAACATAACAAAGCAAACAGAAAGGTTTCTTCAGAATTTTTAATGAGAAAAAATTAACCAGCTGTAGTGCTGTATGGCATCAAAACATCCAAAAATTACTTTGCAAAAAACAAATGAATGTTTAATGTTGGCAACTTCTCATTCCAGAGAAAGGAAATGCATATTCTGTGAAGGAAAACAGCGTAGTTTTGTGACTTCAGCAGGCAGAACCAGAGAAATAGGGTGTGAAAATAAAATCTATGTCTTAAATCGTAAGGCTAAAATACTTGAGGATAGGCAAAGAGAGAATATAATATGCCTGAAAGATATTTACACTTTGTGGAAAACATTCATGAAAGGAGAAAATGAGGATGGGCAATGGGATATAACATCTTGTGGTTTGTGATTTAAGGATCACCGACATGAAAGAATAGACCTGAGAAGGAGATTGCCATCAGAAGACTTGATTTCCACACTGGAGACAGAAAATACACTAACTTCTCCAGACAATTCACAAATCTCTCACATATTGGCAGCTCTGTGATTCACAGTACAGCATCAAAAGCAATATATAATCTGTGCTAACTGAAGATGGCCTAACACGCTAAATAGGCGAATCATCTGTCACCCAGCCCAGTCATCACCTTGCCCTTCAACTTTCTCCAGACATAGAAAAATCTAACAGCTGTTAGAAAATAAAGCTAAGAATAATAATTTTGCCACAGGGAAAATGGGAGTTTGTCTTTTAGAGAGATAATGTACATAAAAAAAATTAACCCATTAATCTAATTTTCTTGCTTAGTTCTTTAAGGAATTTACTAAATACAACTCAAAATTATATTTTAAAAAAAGAGCTTTTAATTTATTTAACAGTAAGCTTCTATACACAAAGGGATTGGTGAATTTAAAAAAAAAAAAGAGCTCAAATGACAGCATTTCAATGTGTACTTTACAATAAAGTTACTTCAATATAGCACTTGGAGAAATCAAAAGGAAATACGGCCTTGTTCTTTTAGACCTTCTGCTCCTTCTGCTGGGAAAGCACAGCACAGCTTGTCACAGAAATTATGACATCAAAGTATTTCAGAGTAACTGAAATGCTTTTGAAAATGTAGTGTTCCGGATGCTATTTCTCTCACTATGTGTTCTCAGCAAGGGCATCGCCAAGAAACTGCCATAAATAAATAGATAAACTGTACAGTCTGAAATACTGAACTCTTCATCTCATTTCTATTTGCACACGCATGCTACAGACATTGAGGTTTGTACACAGAGGGGAGAAACATGGAAAGTATCTAAGTGCATAGTGTACACGTTCTATATGCTCCACAGCTCTTCAGGTGTCTTCAAGCTCTCCCAAAAGCAATGATGTGACCTGTGTGTCTTTTAGTACACTTCATAGCCCTGCATATATTTACACCAGTCTCCTTCCTGAAATAGTAATGTGGTGTTTTAATTTTAACCCCTTGGTATGTGCTTAGGAAGGTATGGGAAACTTGTCTATTATTTCCTCATTTGTTCTTACACAAATATAAGACCAAACACAGGAAGCAGGTGTTGCTGCTATCTTAATTGAGTGATGGTACTAATATCTCGGGACCTCTAAGGACTGTGAGTAAAGACTGCAAAAAGTCCCTGGAAAGACACACAGAAACCTTCCATTTCCAGCCTTGTAGAGACCCACAGATACTGTTACTGCTGAATCAAGTCAGCATCTGCCCTTCTCTCAGTTTTTCCTGTGTAATGGTAAAGATGAACCATGAATTACATTAGGTAATTACTATATCCCTTTGAGCCAGATACATCACCCAGCTGCTCATCCGTTGCATAATGTTTTTGCCTAGCTTTATGTTGGATATTTTGTCCAGAAAGATACTGTGAGAAAGAGTATTGAAACATTTGCTGAAATTTAAAAATACTGAACCAGCAGACTTCCCCTAGTCAACTAGGTGGATAACCTTGTTGTAAAAGGAAAATAATTTCATTAAATGGGACTTCCCCCTTGTGAAACCATGCTGTGACCAATGACTGCATTGTCTTTCGGAGGCTATTCAATAACTCCCAGAATAATAATTTTGACAGGCACTGAAGTGAGACTGACAGGCCACTAATTTCAGTGCATAGAACACAGTACAAAAAAAACTTGGACCTAAAGTCATACATTTTATTTATTCTCAGACAATCCATAGCTAGTTCAAATGTTATGATAGCATCATCTGTAGAATAGTACTGATATGGATGTTATAGTTACATAGCACTGTTAACACTATACCTTGAGAAAAAACAACAAAAACAGCAAGAACAAAAGATCTCAATTATTATTTTATGTCACTTCATACAACATCCTCCTTTTTCCAGAGGACTTCATACTTGCTGAATATGAACTATTACTTTGCCCTATCTCCTTGTCAGCTACTCATTAATTTTACCTTGGGACCCTGCAAGACATAAAACAATTTTGAGGCTTTTATCTGTTTTAAACATAGTCACACCACAGGCTCTTTACCCTATGGAATCACTGAATTACTCATCCTATTGAAAGGGGATATATATTTTGTGAACTGCAGCGATGGCCACTGGAGAAGTACTCCATTGCTAGGCTTTGCAAAGTATCATCATGAGTTGACATCAGGAAAAAAGTTCAGCTTATTTCCAGGATTATGAGGGCAGCATAAAATGAAATACTTAGAAATGAGATTCAAAAGGAAAATAATGCAGAATTCTTCTTCTAAGGCAGGCAAATTCCTTATCTTCACTGCTGGTGTGAAGAATGTTAAACTACAAGTATATGGAGTGAGAAAGGTATAGTACAACACAAGTTGGACCAAAACCTAAATCTTTACAGACAGCTTTGTGTATCCATTTATTCAATGCATTTTGGTACTTGTGCGTATTTATTGCACCTTAGGCATGATTCTTGAAATAATTATGCCTGTTATTTTACTTTGTCTACTGTACTTCCTTCATCCTATGGATTCTGATACCCTGAATATTCTTCTGGTACACTTGAGCATAAGAAATCAAGTTGCATAAATCTACTTTACTGAGTACAGCTGGTCCTGCAATATCAGATAGATGTAAAAGTCCTAAAATAAATAATTACTGCATGATAGTCCAGTGAATGATTCTTCATCACCAGTGGTATCCATGAATCAGTCTCTTAGATGCCACACTGTTATGATCTGGTTGTTCACAGAGTTTCCAGAAGAAACTAAGAAAAAGAAAAATAAAAGATTTCCCCTTCTCCCTTCTTCATTTGCTGATGTCATTAACTCTTCCCTCCTAAGCTTAACAAAGCTTTAAAATTATTTTGGCCTTATAAAAAAAATCATACGCAGTCTTCCATCTAGTAATTATAATTTGAAAAAGAATTATAAATTTATATTTCACGCACTTAAAATATTTTTTTAGAAGTCTGTATGTACTTCCAGGTACATATGCAGTTCTCATAAGTATTAAATTTAAAGAAGCTGTTTTAGAGCACTTTTCTAGTAATCATGATCTCTTCCACTACTTGCTGAAGAAGTGAGAACCAATTTCCATTACAGAAATTAACAGGCTAACTTTATATAGCATGAAAAACAGATTTTGGAGTGACTCTGCTTACTTGGTCTTCATATTTTTAAATAGTAAAAATTAACAGTAAATTTACTGTAAAAAATAATTCTAAATTCCATACTTTAATTTTAAAGTTTATAATTTTAAACTAAAATAATGATAAAAATATTGCTAGAAAACCTACATTCTTGGGTAGCATACTAACTTACAAGAATAAAATTGAGTTGTACATTTAAATATTGACTGTAGTGCCTTAACTTATAATACACCAAATTAATAAATCTTTTTGAGAGAAAATATAGACGTAAATTTATATTTGCATACAAAGTTCAGGCTTGACTACATCAAGAAAATTCAGTCAAGCCTGGGTATTTCACAGTATATCATCTGAATCTATCCTTTACTCCAACTGAAAGCTACTTTTACTCCAAAAGGAAAAGACCACATGCTTTCAAAACATTTGGAATCAAAATGAAAACAGAATAGATTTATTCACATGGGAAAATTAGCTTAACTGTTTTAAGACATACCAAGGGCTGAGCCAGCTTAAAACGAAAGAAGTATAGCAGATGCCATCTTCTGAATCAACTTGTTCTCCTGCACTGTGGCTAAACATTTTGAATGAAAACTTAAATACATCCATTTCAAAAAAATTAATTTCACTATTTTACGTTGTGGAGATCAAATTATTACTCGTAATTCTTGTTTGTTTGAGGCTACTTAAGTCAAAGCAAATAAACTGCTAAATTAAAAGGCTAGTGAATTGTGTAAGCTTTTAAGACCTCAAAAAATCTATTTTTTTTTAATGCTTTAAGTATGTTTTAATATAAAAATAGAATACTAACATAAAGCACACACTCAACAATGAAACTAAAAAAAATCTTCACCACTCACTATAAAAGTAATTTTCAAAGAATTAGCAAATAAACATCAGCTTTGAAATTACAGTGCAGATTGTGCATCAAAATATTCACCATAATATTATAGGCTATGCCCTTCTTATGACCTCCGAAGAAATGAAAGGACTTTGTTTTTTTGAGAAATATTTGTAGCAATTTTTTAACAAGTAGTTGTTAAAGTCTATTCTTGACAATGTTGGCCAAGTTTGTGCCCAAAGCAAAGCTTTACGGCTAAGTTAAACACTTGAGAATAGAGGGTTTACCAACAATAGCATTATCTGAGCTCCCACTCCAATACTGCAGGGAGCCTTATGGTGATGCATTTTATGGATTTTAAGTGAAACATGTACTGTATCACATGGCATTATATCATCAGGCTCCTGTCCATTGAACAACGTTAAAAAGCTGGGTCATAAAAAACTAGGATTCTTGTCCCATCAGAAAGTTTGCTTATCCAGCTCCTTCCTATCCTGGGAAAAATACAAGCACATTTTTCTTCTCACATACTGTACACACGATTCATATCAAAATTCAATCATGCTCAATTAACACTCAAAAATTTCCAATAATTATGCTGAAGGCAGCACCAGCACACACAAAGCGATATGGGAATCAGGGACTAAGCTGTGCATAAATTCACTAATAAGAGAAAAGGTCACAGTTTGATATTATTGAAATTTGATTAGATTTCAGATCCTTGTGCTAAAAATCAATGTTTTTTTGGCTTCAGCCTTTGTGCTCTGGAGTCAGCCAATCTCTGGGGCCCTGCGTATAATCAGAGGCTGTACCAGTGTTACATCCTCTCCTGGGCACAAAGATAGAAGAAATTAGAAAGGATTTACAGGTCAGAGCAGTCAGGATTTGCCATTCCTACAGCTGAAGGGTTTGGGAAGCTGAAAAGGAAAAGCTGCAGTTGCTGTGAAGTGAAGCAACTGTTATGTTGGTTATGCTCATAAGAAAGGTAAAGCTGGTGCTGGGGATTTTACAGCTCTTTGATAGCTTCCAGGAGCAATCTAGTCAAACCAGGACGAACCCACAAAGGACTGCAGATAAACACTGCTGCAGAAGGGTTACAAATATGGGAGATACAACCTATATTTAATCCCTTAAGTGAAAAAAAAACAAACAAAAAAAAAAAAAACAAAAAGCACAAAAGGCCCCCAAAGCAGGCCTTACATGTACAATTTTCCTATAATATGGAAACTGACAGGAGGTAATATTGAAAGCTTCTGAACTCTCTGCAAATTCATATGTTTTTCTGGGCACAAATGGAAGTCTGTCAGCTCCTGCTGTACCACTTTTGTTTGCTTTAGCATGTTCAATCAAACAATTAAACAGATTGTCGAATTCACAGCACTGAAGTAACAGTTTTTCATGGAAGAAGACCAAATGATCTGATGAAAAAAAGTAAATTAAAAAAATAGTTTCCCCCTGGAACTACCCTCGATTTTCATGATCAAAACAATAGGCTTTATCAACACAGAACTGATGAAGCAGTAAAGAGGATTACACCTATAAAGCTCAGCAAAAAATTAAAAATTAAAAAAAATAAATCACCAATTAGAAAATAAAAGGGAAAGAGAAAACTCATAGCATCAAATGTTTCACTAAGGCTGCCTCGTTTCTTTGAATGATGTTGACTAATTCAAAGGGAAGCAAAGAGGCCTAGGAGATGTGAAATCCAATTCCCAGTTTGGGAAAGGAGCAGTTATCACAGTACACAAAATATGTATTTATTATTGCACACATAGCAAAGAAAAAAAGAACTTCATGAGACAGCATAGAAAAGCAGTTGGTTATATGACTGGAACTTAAAGACAAAGCTTTTTGTCAGGTAGTTTGTGCTCCCCGTGTCTGGCTTTCCTGCAGAGAGATGTTCAGAGACTGCAGAAGTGGACAAGTGGACAAAACCACTCAATTGAATGACAGCCTTTGGATCCCATTTACATCTAAACCATGAATAGTAGGAGGAAGTAGGCAGTAGCATTTCTCCAAGTAGACCATGTCAGATAAAAAGAGGTCCCTTTTGGTAGCCACTACCTTTGTGTTTATTGGGTTTATGAATGATATAGTAAGTGTATTTTTTGAAGAAATTTTCTAGCACTCAATGGACTGAACTGCTGAAGGTGATAAAAATAGAATAAAATAAAACAGCCAAATTATAGGCTTAAGAAAAGCAACACTGACTGATAAGGGGAAAAAAATGAAGACATTCCTTTTCCTTTTTCAAAAGGCACTGATTTTGCTCCTTCCTTTTTCTACTGGATTATATCAGACAATTTTCACTCTTTTTATCATTAATGCAGCATTGCATCACTGGCCTCCTCAGTGTGTTTCTAAAATAACTGAATAAGAAAGAGTCAAGCTCCTTAGAGATATGCTTCAGATATCCATGAATTGTACAAAGTATGCTCTTATTTCTACTGTTCTATGACATTTTGCAAACTGAAGAGCTGCTTTAACAGTCTGTTCCAAACATTAAGGTAGTGGAGCCATCTGGGCTTCATGACTCAACAAAACACTTAAAAAATGTGAATTTGAAATCTTAAAAAATACCTGAAGCCTCTTATATCTATGTCATGGAAAGAAAATAATCATTTATATAAAGTTGCATACAAAGAAATGTCTGATAACTGAGTTAACTTTCATTTCAAAATGCTGCACCAGAACTTCCTTCCTGTTTTTAAAAAATAAAAATCTGTTCCAGCTGTGACTTCACAGCCCTCTCTGCACCCTTGGGAACAAGGAACTCAAAGTCTACAGAGTTTCAGCTTTGTGCTGTATGCTCAGGGAGTGCTGCTGCAATAATCTTTTCACCAAAGAGATGACAACATTGAGGACACTTGTCAATATGCATATGCATACATGAAGGACAGCCGTGTAGAATGAGTGTTCAGTCCTGGAAATGCTGACCCACACTGCTCCCTCAGAACCTGAGATATGGAAATACGGAGGATTTTCAGGGTTAGCACAAAACTTTCCCTGTTAGATTGGCATGAGAAAACTTGTACCTATGATTAGAAATCTAGTTACAAGGTTTTTCAGTTTGGCACTACCATCAATGGCAGGTATCACTAACAGCTGCTGTTCTTATTAGGCCATCTTGATAAAGAACAGAAGGAATGCTTCAGTGCAGCTTACAAACCTTAGCTTAGGAATGTGACTTTAAAAACAGAAAGGAAAAAACACAAAAGTAGAGGGGGAAAAAAAGTATTCTATCTTATTTACAGTACAGAAAAAGAGATTAAGATCACATGGAAAATAATTTAAAATCTCAAATGCAATAAAATTAAAAAGTTCAATTTATTATTTCAACTTTTGTAGAGGGTTTAAAGGCTCACAACAGCTCTTTAATCCTCCAGCCTGTACAGAATAATCTGCTGCACTTGAACATCTACCAGAGGATTTCTGCCTTTTTATTTTTATTTTTGCCTGCAGTCAACTTATCACAGAACAGGCTTTTCAGCTTCTCAGTCAATACCTGACAGGCTAGAAGTAATTAATTTCTTTTAACTGCTGCACAACTGATTAATGTAAACATCTATTTTAATGTTTTCTACAGATGGACTTGGTAGTTTTATCTTTTTTTCTTTGGGCTAGTCCATTACAGTATTTCTTAATTTATTTATTTTCTTTAGTCACATATATACTTGAAGAGCGATGAACTAGTGCAGGTATAGAACCAGTTTGATTTTTGATTTTAGATCACCAAGAGATATTTGCTTTGTCTTTTGGTTGCAGGCAGGAGGGTAGGGACATCACTTACCTTGCTGGTTCACTACCTGCCACTTCATTTGAACTTGACAATAAAATTCAGACAGTTGTCTTACATTCAGTAGGAGAAACCCAAACTCTGTCTTTTTTTTTTTTTAAATCACTAATGTTTAAGAAGAATGGAAAATAAGTGATCCATTAGCAAAATTGAGATTTTTACTTACTGTATCTCTCTGGCCAAGAAAGTACATATTTACTAATATCTATTTTATACTTTCACTGAATGTGTTGGCTGAATGCAGAATTCACAGTGGTTCTCATTTTTAGAAAGTTTTTCTGGTCAGAATCAAAATGCAAAACTCCTGAACATGGAGCACAACATTAATAAAATCTCTTAATGCTTTAATGGTGATTTAGCATGCATTTGGTTGGTAAAAATAAAACAAACAATTTTAGTGCAGGGATACCTTCAGAGGAATTTAAACAGCAGTCTGCTGGATCATCTGGAAACCTGAAGAAACTAAAGAAATATTTATTACCTGCAGAACATTTCAGTATAAACTATGTGGTCATCCTAAAAAAGGATACATTATTCAAAATGTAGACATTTCCAGGTATCTATTTTAACTAAAATAAAAGAGCAATCACACTTCTTTGTTATTTTAACATTGCTTTCAAAACCATAGTTACTGGCATGGACTTTTAGAACCAATTTTTAGGCAGGAAAGATTCATCACTGAACCTATTTCTCTCTTAACATATTTTAAAAAGTCCCATTTTTGTCTCCAATTGCCAACTCTGATTTGATGGAGAGTCCAAAGACACATGTAGATATTCAAACCATTAAATACCTGGTCAGAGTAGAAATGAAGCTCCCTGACTGTGCCTTGACTAGAGCACCATGTCTTCTGCTGCTTTAAGCATTGGCTGAAACCACCATAATGAAAACCCAAATGAAAATCATAGAATTTACCAAGGTTGGAAAAGACCTCCAAGATCATGCAGTCCAACCACCTACCTACCACCAATATTTTCCCACTATCCCATGTCCTTCAGTACTACATCTAAACACTGTCTTCCACTGTGACTCTCCTCCTCTTGATGGAAAAAACAGCTGGTTCAGATATAAAATCTACTTATATTTAATGAACTCAAGCACTTTAAAGTATGCTGCCATCATCTTCAAACTACATTTTTCTACTTTCTTTTTTTTTTTTCTGCAAGTGAAGTGATCTATGCCAAAAGGGCCGTGATTGAAAGGTAAGGTTTATTTTGATCTGTGCTTGTGTATTCTGCTCGTGTCTGCCTCACCCAGGTATCCATAGGAAACTCCTAAAGCTACAGGGATTCCTTGAAGATAGTTCTGGGTTTATTCTGTGCACACCACTGCAGAAGACAAAGATCCTACTCCAAATTTATAAGACTATGGCAATTTAGATGTATGCTACTTCAAATTAAGCTTCACAGAGCAGACTAAAGCTTTTTTTATAGCTGCTTTTGGCCTCTAAAAATGTCCAATCAGGGCAAACATGAGAATTTGAACACTGATAGCTTTCTTCTTTTCGAATAGTCTAACATCAAAGCTATTAACAAACACTCCCTGTAATCATTCTTGCATGTTTGCTCCCTGATAGCTTTCATGTGTTTCTGACTTTCACCAATGTTTTCTTTATCAACTACAGGATTTTTTTAAAAAAAGTTCACTTGCTGCTTAAAGCATAGAGATGAAAAAAAACAAAACATATCAATACTATGTTAAGCATGAATTTAAAGGTGTTTTTTTCCCCCCCTCAAACTCAGAATGTCTGTTCTCACCCATGCACCCTTTTGTCATAAACACCCTTCGTTTATTCATGTTATACTGAGCCTGGATAAACCACACAAAAAGCCAGCACAGGGAATCCTGTGAGCTGGGAATAAGTGTAACCATTTTCAGTGCTGAACAAGCCTTCAGCTGTCATGAACCAGACGTAGATTCTACCCAGAAAATACTATCTGAAATCAGGTAGCATTCAACTACTGAGCTTTAAGTACCTTCATAAGAGCTGCTGAAAATCTTATACCTCCATCTGTGAAAATCAAGAGTGATGTACTGTATGTACGTAAAATTCTTTCAACAGAAATAAAACATATTCTAGAGTGAAAGAAAAAATGCATTATGTTAATAATTCATTATGTTCCCAAAAAACATAGTGTTAAACCAACAGAAAATTTGTCCTGTTATTTTTATTCCAAGCCATCTACTTAGTGCAGATTTGAGTATATTTGCATATTTCCTATGCATATAATAGGATGCAAAAATCTTAGAATAACACCTTCAAGTACGCCACATAATTCAGTCATGCTAAATTACATTTGTTGCAGTTTTAGCAATTTATTCATCAAAATAAAGACTTTTTATGGGTATGGTTTTGTTATACAGCTGTTATATACTTCCCCATATACAGAAATCAGTGATAGCTAATAATGAATGCCTCACAGTCACTCCTGTTAAAACAGTCAAGCAGCTATTCTGAAAGTTAGGAATAAAAGGGTAAGTGTACAGTAAGCATAGCCCCTTAAGGTCATCTATAAAGCCCATCTTGAAAGTACACTTATGCTTTGGATTTACTGAACTTGCACTTCACCTATATTGACTCTTCATCCATCCTTTTTGTGCCCTTACTTTCCCCTCTGACATATCACAAGACTCTGAACTGGTGCCATGCAATCACAGTATGGCTGTGACAGATGGTGATGTCACCTCAGTTTAATCTCAACATGTAAATGCAGAGAAAGAATATCTTGTTAATTATGATCCAGCACTTTTTGTGTGCTAAGGTTACATCTATGGACTCTTTGATCTTCTGACCACACTGTTTGCTTGAGGACAGCGTGTCTCTCTTCAAAAAGCAGACAGCTAAGCAAACAGTATCTTTTATGTTGTTAAACAGATGTTGGCAGGTTTTTGTTTGCTTGTTCTGCTTGTTTACTTGAGTAGCCTCTCATCTTACTCCTCAGAAAGTTTAACCTGGTCTACTTTACAGGAATCAGACTTCCTTGACTTTCAAATGTGACCTGGAATTATGGCTGCCAGTGTCTGTTCAGGTCCCCCCCCCCATAATACATCTTGCTATAGGAGGCTGCACCGCTTTGCATGAAATTAAACATTTGTGCTCACTGCAACTAAACATTGCTCCTCTCTGGAGGAAATTTCACAGAACAATGTAACAAGACTGTCAATTTGCAACAATTACAACTGGGACTGGAGCAACCTGTCTCCATTATATTCCTAAATCTCTGCTGTTACTAGTATAACTTCTGTCATGATAGCTCAGCATATTGCCTCTAAAACATAACTTCACCCACTCTGTAAAAGAACCTTGCTTGAGGTAATTCATCTCACCTCAGTCAACAATACTGTTTCTCTGCTGATTTACTGGAAGTTCTGGAGCAAAGACACATTAATTCAAACTGTGGAGAAGACTACTATATTATTCCAGATGAAATAAGGGGACAAGCCTCAGCTCTGGAATTTATTTGGAAATAAGATATACTGTAGTATAAACTCTGTCATTTCCTTCCAGCAATATAAAAACAGAAACCAACAAAATTCAAATAAATTCTTTTATTAGCTGTTTTCTACACAGAGTATGCAGCTGTAAGATGATAAATTACATATGCACTTAGTTCCACTTAGCCTAGATATGATAAATATTAACTTGAACCAGATAGACCACAGAACAGGCATCCTGTTCTTGAGACTCAAATCACACTATATCTATTTAATAACTTCATATTTTTCTTATGGCAATCAATCGCACATTCCATGAATTAAGATAAAAATACATTTTACTTAAAATCTTTGACCAGCTTTGCTTACGAATCTGATATAATTTTTAGAATTATCTGTACATTTATCACACTTTATACACACACTGTATTAAATATCTGGATCCAAAAGAGAGCTATCTGTTTATGACTTCAAAGGCTAGTTAACATATTCTAAAATACATTTTCTGAGCAGAACTTGTATCTATTATTAGAACAATATTTTACACTCAATGAGGGCAGTTCCTTTGAGGATATAATTTCTCACATAATTAAGCATCCCTTCATCATTCAAAGTCAGTTTTTAGACATTTAATAGCTAAGAGAAAATAACTTCTGTTACAAACCAGCATGATGCTGTCCCAACCTGGGTCACTGTGGTTCACAAACAGCACAAAATCCATGTAATGCAGACTATGGGCTTGAAACAACTGCTAGCATTTGAAAGGAATATGTGGAAGGGCAAAGCACCAGCTCCAGCTGCCTCTTCCAAGAGCACTTAGCACTTCATGCAGTGAGCTATTCCAGAGTCTGGAAACAGGGCAGGACATTCCACAACCATCTTCTGCGCTGTACCAGAATGTCATGGTGTTTCTTCATTTCTGAATTACTCAAAAATCATAGGATGGCTTGGGTTTGAAGGGACCTCAAAGGTCATCTAATTCCAACCCCTTGCCATTGGCAGAGTTGCCATCCACTAGATCAGACTGCCCAGGAACTCATCAAGCCTGGCCTTGAACACCTCCAGGGATGGGGCATATAAGAATGCTTTCATGGGGGACTGACGGGGGAAGTGTAGTTCTTGTGCCTCAGTCCTTCCTTTCTAGTTTATAAATACATCGTACCATAGACCTGTTCATGTTCTCTCTCTTCACACACAAATTAGAAAGTTTAATGACTGTTCCCAAACCTCTTCAGAATAAGTAAAAAGGACAGATTTCATTCATTTCCAGCTGTCCCAAAGCAGATTTCCACAAAGATTATTTTTCCCATGGCAGAAAAGAAATTACATAGTGTCTGAATTGTAAGATGATTTAATTCTGATTGCTTTCAAGAGAAATACAATCATTTCTTTTCCATTTTTCCTCTTTAACAGCTGGTGGTATGAGTGTCTAAAACATTTGGACAGGCATTTCTTTATTATCACTGAACTTCAAATTAATCAGTATTTGTTTTCACAGCATCAAATAAAACATTTCATCTAATAGATGGGACCAGAAGTTACTTACCTTAATGCTTTCTCAGAAAGAAGAAATGTAAAAGCTTTCAACTCACTTTTGTTTCCCTCAGGTGTTAATATTTTACATGAGATTGAGCAAAAATGGAAAATAAGTATTTTTTTTTTGCTCTTTTGCATGTCTGTTTTTACATGCCTAATTATTCTACTATCAGAGCTAAAATTCTAATAATACATATCTGCACTGAGTCAGCTAAGCTGTTTGGAACTGGCTTCAGGAAAACAGAATGCTATAAGTCTCTGACATGTACCATATAGATAATAAAAATAAACCATAAAAAGCTTCTGCACAGTGTTACTGAAGGTAGCAATCCTAGAAGGGGTACAGCTAAAATGTGGCTGTGGTCTCCACTCAATCATCAGAAGCAGTTATCTGTTAAAGGGAACACATCATTAGCAATTACAGGAGGCAGTGCTCTCACCATGCGTTAGTATTTGTGCTTAACCAAGGCACAACACCTCTCATAGTACTTGCTGGACTGCTGCAAACCCTCACCACAGACCAGTACCATAAAGATATAGTTCAGCCCTTACTGATTTCAAAACTGAAGAATAAAAAAGAGCTCCAGTTTCCCTTTTTTTTTTTGGGGGGGGGTTGATTTGCTTAAAAATGAATGTCTTTAAAACCCCCTAGGGAGAAGCAGGCTTCAAAGGCAGGCAAATTACTTTTCAAAAAAAATTGGATTCAAAAACTACATCATTTGTCTAGATTCCTGCACACTGAAAATGCTACAGATCTGTTAAATGATGAAGTTTGGTCACCCCAAGTGATAAGGGCTCCCCTGAGCCTGCTCTTCTCCAGAGAGGAAACAATCCCAGTTCCATCAGTCACTCCTCATAAGACTTGTACTTCAGACCCCTCACCTGCTTCATTGCACTTCTCTGGACAAGCTCCAGGGCCTTGATGTCTTTCTTACAGCGAGGGGCCCAGAACTGAACACACTACTTGAAGATGCAGACTCAACAGAACTGAGTACAGGGGGATGAACACTTCCCTGCTCCTGCTGGCAACAGTATTTCTGATACAAGCCCGAATTTCACTTCCTTCTTGGTCATCTGGACACACTAATAGCTCATGTGCAGCTGAGCATCAACCAACACCCCAGATCCTTTCCCAGCTACTCTGCTCCCAGTCTGGAGCATTGTCTGGGGTTTTTGTGGCCAAAGTGCAAGATATGACACTTGGTCTTGTTGAATTTCATTGGCCTCAACCCAGTGATCGAGCCTATCCAGACCCCTCTTCAGGACCTTCCTACCTTCAGGCAAATTGACACTTCCTCCCAATTTGGTGTCATCTGTAAGCTTACTGAGGGTGCGCCCTTGTCCAGATCATCAATTAATATATTAAGCAGGACTAGAAATTATATCAATTTAGAAGTTCAGATTTTTTTTTTTTAACCTGGAACCAAACTCTCAGTGCACTTAAAGTGTATGTAAAAATATAAACATTGCTATTAAAGAAAACAATTCTCCATTATATAGCAGTTACGGGAAATTCTTGCCTACTACTAACATAAAACACAAAAAAAAACATACTCTGGAATATCTAAATCCTAGTGCTTGTAGAAGCAATTATTAAGGTAAGATAAGACTATATAATTAGGGTTTTTTTTTTTTTTCCTGGGTTTGTCTGTATACTGATAAGTTAAAAAGAAAAACACAAAAGAAGTGAAGTCACTTATGCACAGTAACAGCCAACAAAATGATTTGGAAATGAATACAAAACCATTGCTGATATAATTTTTCTATGGCACAAAAACTGGTGGTATGATAGATGAGGAGCACAAAGCAATTGAGCTTTCTTCATGATGAAGCCTATCCAGAGTTTTAATCTAAGAAAATACAGACTGCTATAGGAAGGGAAGATAAGTGCCCACTCTGAATCAGGAACAACACTGCAGGGAGGGACTTCTAAAATGGAAAGGAAAACTAGTGATGACTTGAGAAGCAAATGTGCCAACCTAACATCAAATTGTAGTGGAGAAATCTAGCATAATACTTTACAGGTGTTCTGCCCACAAAAATGCAAAATTGTTTCTCACAGGTTCTTGGTGATACCAGGCAAAGTATCACAGGTAGGCCAATAGTCACATACAGAAAGAAGAGTTGAACTCACCCAGCTGGTGAAGAAGACTAAAGGAGATCTCCAGCTATACAGCACACCCTCCAAACAAGCAGCCTAGATCCAAAAGATGCTTTCTGTCTGAGTGGCTGGCCCTTATATGAGCTCAGGGTGACTCCACCCTGAGTCCACCCCTTCTGGTCACTTGGAGCACAGATGCAAACAATTTGTGCTCCCTGGGCCAGCCACCAGGTGCTCAGTCACCAGCTCAAACTGCGACCTAACAGCTCCCCTACAGCAGGATGAATTCAAATCCCAAATAGCAATATAAAAATTGCAAGAAGAGAGTTTAAGCATCACTGAATTGTAGGATACATTTCAATGATAATAGTTAAACAAGATATCAAGAAAAAAAAATTGAGAATAGGGGAAATAAACTAAAATTATTTGAGACTAGAAAAAAAAAGAGAAAACACTTGAAAAGAAAAGGCATTTCAAACACTGGTATGGTTTATTGGAAAAGAGGTAGAAAGCACTTAAACACTAGAGAACCTCTGGCCATCGTTATAACAAACCAGGCAGAGTTTTTAAATCAGGGGATTTGCTGCAGGGGAACATTTTTTTTGCTGTATGTTGTCTTCATGTGCTGTGTTTGGTTTGCCTTAATACAGAAGTAGCAAAAATTTTTATTTCTTTTTTACATTCCTGTTCACTTACTGACTGGATTTCCATGATACAATCTGCCTTCTGCTAGTGACCATTCTGCTATAGTGTAGGCCTCAGTATCCTTCTCCAGAAGCATTTTAGATTCTATAGACCTAGCCCTAGCATGTATTGTGTGTTCCAGCCTGAGTATTTGCTAATCTATTAAATTGCTAATAAATTACTAATAAATGTATTAGTTTGCTAATCTGCTAAACCTACTCTTGCACCTACCTTGCTGTCGGGCCAACACAACCCCTTGGTCATCTCTGCATACTCTGAGCAAGTTCTGTGGAAAATGGATGGCTGAAAAGAATCAGAAACTTTATCCTTTCCCAATGAAAATATCATCTTTCACTGGGGCAAAAGATACATAGAGGATATATTATTTGCAAATGTATGCAATATATTTTTGTGCATGTTGGCAGACAAAGCCTTCTTGGCAATCCTTGGGAAAAGACAGTTATAATTTTAATAAAACACTGCCATTGGCACAGAATGTTTTTTAGGGTTTCTCTTCAGGGAACAGCAGTGACAGCAGTTTTGGTTAACTTATTTTCTCTCTTGACAAGTCTGGAGCACTTAAGGAAAGTTAGGAGATATCCGTGTAGAATTGCTTTAGTTTCAGCAGATCTTCAAATAACTGTGACTTCTGATCATTTTAATTCTCAATTTTTCACAAATCAAAAACACAGGACACAGCAAAAGGACACTTTTTCAGAACTATTCCCTGGTTATGAATTCAGATGGCAAAACCCTCTAAACTGAAGTGTGTTTTTCTCAATTTAAAAATAATTTTTCAGGAGCACTCCATTTCCTGGAGACAAGAGTATGTTTACCTCTCAGTAGCATTTCTTCAAGTAAACAACTAGGGACTCTCCATTTTCCGCACTCTCCCAGACTTAGACACACTTGATTTTTATTATTCATACTGTGCTATTTGCAAACTCAAGGACCAAATAGATTTCTGTGTGTTCTGCATCCAGACAGTTTTAAATGTGTTTTACCAGCCAGTCAATGCTTTCCTCGCACTTGGTAATTACTTCTGCTGCTGCCAAATCTCTCTACACAAAGCATATAATGATTTATGAAATCTATCTTCATAAATAGAGTATCTAGTGTTCATTTAATATTAAAATATCAATAGGATTTGTCACATGCAACAAAATACAGAAGGACAAACACTAGCAAAGAACTGAAACATATGAGGTACTGTTATTTGAATGATGTGAACAGTATTCTTAAGGATTATTTAAGTGGTGATGTGATCCAGTGCCCATCCTTACTTGACTGGAGCAACCCTTTATTGAAGAGAACTGTTCTGGAAGATAAAAGTATCTCCAGTTGTCTGCAATAGTAGAAGTTTAAGGTCATTCAGCTGTCTCAAAATGAAAATGTGTGTTCTCCGCTATTTCTGAATAGTGTCAAATCAGCTGTGCATTTATCACTTCTTTCATCAATATAGTAATTTTAGAAAGATGCTTAAATAGATTTGAAAAGATAATCACAAACCATTTCAATCTTCCAGACACAAATATTAAATTGTGAAGTTAATATCTCCGAATTGGCCTTCTTTAAAGAAAATATATTAATACAATTCATTACGTTTAATTAATTTTTATCAGCGGAAGAGCTGAGTAGTAAGAGTGCATTTTAGAACACCATTAAAAAATAGATTCTGCTTGGGTTTCCACTGGCATAATTGTCTCCTACAGAATCTGTTTCCAATACTGAAGCTAAATTAGCCACTTCTATTTTAGCAGTTCATACACTGTGTTAATACAACTTACTTTAATTTCAATATATGGATCCTCTTTGTAATCTGTCTCTGGAATCTGTGAAAAGATTAGTGTGTTGCACCAAAACATTCAAGATGATCTGGGGGAACCTGTAACAAAAGGACTCATCATAACTCAGCTTTTCTAGTTAAAATAGCATTAATTCATCTACTATTATATTTTTGTCATGTGTAGGTCACTCTGAAAGTAATGCTTCCTATTTATTTCCATGGAAACTACAACTCATACAAAGAGCACAATAACACTATTCAGCAGAGAAAAGTTTCAGCTACAAAATATTGTTTTTCAATATAGTTACCACCATTAGCTATGCATTTTCACCAGTGATGAACAAGAGCCTGCATGCTGTGCTAATAAAAACCTGCATGTCCATCTGGAACGAGGCTTGTCTTTCATGTCACTGTCACTACTGCTGAAACACCATCCACTGCCTCACTGTGCTCACATCCATTGTTTGTTCTGCATAAACATTCAGCAAGCATCAATAAATGTCAGTGGATGCCATTTTTTTCACATGGAGAAATTCAGTGATGCACCTTTACTCCATGCACACTTCTGTGTCAGACTGCCCCTCTCTGCCATCTGTCACACAGCAACAAAATGTAATGGAATATTGGCAGGAAGGTTCAGCCTCTGCTACCATACCACCATCTGCCTTTGACATGGTGAGCCAATGTAACAACATAGGAGGCACTGCTTACTTTTGGAGCAAACCTCTTATATTATAACAGTTGTTTAACTGAATTCGAAGACAACAGATTAACTGAAATCAAAAGTGATCTTGTCAGTTATAATTGCAAGGAAATCTAATGATAACATTAATAATGTTAAATTTTTCATACATGGAAGGATCATTTGATATATATTTGGTCAAAATACATACAATCTCTGTCATTACATTTCAACTCTTGCTGGGCACTAAATAACAGCAATTGATTTTTTTTTTTTTTATTTCAGAGTGTTCAAAGTTGTTAAAAAACTCATCCTACTGTTTTTTTCCTAGTTTGAAATTGATCTGTTAAAAACTGAGAATGAAAATATGAGACATATATTTCAAGAACATGTACATTCATTTTCTTTGTTTTAATTTATGTCTATATTAAAAAGTTTCATACACAATTATACTGCTGGCTACATATGTATATTCCCTTAAGAAAATTAAGTCAGAGCAACTTTTTATTGATCTTTTCTTAGAACTAGCATGTAAATGAAGATTCTCAGAAAACAATAACTATATCTGATAAGTTTAGACAATCTGCTTTTTCAATATGTGGGAAGAGACCTCTTTTGAGAGGCAGATGTCTTTAATTCATTTATTCTGGATGGCTTTTAAACAGTAGTCCCTGGCTCTGTCTGTAAGCCATATGTTCACTGGATACTCCTGGTCAGATCCAACTTGAAGATAAATTTCAGCAGAAAGATTATTTTGAAGCAAATACTTCCACAAAACTGATACTCACCAGTAAAAATACTAGGTTTTGAACAAAACACAGAAACAACCTTAACATAAGCTTTTTTAGTATACTGTACCATAATTCTTGGAAGTTTCTTATGGATTAATACTTTTATTTCAGGAAAGCATTTTGAAACATTTTTGGGGAGCCCTCCTTTACAGACCTGTCTGCAGCACTGCCTGCAGAAGGGAGGAGTAACAGGCTTCGTGCTGAAAGGGGAATGAAACTGCAGAACTCAGTACAGGAGATAGCTCTCATAGTTCCTATGTGGTTGTTTTATGATGTCTGCTGCTTGAAGAGCAAAATTGTGCACTTAAAAAATGATAGTTTATCTGACATAGGTTGGATTGAAATTTGAATGTCTGCTAGTTTTTCATATGAAATCATATTTACTTAAAGCAATATTTTTCAGTCTGTAAGATGCCAGAAGTCAAGTAATTCAAGGCAGTATCTGTGGGTCACAAAAATTGCCGGTTTCATCCAAGTCAATACAGTAATGGAAGGAGATTTTTTTGTAATTGATAACCATGTAGTTTCTCAAGCCAGAAGCAAGTAATGAGTAAGAACTATTTCCACAGTACCATTGTATATATATAAAAAAAGATGTAGTCACGTTAAAAAACAACAACAACAACAACAAAAAACTTATGATGTAGAGAATCATTCTATTTTTAATTGGTATTGATATATAAATATAGCTATTCTTTTGGATTATTAAAATGCATACTGAAGATGAAAAAAGAGTGAGGCTCTTGGAAAAATTCTTGCTTTTCTATGTTTGACACTAAAAATCATTGTCCAACAACACATTCCACTTTTTCTCTCTACCACCTTTTCCTATACTTGCTGCTTCTCCATTGAGGCACAGGATGTTCTCAGGAGTTAAGCTGGAGCAGATGAATATGGATTTTCCATTCATTTTACACAAAGATCAGCCTTAGGCAAGTTGTAAACAATTAGTGAATAGATGATCTGGTAATATAACAAACAATTTGATTAATGTGTCTTGTTTCCAGAGTGTCATTCATAAAGTTTGAGAATAAAAACTTCAATACATGGCAAAATGACAGAAATGTTTCCTTCAAATAATGCTTACAATGGAAGCTATGGAAGCTTCTCAGTACTTCATAAAATGAAAAGATAATATTAGAGGTTTTTTGGTGGATGGATGGGAAAGAAGTGTGGATTTAGCCCAGATATGCCAGGGATTGCTCCCTACAATCTTCAGTGATAAGAATGAGCTGAATGCAGTAGGGGGTTGGCCAGGACCAGGAGAACACCACATAGGAAAACCATGCTGGTAAAGCCATGACATCCCAGGAAATCCCCGATGAAAGGCTGCAGCAATGCATAGAAGACTGAAGAGCACACGTCGACATTTTTAACTTGCTCCTGGATTGATCAATCTGTTTCAGCAAAAGATGTGGTTACAGAGACAGGAGCTTAGTCCAGTTACAGTCAAATGTTCTGTATAAGCATTATCATTCATCTTGTGTTCTATTGCCAGAAGGAAAAAAAGCATTTTATATCCCTGTGCAACATACAACCTCATGTCTCTGCTGTGGTATTGTGGTTGAGCAGTCCTCAGCTTGAACAGACACAGTAACTGTCATCTTTTCTGATTCAAAAGAATATTCAGGAGACAGTGAATATCACCCTCATTTATACTATGGGTTGCACATGTTCACTGAATGGCAGGCACAAGAATTGTCTCTCCCTCCAAATGTGATGCTACAAACATAATAGCTTGCTTCCGATGTAAGATTTCTGTATTATTATTATTGTCATTATTAATAGTAATATTTTATCTATAGTTATTTTTTCACTTCTACATAACTCTGAAATACATTAAATGTTTTTCTTAAGAAAAATCTGCATTTAACTATGGATGCTCAGAAGAGGTCTTCAATATAAAAATGTTAACAGACGTATATTTCAAATGTCAAGTTATTACCATACTTTGGGCAATACTAAAAAAAGAGTTGCCATTCTCTGTTCTTTTTGACTGGCAACACGTACCTTGCTAATTTGAAGTATGTATTTCATATATATGTCTATACATACATTAAAAGTCCTCATTTCTGTGTTTGTTGCAAATCTAGGCATATTTTTTTCATTGTGTTTTCCCTGTTTTTAGTCAGACATGGTTTTTTGCAAGTCCCATTCTAGGGCCTGGATAAATTCTAAATGCTTATAAAAGGAGTTGTAGAGTCCTAAAAATCTGTCTTGAAAATAAACAGTTCACAAACACTACATGTGATATGTATGTTTCACTTTTAACTATATATTAATAATTACAGACCTCTGGAATTTTGATGGCAACAATGTACTTAATAAGATAACAATATTCACACTTGCCCATGTTAAGATGAGCTGCTGTTGCTGTTTCAAACAAAAACCAGTAAAAGGTGGTCACTCAAATCAGAATTTCCAGTGTAATTACTAATACAGACATTTCCTGGAAGAAAATGGAACCAAACAAATAACATATCTTCTTGACCTTCATCTGACCTCCGCTCTCTGAAGACTCTGAAGCACTCTTGGTAGCCACATGTTTAGAATTAATCCCTTTTATTAGATACACCATTCAATTTGCTATTAGCACAGAGGTCTGTAAGGAATCATTATTTGGAAGAAAGACCTGAGAGTTTTAAAACCACTTTTCTAAGAAATTTTATTCTATAATGAAATAGAAATAATGGAAGAAAACTCTTATTGATAGCACTGAAAAATAATGCACCAAGTTCATCTGCACAAAGTTCTTCAATTTGCCCAAATCAGACTTTGGGTTTAGAATCCAGTAAATCACTACTGTCACGAGAATTATACAGGTACAAATGATAAACAATACCTAAGTTACAGACTGAAGTAGAGGTTATTCTTCTAATGAGTTGGGTATTTTTTGTCTACTTAACCAATCAGCTTTCTAGTTAAAATGAACAAAAGAAAAGTGAACTGAAGAGGAAAATGACTATGAGGAAGAAAGAAGGCATAAAAAATTAGATTTGTAGCACTAGTTAATTAAACCATAACACCACACACAAATAGAAATCAAAGGTATTCCTTAAGATACCTGTTAGTTTATGTCAAATTATTATTGTTGTTATTATTATTATTATTGCAATTATAGTATCACAATAAAATGTAGCTAAAATTTCACACAACATTATGTCGAATAATAAACTATTGCATTTGTTCTCGCTTTAAAGGGAAAGGGAAGAACTGACTCTGAAACAGCTGAAATAGAAATAATTTCTTTTCAATTAATGTTATTTTGTATCAGAAATTTCCCAATTTTGACTTGTCCCAGCTGACTGCATCAGCGTATTTCATTCAGTTGCCATCTGTGTTCTTAGTGCTGAAATAGTTTCAGATGAATGTGCAGGCAGTCCAAAGTCCTGACTACAGATAATACTCCTAATTAGCCATTCCCAGGGGGTCAATGTGCGAAAAGGCGCCAGTTTGACACTGTTAAAATGATTTCCAAAGAGTTCCCAACATCTTTACCGAAGGAATCAATCAGAAATTCTTCAGAAGAAAATGTAATTGCTTTCAAGGATTAAAATTTTAATCAGGAGTATTCAATTAGCAGTTAATGTTGAGATCCACAGTTTAGATTTTCATGCAAATGTACCATTCTTATACTCAGTCTTGAAGATAAAGGCAGTTCATAGCAAATTCAGTTCTGTCTCTCAGCTCATCAAGTCAGTGATAATTTACTTTGAAGAATATTTTACAGTTGCTGCATTTGGGTGTGGAAATCAGTTCACTTTTGCCCCTTCTACTGTAATTAATCTTCTTTGCATTACTTATGTGTGGCAGCTCATAACATTTTCATTCCTGTGCATCTGGTGACTTTAAAGATATCGGACCAACATAAGATAGATAATATATATTAACTGCATAGCCATAACTGAGTTTTGTAAGAGCTTATTCATATTTATTTATTTAAGAGCAACAATTCTGGAGCTAAAGAACCAGAAAAGAAAACCTACATGATTTCTAAAAATCAGATCTTAAGAACTACTGATAAAAAATGTCAGCACCTTTTTTTAAAAGCTCTTCCCATAAAATGTTACATGTGCTGGGAGCAGAGGCTAAGTTGCACATAAGTAGGTGTAGAAATCGATTATTCTAGACCCATGTCTCTTTATCAAAATCCAGCTTTATTTTTATGAAGTAGAATTTTGAACTCACTGTTAGAGATAAATTTAATTACTGTGTATTTTTAGTCTGTAAAATATTGCATTTATATTTGCTCATTTTGGACTTGACGAATATCGAAAATCTATTCATTAAAAACTCCCCATAGGGCATAGAAATGTATGAGACTGGCTTCCATAAAGTTCTTTTATTTTCTGATATACATCATACAATATTCTATTTTATCCTCACAGTGTAGTCAGTACATACCAGAAACTCAGAGAAATAGTTAAATAATTTAATTTAACCTTGAAAACTGAAGGTAGTGTCTGTTGTAAGTGGCACAATCTATTCTTATGTAGAATCTAACATAAATAGCATTATTCAGAGTTCTGAACATGTGAAAACTTCACTGAAATAGATAAGTTTTAAATTTGACCCTCCACAGTTGTCTAAATTATGTCAATATTAGCTATGCTTTAATGTTCCAATTTTTATTTGAAAACGTGTCATGTGTATATAACCAAGTTCTTCATGAACAGAAATTTTTTAGGTTGATTTTAATCTGTTGAGAATTTGATCTCACAAATCTCATTGTCTATGAGGCCATAACAGATGGCCTCTAAAGTAAACAGATACTACACTAAAACCAAAAAGAAACAAGCAAACAAGACATTTCCCTAACCATTACTTGATTTAAATCTCTAATTAATTATACATCAAAAACTTTATATAATGATAGGCATTTTGATCACT
Source organism: Gallus gallus (assembly GCF_016699485.2). Lineage (NCBI taxonomy): Eukaryota > Metazoa > Chordata > Aves > Galliformes > Phasianidae > Gallus > Gallus gallus. The sequence goes on along the minus strand of NC_052533.1, from coordinate 105,327,572 downwards.
GCCTTTTTGCTAGGAATGTAAATACTTATAAGCACTAAGGCTGATTATGCACATAGCTGATTCACTCATGAGTTATGTTTGCTTTTTTGTAAACCTAATACAACAATCAAGCGTTGTCAGTGCTTTAGATTTTTTTCCATTGGACAGATTGTTGGTGACATTTTTGGCAATGCTTTTGTATCTCATTTTGGAAAGGCAAGGTCAAGAAATTTCTGCTCTGATTTCTTAACTGCCACATGAAGATCGTGTGAATGTATATCAATACACATCAGTGAATGTGCAATCTAACTCTTCAGTACTAGAAACTGAACAGAAATACTACTTCTGTCATAGCCAAGTGATGAAGTGAGCTCTTAAGAGAAAAAAAAACGTAGGGAGAACACAAGATGAGGAGAGGAGAGGAGAGGAGAGGAGAGGAGAGGAGAGGAGAGGAGAGGAGAGGAGAGGAGAGGAGAGGAGAGGAGAGGAGAGGAGAGGAGAGGAGAGGAGAGGAGAGGAGAGGAGAGGAGAGGAGAGGAGAGGAGAGGAGAGGAGAGGAGAGGAGAGGAGAGGAGAGGAGAGGAGAGGAGAGGAGAGGAGAGGAGAGGAGATAATCCTATTTACTAAGATAGAGGAAGAGAAAAGTATGCTTATGACAAATATTTATAAATATATGTATATAACTAGTGATACACAAGTAACTGCTCACCACCTCCTAACTCATGCCAGCTAGCCCCCTGAGCAGTATAAGAGGAAGAGATGAACTCCCACCCTCTTCAGAACTTCTTCTGCATGATGTCATAAGGTATGGAATATCCCTTTGGCCAGTTTTAGTCAACTGTTCTAATTCTGTTCCCTCCCAGCTCCTATGACCCTTCACTGAGAACAGCCTTGGCTCTGTACAACACTGCTTAACAGCAACTATAAACATCAGTGTGTTATCAACATTGTCTTTCTCCTAGAACCAAAGCAGAGCACCATGCCAGACACTGAAGAAAATAATTCTGTACCAGCAGAAACTAAGACAAATAGAATAGTTCATCTGGAAGAGATCTTCAAGGATCTTCCAGTCCAACTGACTACTGTAGGGCTAACTTTAAGTTATAGCTTATTACTAAGATACTTGTCTAAGTGTCTCTTGAATACTGACAGTGTGGGACATCAACTGCCTGCAAAAAAGCCTGTTCAGGTGTTTGACCACACTCGTGGTAAAAATATTTTTTTCTCATTACTAGTCTGAACGTCCTCTGAAGCAGCTTTGTATCATTCTCACTCATTCTATCACTGTCTATCACAGAGAGGAAGCTTGCACCTCCCTCTCCATTTCTCCCCAAGAAGTTGTAGACAGCAATGAGATTACCTCTTAACCTCCTTTCCTCCAAAGTAGACAAATCAATTGTCTTCAGCTTCACATTATAAGAGAAGCCTTCTAGCATTTTTGTCACATTTGTCATATCCTCTGGACACTTTTGAGTATACTAACATCCTTCTTATACTATGATGCTAGAGCTGCACTCAATATTCAAGGCAAGAACACATCAATACTATACAGTCAGATAATCACCTCTTTTGAACAGCTTGTTATGCTGTGTTTAATGTACCCCCAAATTCAATTTTCCTTCTTGGCTGCCGGGGCACACTGCAGACCCATGTTGAGCTTCCTGTCACAAGCACTCTTAGGTCCCTTTCTGCTGAACCACCTGTCTCCCAGTCTGTGCCTGTGTACCAAATGACTTCATCCCAGATGACTATATTGAAAAATATTGTTTTTCAGCTGAGAATTTGCTCTATCAGACAGTGTTATAGTTCTCTTTGTATCTGTAATAGTTTCAATAAAAATAAATAGGAGGCATTACTTTCAGAGGAACCTATGTTTTTTTCTGATATTCAGGTCAAGTTATCAAGTTGCTTTTTATCGGATATTTTAATAAATGAATAAGCTACTTAAGAAATCAATGTGTATATTTTAGTAATAAAAAAACATAAACAAAACAATTAAAAAAAAAAAAAAAAAAGCAACAGTGACTCTTCTTAGTTGATATTTGTTCCTCCCCCACCCTTCCCAATCTCAACCCCTCCAAAGTATGTGAGATAAACCTTATTTTTCTGGAATCCATTTGGCTATTGTTCCAATACTTTTTAGAAATTTCTGGAGTACAGAAAAGCTATGCTTCTCAGGAAGGCCATAAAAATGCCTTTACTTGAAGAACCAAATGAAGGAAAGAAAAATTGGTGAAAAAGAATGAATAAAGAAAGCAAGCATAGTAAGAATCTTGGTCTCAGCTTCTGTTCTTTGGCTGCTTCATGTTTTTTGTCATTATCTGAAGCAAAGTGGTAGCCTTTTTCTTATCCTCATCCACATAAATTTCTTATATTTGACAAACAACCTACAAGTCATTTACATACATATTGCACATCCTCACATATTGTGATGGATTCATCAGTCCCAGAGACTAAAAAATTTCCTAGCAAAGGAATGTCATAATGTGACATTAATAAAAGAAAATGATGTAATATTTCCTATATTGTGTCTATGTAAATTTATACATACATATATATATATAATTTTCCAAACTATTTTTATAGAGATAATCTTCTTCAGTGTTCCAGTAGTATAAATTTGAAGTGAATAGTTGTATACTATTCCATTTAAATGCAAAATGTTTAGGCATGAGGATACTCTGTCCATAGTTTCAGTATTTTATCTAATTATCCGTGTCCTGACCTGCCTTCCTCAAATTTTTATTACTGCAAGACTTAACTTGTTCTCTCACTTACAACAACTGTGCTTGCAAGGGGAAGAAATTCTAGTGCTGCGTGGTTCTTCTGCAACATCCGAAGACACCCTGTGTGTGGTCACAGGTGTAGTTACTGAATGGTTGCCAAGCCTGATGCAGGCTGCTTTGCCTTTAGTGAGCCATTAGCTGTAAATGGGAATCAATGGATTCCAATTCCTACTTATTTTCTTGTCTTATTTCTCATTCATAATGTATATTGATGAAAACATTACTTAAAACACTTGTAATTTTCAGGATATGTCTGTGTTAAGATCACTGTCTTCCAGAGAAGGAAAGAGAATTTTCTTTATCAACTCTTTTTTTCTTTTTCCTTGCACTTCTCCTATATTCTTCAGCAAAGCAAAATTGCAGTTCATGACAGTTCACTTACTGAACCTAATTGGAAAAAAACTACACCAATTAAGCATAATAAGGCCAGGATAGGTTAGGTCTTCAAACACACTTGTACTGGTAAAGCAAAGAAACTTGAGAAATTTTAGTATCCTTTTTAGCACCACACTATGCATCAAACAGACTTTAAATAGATATTACACAAAAAAAGAAAAAAAGAAAAAAACAAAACAAAACAAAAAACCCTCCAGTGTTTAGGGTACATTTCTGTGCTAGGATTTTTCCTAGTTTAAGCAGTTAAGAAGAAATTTGATGTTTTTTAAGGCATATTGAAACAAGTATTTTTTTACTCTCACCTACCAAGTGTATAAGTTTCTCAGCATCTAAAAGCTAAATTCCTGGATGCAACCTCTTTATGAGATGCAATGTTTCCACCAGAAACAGTGCCCAGTACTTAATTATGAATCATCATATAAGAATAATATATTCTAAGATAAATAAATAAAGAAATTTGCTCTCTGCATTTGGCCTAACTGTATGGAGGGTGTCAGTGGGATTCATAGCCATTTCTTTTTCTACAAACCAACAGCTGAAAAATGGAGATTTGGAAATGACTATTCACAGGTGCTGGGACTTCTGTTCTAAGTTCTTAAAGAGCTGTGTATCCTCAATCTTTTTTTCATCAAGAACTTAGTAATTGTAGAACTTCCGTATTTATTCTTTTGAAGGCCCTAAAGAGTATTTTAGTAATGTGCTTATCTACAGCTAACAACCATAATTAGCTTAAGTTATGGAATGCCCCAAATAAATGAAGAATAGGTTATAGTTATTCAGAAGCACAGTTTGTGCTGCCACTATTTTGTTTAATATTTGCAGAAAACATTATTTGCATCATTTGCGAGTTACATAAACCTTCTATAATTATGGCCTAAGGTATTATAGAAAAAGTTATTTAAGTAATTCCCAAAGATTGCTGCTTAGTGTACTAAGCATTAATCATCTGTTATGTCTATTATAAATGTGAAAGCTATTAAATAGATCTGTAGTGAGAACAGGTTATTGCCATGTTCATACAGAAGCATTTTTCATTGGTGTCATTAGAGATTAAGATTGTGGGTTTATTTATTTATTTATTTATTTATTTATTTATTTAGTCAAGAAAGAAAAAAGTATTGCATGACACCAGAAGCTCTTGAGGTATTTTAAAATTAAAAGTGAAACAACTAAATTTTGATAAATTCTTTATCAATAAACATGGGTGAGCAATAATATTGCCCAAGAATTTAAGTTTTATTTACAGTGTATATTTGGAATGACTCCACTAGGATTGAGAAAATCATTTCAAATATAATTACAATAGAAATAGATCTACCTGACCCCAATAAGTAGCAATATTTCATTTATATGTTACATAATTTATGTAAATCAATATCCTAAGCTCTACCCAGGTTTTGTTCAGAAAGCATGAATAAGTATCAGTCTCACATGCAATTACTTCATGGGTCTAACTTTTGAATCTACAACCTGCTGTCTTTGCCCAGTGAATTCACTGAAGGCAATGGAAATGTTGAGTGAAAAATAATAAAACACTGACTGTCAGGCAGGCAAAAAGCTCTTACACGATAAAAGAAAGTGAAGCAGAAGTTTGTTAAGCTAACCTGCTTGCATGCATACTTTAACAGGCTGCTGCTTCTGAAATAGAAGTTTTTTTTGATGAACTTGGATAACTGATAATAATCTTTTTCTGCTCAATAAAATATGGTTTAAATGCCATGTGAGGCTTCTGGCACCTTGAAACATGCTCAAAGAGTTTTTGCTTCTATGAGAGTATCTATTCTCTCGGTGTATTTAAAAGAACCACTAGCCAAATCTATTATAAAGAATACTGAGAGCTAAAAACAAATTAGGTTAAACTGTATATATTTTTTTAAACTCTGTATAGCTTGAGCATGCTCTGATTTCTGAGTTACCTAAGGGTAAAAACAACAACTCATAATCGAGGTTGAGGGACTGTCTCATTTAAGGGCTTGGAAACTTCACACGAACTTAGATGCTGAAATCTGTCAATTAATCCAAGATTATTTTGTGTGCTTAGTTTTGTACTCAGTGTGTAATTGTGTTTTGAGCACACCATCACCCACTCAGTTCCAAATGGGAACAGTGTCATTTCAGTGCCACCTTTGAAGTGACTGAAAAGCATGTCGCCTCTTACTCTGACTAGCTACGTCTGCTACTCAGTGGAAAGGAATTTAATAGGGTCTTTTTTGTTTTGTTTTTCTTGTTGTTGTTGTTGTTATTTTTTGGTTAGATATGGGAATTTGTAAAAAACATAGCTATTTAGTATAATTTCCTCTTCCTTTTCTGTGTATAGTTAAGCATGTTACAATCCAATCTTTTACATCGAAGACTTCTGACAGTCTACCTAAATGTTTAAAACAAAATTTCGAATTAAGGAGAACAGAAAAGGGGGCTCTACATGTAAATTTAATTAAATGATACCATCCATGTTGCCTTCAAATAATCAGTAAGAAAAAAATGGAATCAATTTATCCCATAACCATGTGTAATCACAATCCAGCCCCATTAACTGTTCTGTAAGGAAAAAGCAACCATTAGGAGATCAGAAATTGCAGTCTCTTAAAACATAACATGACAGAGCCAGTTGTCTCACTACTTACTGTCTCCAGTAAGCCATTTATTTAGTTGAATATAATAAATATTCCATTAGCTGTCTATTCCTTTGTCAAGATTCAATGCCTTCTGCAAAGACAACTGTCTAATTTAATGCAACATAAAGCAGCCAAATCAACACAAGAAATATCAAGGCCATTTTCAGGCCAAATTATTGGAAGAATTTCTCACAAAATGCTCATGAAACATGGTATTGAATTCCAAACCTTTGTTGCATCATAATTATCATCTCCTAATTACAAAAGTGAGTGGTAGCACTTTCTTCATTTTGGTTGCAGTTAGCAGAACTTTATTAGAAGAACCATCACATAAAAGAAATAATGAAAGAAATTTCCTTTGAAGAACATTATTCTGAGCAGTTAGAATTTGCTGTAAGATTTGCCCTAATCTCTCAAAGGGAATAAATATAAAATATAAAATAAATATAAATTATTCTTAAGTATTATGTTTTAAGCATTACATATTAAGTATTATGTTTTGCACATTATGTTATCAAATATCATTAATTTGGCTTATCTATTTTTTCACAAAGTAAAAAATATTTGAAGATGAACTGTTCTGTATATTTCAGGTGAGGGAAAGAATTTGCAAGGATTTTCATTATTACATGAGATATAGAGGTTAGAAGATTGGAAAAACCTTTGCAACAGATAAGGCACTAGAGGTCAATGCACAATCCATCACTTTAAGAACAAGTTGAACAAGACATCTCTTAAGAATGACTCAGGACGGGAGTAGGAGATGCCTACAAGTATGGGAATGGACTACATCCCCTCTTCTAACTCTTCAAGACTTTGTATTGGCAAAGTAAATTTATTTAAAAGGGCAGATTGACTGTTACCTGTACTGTAGCGCTTTCCCTCCATGTATTGCTCTTCTTTTCTTCCAGGACTGTAAGCAACAAAGAACTAAGAGTAAACAGAGATTATTTATCAATTTACTTTTTTCTCTTTACCAGCAAACACAAGGAAAAGACTATATATATATACACCTTGAGGCTGTATACACACATTACACAAAGCAAATGAACTGAGGTTTTAATTATTAATTATTAATTGTTAAATACTAATATTACATATCTCACTGTTCTTGTGATAGGTAAAAAGAAGGCATCCTTTTTGCAACAACACAGATTGAACCAATAAACACCCTAAAACCCAAACTGAAAAACTGAATTGAGATAAAGAAAACAAAAGCTGTTCCAAAGATCTATATCTTGGTTCATTAGGTAGTACAAGTAATCTAGAAATAAAATCAACTTAAACTTTGTTGTAGCAATGGAAATTAGTGTCCAGTTCTATGTTTTCTCTTTAAAAGATTCAGTAGAACAAATTGGTAATACTGCTTGTACCTTCACCAAACAAAGTTCTTCATATTAATTGAAGTCAAAGTTTAATATTCTGCCACAAATGGAAATTTGATTGTAGCCCTCTTTATTTACTACTACACTGCAATGAATTCCAGGTATTCTCATTTGCAAAAATTGTACATGAAAAAAAGGGTGAAGATAATCAGAAGATTAAGTACTACTGAAAGTCATGAAAAAAAAAAAAAAAGACAAAAATAAAGAAGCAGAATAAAAAGAAGCTTCAACACAAAAAGATGGAAAATACAATGTAGAAAATGTTTTCCTGTACAGTTGATTTCTGTGGTTTTATTAGTGGTATAAAGACCTTGTCACACATAGAAAGCATAAGAACACATGCCATAAACTCAGAGAAGGATTAATGACATTGTACCGAGACTAAGAATTTTTTCCAACCTATGAGGAAGAGCCAAATTTGGACATTTTTCAAGCCAGTTTACTACAGTACTTTTCACAGTATTAATATATTGTAGTCCTGTCCTTCAAACATACAATATTATCTTCCTCTGATATAGTCCTGGAGATATGTCAATGTGTCTCCCAGTTTATTCCTAAATTAAAGTAGTACCTGAATACTAATCCACATCACAATGTAAGTTTTCATATGAACTATTCAAATTTCCCAGAAGCGCTGACATTCCTTGAAAGTATTCACTGATATTCACAGACTGAAGTAATTCACTTTTGCTTAAACTGCTGCAACTTGTGCAGTGTCAGTAAAAATTATTTGTACTGAGGTTTCAGGGTTCTTTCCACAATAGAAGTGGGAAAAGCATCTAATCATCAGAAAGTTTAGCTAGAGTCTGGAGGAATTGGGCCCTGAAGTTATAAAGGCTGCCATAAGTTTAAACAGATATAAATATCCAAACAACAGGATTTAAATATCATACCTGCCTCTTGCTATGATCAAAGTAGCAGTGAAAATCACTACTTGACTTAAAAGAGGAAGAGAAAACTTTCAAGTACAGCTGATAACTAAACATCTTGGAATAGAAAATCTCCCTCGACTGTTACTCCTTTAGGTAATGTTTGATGTCTCAAAGGAACTTGCAGGATTAAAGCTATAGTATTTAAAGTAAATTTCTAAAATAAAGCTCTACACAGTGAGCCTTGATTCTCACCTCACATATATCAGTAAAATATCAAAAAAAAATAAAAATTGTTACACAAATACAGAATTCAAGACAGTCAAGTCATGATTGACAAGAAGAGCAATTTCTCCCTACGTAATAGCAACTATGGAATCTTCATAGAGACAATATATCAGCATCCTGAAATGCTGTAGTTAGCAATATCCAAAGTAATTCAAGTGTTTTGGTATTGCCTGATGTAGAACATTAAAGTTAAGCACTCAAAAGAAAGGACAAGGTGCTGTATTTAATCGCATGGGCATTCTGTTTTCCTGTTTAGCACAGCAGACTGACAGAGCACTTTTGAAAAGCACCTGCCTATCTAATATTCTATCTGTGCTCTGTGTGTGCCCCACTATTGCTTACATATCTGAAACTCTCCTCAGAATAGGTGTATTTATTCCATTTAAAGATAAAGAAACAGGACACAGAGCTGTCGCTAAATTTTCACTTTTCTCTTTTAGAGAATTCATAGCTTTTTTTTTTTATAAGACATGGAAAGTTTTTTTTTTTTTTTCCTCTCACTTCATACCTCTCCTACCCATTCTGATATTCAATTTGTAGCTTTAGTCATTTTTCCTTGCACTTGTAGGAGTTAGAAAAATCTGATCCCAGTATCTTGCACTCTGTTCTTACAAAGCAATTTGCTGAAGTCATGGCAACCTGTGAAAATAAGACCAAAAAAATTTCAGCTCTTAGATGAATTCTGTAGAGAAAACGAGTAGATTTTTTACAAAACAGTCAATCACAATAATAAATTATTTTTCTAAATTTCCTTCATAAGCAAAAGTATCACAAGAATATTTTTTTTATTGATGAAAGTAATGGATATCAGAACAGTAGATGGAGCTCAGTAAGATACTAGAATTGAGAATATTTCCTCAGGTGGAAACCATAAGAAATGATGAAAGAGTTTTTGGCAACTCATCAATCTCAGTTTCTATCATTTACAAAATGGATGAACTTCTTATTCCCCTGAAATTTTCTGGGTATCATAACATGTAATCTTTCACAAAATTTTAAATAACAGAAAATAGAATGATTGGCAAAATAAAACAAAACAAACAAACAAAACCGAACAAATCAGCAACTATGGTTTAGTTGTCATAAAATGCTGGTGAACATTCATTTCATTAAGATTTGTAAAATTACATGTCCATTTCTTCCAAAGGATGCACAAAATAAAGTTTTTGTAGAGGTAGGTAACACAGGTAAGCCTACATTAAGAAGAAAAATTACTCTTCAGTCAGTTTCATTTACAGGAAAAGAGGTTTACTTTTCAAAAACAGCTCTCTGTCAATTCCCTGAAATAGTCTTGTGATTTTCTTGGGCTTTTCAATGAAAGCAGAAATACAAAGAGGAGAGATGTCTATCTCAGACTTATGCAGCAGACGTGGCAAAGATAGGATTAGAATCAGTGTTTGTTGGTCCAAAGCTCAGCCCTGTAAACAATCTGAAATATATATATACATACATATGTATATAAAATCTGTGAAAATAATGTATGATTCAGAATCTTAATACTGGCAAATTTCACATATAGTGCCAGAGATTTGATGTTTCGTTTGAACATTGCATGAATATGTTGAATGATATGAAATTCCAAAATATAATTTTTTTTCCAGAAGAAGAGGCAGAACTCTGAAGTTCTAAGAGTTTCTGTTAAGCAGAATTTATGTCAAGATCAGCTCCTGTAGTGGAAAATGAAAAAGATGTTTTACTGGACACTCTTGTTAAAGTCAAAAAAACCTTTTTTCTCCCACATATAATTCTGCTTTACAATATCCCTTTTATTTTTAACAAATTTGTTTGCACATTTCTAATTAGTTATTTCTCACAGATTATACTTTTATAATTAGTAAAGGCAATATTTCTACCTCAGATAAATGTTTTACAGCATTATGTGTGTTAATGAGTATGCCATAGTTAATTGAATTTTCTAAATTTAGGTAATGTTGTGGGGAATAATTTCATTTACTTCATTTTTCTTCATCATTATTAAATTCATTTTATAAAAAAAAGTTATTGGTATGAATTTATAAGTAACAGGCTATAGCTCAGCAAATCCACTGGAAGCCTTTTGCAGGTAAAACTAGGTGTTCACCCTTGCTTTATTTCACTTAGAAGAAACAAACAGAAATTAAAAGGCTATAATAACTATGAATATTTTATCTAAATTCTCCTGACACATATGCAATAGGATATGAAAAACCTCTGGTTTTGGTGTACTTTTTCATGTTGATCCTCAATATAATATTACCTGGCAGATGAAAATAAGACTATTAAAATCATATTGCAGTGGGTCCAAAAACCTCTTCTGCATAGACTAAACCCAGAAAACTAAACAATTGGATAAAATAAGGCTGTGACATCACTGACAATCTTCAGATAGTAAGCTTGGTTTCATACTGAAAGTCTTCAGCGTAAAAGAATAAATGTAGATGAAATTAAAATTTTGGATGTCCAAGTCAGGCAGGAAAGATATTGTAAGCTATCTGTCATTTAATGTGATTTGATACCTAATGTGAATCTGTTCCACATGGAGAAGTAATTCTGTTAAATTCTGTGCAGAAGCCTGCAAGAGCTCATCACACACAGATATGGGAAGCCATTTGAAGCAGTTGTGAAGCCTCCTAGTCAGAAATGGAGCAATGCAGTCATGCCATCACAGTGTCATAGAATCATAGAATCATAGAATCGCTAAGATTGGAAAAGACCCACAGGATCATCCAGTCCAACCATGTGTCCTCACATGTGGACTTGCCTGCCACTCCTCTCCTCATCACTGAGCATAGTTGCTGGGACCCTTGCTCTTCCCTTGTGAGCAAATTCAACTCAGGGTGGAGGGGGTGGGGAGAATTAAACATCTCTCTCACAGCATAGCATGGTACCTGAGCAAACTGTGTCCCTATAGTTTAATAAATTGGCCAAGCTGGAGAAGGTCCTAAAAAGTAATTAGTATCTTGTACTGGGAGTTGTGTCAGGCTGATGAACAGTACAGTGACATTAACATTCAAAACTTCAGATCAAGTTCTGTGGGAGATTAACAAAGTGGAATGGGAAAAGGGATAAAATGTAAAAGGTCTACAAAACTAAACCATCTTTTTTTTATTAGCAATAGTTTGTGCACAATTGTCATAAAGAGTATGTGTCATCACATAAAGCTGTCATCATGTTTGATGCCATGGAAAATCAAAAAGTGATAGAAAAAAACAGTGGTATGACAGAAACATGGAGAATCCTAAGAAACAGTAGCCACAAAGACTTCACTGTCCCTTCATTTTTAGCTGCATTATTTGTTCAAATTACAGCAGATATTCTTGGCCTTGACTCAGGAGCTGACCAAACACAGGAAGAAATGACAACAGATCACCCATTTCAGTTTACAGTAGGCACGATAGTTGAACATGTTCTGTACTTGGGCAGTACACAACCAATCCCTATCTGCTTTGCCAGCTTGTTGTAGTGTGGGAAAAGGACCAGGCAGTGACTCAGTCACTCTCTTCTATTGCTAATATAAACCATACATTTTGAGAAAATACCAGAAGTGCATGTTCTGAATTCTGGAACAGGAATTCCTGACTTCCTCTGTAAATTGAGTCTAAACAAACCCCAAATCCTAGTTTTAGAATGAATTTGAATGCACCTTTCACAGGATTTGTGACTTCCCTCATCTTTCTGAGATATTCCCAATACTATTATATATTTGATAATTAAACCTTTGTAAGGAACAAATTCCCACTCAGTATCTTTCTCTCCCACCTCACTCAGTCTGTGGCTGTACTCAGTATTTCTGGTTGTCAAGAACAGGATCCAGACACAAAATGTTACTCCAACTCTCACTTTCCTATGCACATGCCTCCAAACATAGTGAAACTGGAGTGAAGAGAATGCAATTGCACCTTGTTCTCTGAAAGCAAGATTACCAATTTCTGTACATCTTTGCACAACTTGGAGCACTAAAAGCTACAATGAGCTCTTTGGACCCCAGGGTAATTCTGAAAACCCATACCTAGAAAAAGGATTTTGTTCTGTTGTAATGTAAGGTGGTGTTTTAAATTTATGCTTTCTTTAAAGTTAAATGTGTATTAAATGATACGTGGTCAATACTAATCCTTAGCCATGTCTGCCTGGGGTTATTTCTTGCAATTTGCAGCCTTACCAAGAAATTACTGAACATTTTTGTAGGGTGTTAGAAAGGAAATAAATATATTGAAGGCCATAGTTCCAATGGAAACACTCTAACTGTGCAATGGTTTAACTTTTGATAAAAGTTATCTCCATCTTTGTGTGTGCAGAACAGGCAGAGTTATGTCAGCACGTTTTCTCAAACCAATTTTTTTGTTATCACGGATGGGAAACGAGGACTATTTTTTTCTTTTGTCAGAAGGGGGCAGTAGTTATCACCGTAAAACTAAGGAAACGAACACAGGTAAGACCCTGAAACAAAGCACACAATCTTTTCTTACAGTCACAGTTTTCGTGTTCTTGTCACTTGTTTATTTTTTTAACTATCCATCCACCATTAAAGAAGCATTAAAAGAAAGCTATTAGATAGCAGTTTTAGTAGTCCTCACATGAATACTTTTTTGTTTCTTTGTTTGTTTGTTATGGGAAATTTCATCACCTGAAGTGATTTAATTTTGTTGATAAAGACAGTTAAAATAGTTGAAAGAAATTTCTTTTTTCTTCCTTTCTTTCTTTTCTTTTCTTTCTTTTTTCTTTCTTTTTCTTTTTCTTTTTTCTTTTTTAATGAAGACTAAGTTAGTAGCTCTTTTAATAGTAACAAATATAATTACATAATTTTGAACTTACCACACTTTGACCCAATACCTGCATTTAATGACATCCATGTCAGGTTGCACAGAATAAAGAATGACTTAAAATGGTGGGAACAATTTGTGACCAGCCAAGAATCCATAGTCTTTTATTTATTTATTTATTGTTCAGGTTTTCAATAGTTGTTCAGATTTTTCTTTATTCTTAGGAAGTAATTTTATCTTTAAACGAATTTTTTTTTTGGACGTCTGTGCCCTTCTAAAGTTTCTTTTTTGCAGAAGTGTTGAATACCATGTCTGTTTGCTGATTTTCACTGACAAGCATGGGAGGATTTTGTTACCAGAGAGTCTGAATGCTCCATGTTGCTGGTACACACAACAATTCCATAATTTTTATACAACCCTGACATAGGAACAGACAATTGTTGAAGGCTAAAGTGTTTTCTGAACTCTTGTATGGATGGGTTGTTATCCCTTTAATATCATTCTACAGAAGTTTAGAGACAGAGGAAAGAGTCTTCCAAATGTTCACACTGGCATTCTTTATACATCAATTAATTTAATGGATTTTTTAGCAAATAACTAACTGGAATTCTGCTGGAAATTTAAAAATTGAACAGTCTTAAATCTTATTTTCCTTGAATTGAATTCAAAATTTACATTTAGAATAAAGTCAATCTCAATTTGTAATTTCAAATTCTCATTAGCTTCCTAACTTCATGACAATTTATATTCTTTGTGCTTTATCTCCTTTCATCACGCTCACTTTTCATGAAAGCTTCATTAAAACCTGAAAGTTTCCAGTTGATTTAGCTGCATTCATTTAAGTTAAAAGCCTTGCAGATCAGCTTTCCAAACTGAAGTATATGCAGATTTCCTTGGATGTTAATGCACAAAACAAACATGCAGTACCAGGTTACCAGGCAAGTGCATACCATGCACTTATTTAAAAAAAAAGAAAAAAAGAAAAAAAAGACAAAATATTTTCCCCCATGTTTTCTCCAGTAATTCTCTTTGAATGTAAGTAAACTTTCTGCAGTCTCAAGCCCAGATTAGTTCTCAGTAGACTTTATTGGTTTTGTACTAAGGTGGTTCAAATGAAAATGTGAGGAGGTTAGCTTGTTTGTGATATGTCAGTTTTCGGCACCAGAAGGCAACTCTTCATTTCTTGTGTTTAGCCAAATTAAATAAATATTTTTCAATGTTTTTTCATTTTCATTCATTGTCATAAGGCTTAGGAAAAAATAGGTTGATTAAAATAAACCTATTATTTATTATTTATTGGATATTCCAATTTTCATTTATCTTCTAATTAAAAGTGAACAATTATTTATAATCTTCATTTGTTTGTTTGTTTCTTTTATAAGGCATTATTTTGTAGTTAATTTCAACCTTCACTGCTAAGCAAATATCTTAAAAAATTACTTTAATTCTGTCTTATACACCTAATGATATATTAAAACAATTTAAGGTTAGTAAGGCAGCTTTACTTGGTAAGGAACCATTACTTACAACTAAGTACAATCCATTTAACATTCTCCCTTGATATTTATGATACAAAAATTAAATGTATACCAAGATTAGTACATGCCTTTTTGTCTAATGATATGCATTTCATAAATTCTTGATCTTTCCTTGTGTCATGTTCAATTTAGATCATGTAGGTTTTATGAAGGTTTTACTTTCTTTTTTGTCTGTGTCTACAATATTTGACTGTGATAACAACCTTCAACCTAAAAAGATCTGCAGCATCCATGCTTAAGAAAGTGCAAGGTCATGGGAGAAGCATGCACCTAAAGACTCAATTAATATCTTGAAAGTATAACTGCCTTTTGCTTTGGCGATTAAATGGTGATTCTTCAGGTTGATGGAGAAGAAGTAACAATGATGAAGACAACCAATTCCAGCTTCAAAATCGGTAAGGTGTATTAAAAATAACAAGCCTTCTTCCTTCACATAAAAGAGCCAATCAGTTCAGAAAAAAAGTAAAAAGAAAAAATCTAGGTCAAAATTAATTTTCTTGTGTTTCCAGATTTGAAAAGTCAACCTGATTTCTCATTGAGAAGTCTCAGTAATAGGTGAGAACAGTGTTACTGAAGTCAGATAGCCTCAAATTTAAAAGAAACGAAGGAAAGAATGAAGGAAAGGAAGAAAGGAAGAAAGGAAGGAAGGAAGGAAGGAAGGAAGAAAGGAAGAAAGGAAGAAAGGAAGAAAGGAAGAAAGGAAGAAAGAAAGAAAGAAAGAAAGAAAGAAAGAAAGAAAGAAAGAAAGAAAGAAAGAAAGAAAGAAAGAAAGAAAGAAAGAAAGAAAGGAAGAAAGAAAGAAAGAAAGAAAAAAGAAATTAGGATAATATATGATTTTGAATAATTACTTTTCCCTACTTTCTAAGCAACTGCTTGGACTGGTTGGGTTTAATATGAAGAATAAAGAAAAAGGATTATATCATACAAGAATATGCATATGCATACTGAAGATTCAGCAATCAGTTGAATTGTGTATTAATTTTAATATATTTTTAGTATATGTTTTTTAATAACTACATGTTTTAAATATTTTTTTTGCTTTCAATACACATCCTCAAATGTTCATCATGTGTTATTAAATGTTTCTGTAAACAATGCACAGTAAATTAAAAAATCAAATTATAATTTTATATTAAAGTGTACATTTTTCAAAAAATAGTTATTAAAACTTTCTTACCAATATAAAGAATCATTTAAAAAGGAAAGAAGATTCATGGAAACTTTCTACCAAAAATTATAATGAAGTAAAAATGCAGAGAAGAAATACATGACAAAAGGTAACAACAAGGAATTTTAATTGAAATTTTTACCTATACTGTAAACTCTGGATAGTGCCCAACTGCTAAAATAATTAAATCAATTAACCAAATACATTCTTCGTCTTTATATTTTGTTTTGTGTAATATTTGCATTTATTATGAAGAGATACACAGAGGGAGGGATGTCTGTTACATTTATGATTCTCTTTCAGATTGATAATTTTTCCTCCTCTTAACTCTTACTTAATGAAACCCCATTATCCACAAATATCCAGTGTCTCAGTAAGCTAATGGGGGACTTTTTTTGAACTAGCATTTGTTATCATGACAGTGTGAAATGGTGATGTCACTCATCAGGTCACCCTGACACCAGTATAATAGATCTGTTTTTGTCTCTTTCACCTGATCAGCTCTTCAAATGAGATTACTTAAAAAGCTGAACTTGCATAACTCAGATTCAGAAGTACTACAGAGGTTGCATCGTTGCCTCAAATTATCACAAGGTGTTAGTGATCCACTAGAAAAGCTTCTACAAAACTAGGGTGAGGAAAAAAAAGCAAAGTTGTCAGCATAGATGCAGCACAGTTCAGAAAAACTCTTGACAAGAAATCAGTTTTTCCTGCTTTGCTTTGACACAATTAACACATTAAGTAGTATAGTAGGCCGCTGCACTTGAGAGAAAGAAAGAGAAAACAATGAGGAATGCAAATGAGTTCTGCACTTTGTGAATCAAAATAAGCAGGATTTGGTACCACAAAGTTTTCTAGTAATTTCCCAGTTATTACATGATCCAGTAAGAGACCGGCTGAATACAAAACAGCTCTGAAGTTTGAGACTAAGGGCATTGCCAAATCAAAGGGTGTTCTTTAGAGTATTGGCCACAGTAGAGTGGATGCCTTTGCCACACTTTTGCTGCCATGATCACTCTGCCAGACCACTCAGGAGGATGTGGGACATGAAGAAAGTATAAGCCTCTTGTCCTGGCCTCCACACACTTTTGCTTTGCCTAGCTGTGCAATTAGAGAACAGAAGGAAACGTAAAAGTTACTTTTGCATTTCAGCAGAGGCTCAGCATCTTGGTCTCCACTGACACTGCTCTTCAAGTTAACTGATCCAGAAATAGGGCAAACTGTGAATAGAGATCATCCTGCACATGAGTCCCCTGCATAGCCTATCCTAGCCTGATGAGCTGATATTTCAGAGGGAATTGTGCTTCTCGGAAGTGGTAAAATATACATTAGCCTTTCAAGGTGCAGTTCCTGTCATCACTCTAGCTTCTGTTTTGGGAATTAAATCTTCCCTGTTCCTCACGTTGCATAAGAGCTGGGAAATTAAGCCCATACCTCTGAAATTCTGAGGAGTTACTCTGTAATTCCAGCAGTTTTTTACTTCAGAATCAGTGTGGATGAGTCTTTGGCTTAAAAACTTTCTGATGCTTTTCCTCAAGTTCTTTGAGAGCTAAGTTGCCATTTACTTCTATAAAGCTGAAAAAGCAGTTGACCACATAGCTCTAAAGGGTCTCTAGAAAAGAGAACCTCAAAAGAAAGCACACCAGAAAGAGTCATTTCTCCTTTCTGCGCCTGATGTTTTGCAACATTACAGATGATACCTACTTATAGTGAATTCAGTATTCTGTTTTTCATTTGCTTTATTACTCACTTAAAATGCAGTTATGGCCTCTGTCATATAGAATATCAGGAAAGACACCGAACTTAAGAATCAGAATGTAATTTTTTTACAGTCATGATTCTTTCTATCTGAATGCCTCTATATCCAAGACATTAGGCATGGATTTGCTATTTACACAACATTTTGCAGTACTCTAAACATTAATGTATGTAGCAAACTGTCAAACATACAGCTAGGCTAGTACATGTTAGAAGCTATAATTATGGAGTGCTTCAAAAATGTCTAATGTTATGCCATCTGGTGTGCAGGGACATTAATGAATTCATAAATTTAATGGAATATTTCCTACATTCTGAATGCCTGAAAATTGATTACTATCCACAAATTAATGACAGGTTTATCAACATATCAAAAAAGTCTCTTCAATTGGACCACTGAATAGCTAGCCAATTGCTAAATGCTGGTAATTTCTTAAATAATTCTGCTCTATTATCTTTATTTATTTTAAATCCCCCAGTCTAGGTATTTCCTACATTTCTAAATGTGCATACTATTGCTCATATGATTTATAAACAATTGAAATTCATTCTTTAAATGAAAACAAAAAAAAAAAAAAGATCTGAAATCCTAAAATTATTTTCCTGAAAATGTTCTACATCAGATAAGTATAGAATCTACTTAAAAGGAATGTTGATGCAATATATTCAATCCACAGCATCTCCACAAATACTCATGTATATCTTTTTCTCGAGCACCATATATTTATCATGTGGCGTGAAATGAATATCCTTTGTACTCAAGAATAGATGGGTAAATATTCCACGTTTCTTTTATCTAAGGAGACATCAAACACAGTTGAAATTTAGATGAAAGAAAAATGAGTAAGGAAATAAATTATTGTTTAGTCATCAACTTTTGCTCTTTGTATTATGTAGGAAAGGCAGAAAGTAATGCCTCCTATTTATTTCCATGGAAACTAGAAGAGATATGAAAAGCACAATAATTCTATTTGATAGAAGAAATTCTTAGCTAAAAAGCCCTACTTTTCAACATAGACACCGCCATTAGCTATGCACTTTCCCTAGTGATGAATAAGAGCCTGCACACTGTGCTCGCAAAATTCTGCACTACTGGAAATGACCCACTAGTTCACAGATGCTATGATGGCATCATTGCTAGGAAAATGTTGCCCATTCTGTCTGTCTTTCAACAGCCAGAGAGCTGCATCTTGAACTTTTTCCTTTGATGGGGAATTTGCACGTGACCACCTCATGGACTGGTGTTTTGACTCTAGTTCATAATGTTGACACCATGTCTCATCATTGCTAATGATGCAATCCAGGAAACTGTCACCTTCATCCTTATATTAGTTCAATAGGCCCTGAACTATTGGCAAACTTGAATATGGTGTTCTTCCTTTTCCTGTGTGAGCATCTGTGGGAATCATTTGGCTCAAACTCTGTGATATTCTAAAGCTGCCACCATTGTTTCCAACACACTGAAGCCATTCTGTTCCAGACAATGTTCCCTGGTTGTAATCTGCCAATTTGTGCAGATGAGCAGATCAAGACACTCCTCATTTTGTGGTGTAACAGTTGTGCCACTACTGAAATGCATCACCCAAAACCTCACTGTGCTGACATCCACTGTCATCCATTCACATTTAGCATTATGAATGCTAATTATTAATGAATGTCTAACTAATATTAATATTAATAATTAATAATCATTAATGCTAAGCATTAATGAGTGCCAATGGATGCATTTTTTTTTCACATGGAGGAATTCAGTTACATCCCTTTGCTTCATATGCACTTCCATGTCACACACCATTTTGTCAGATTGGCCCTCTGCTAATATCCATTGCATGGCAACAAAATGTAATGGAATATTGTCAGAAAGGCTCAATCTCTACTGCGATACCACCAACATCCACCTCTGATGTTGTGGGACAACATAATAAAACGGGAGGCATTACTTTTGGAGCAGATTTCATATATGTATCTGTCTGTATATCTATTTCAACAAATCGAGTTTCACATTTCAGAAGACAACATTTACCATTCTAATAGCTCATGGAATAGATTCTAGTACATTGCAACCTGCAAAAGTACTGAATTCAACATGATGAGAAAATGGATTCTTATTATCATTAACTATATTATAGAATTATTTTTCTTCAATCTATTTGAAGATGTGAGGATGGAACCTTACTTGTATCCCTGATTTTCAACAAGATACAACACTACTGTTAGCCCAATTTTCTCCTGTAATTATTATTACTTTTAATTTTCAGAAAATGTCTTTTATCATTTCAAAAAATCATCAAATCTTAGAACATCTAGGTCAGAAAAGACCTTCAAATCCTCAAGGCCACTGTCAACCGTACCTACCAAGTCTCATCAGTAAAACATTTTTCCTATTGTCACATCTCTTAAATACCTACAGGGGTGTGAACTATGCAGGAAGACCATTTCTGTGCTTCACCACCATCTCAGTGAAGAAATTCTTCCCAGTGTTCAATTTAAATCTCCTCTGGCACAACTTGAGGCCGTTTCCTTTCATCTTATCTCCTTTCACCTGAGATAAAAGACCAACACCCTCCTCACTGTTACCTCCTTTCAAGTAGATGGGAGGAGAAGAGAAGACTCCCTTCAGCCTCCTCCTCGCCAGACTAAACAATCTCAGTTACTTCAGTCATTCCTCATATGTCTTGATTTCTAGTCCCTCCACCAGATTTGTTGCTCTTCCCTGTGTGTTTGAGCCTTCTGATACTCTTCTTGTAGTGAGGGGTTGAATTGAAAACGATACTCAAGATGCAATACTGAAATTCAGCAGTGCTGGGTACAAGGGGACAATCATTTCGCCAGTCCTGCTGGCCACACTATCTCTGATGCAGGACAAGGTGCCATTGGCCTTCTTGGTCATTGGGATCCACTGCTGGCTGTGTTCGGATACTGCTGTTTCATGTATGTATTTAAAGAAAACCAGAAACAGCAGCAACAACAACAAAAATCAGAATAAATGAATTCCATTCTTCTGTATCCTCCATCCTCTCTTCAGGAAAAAAAAAAAAAAAAGGGGGGGGGGGGGGGGGGGAACAACAAAAAACTTCAAGGAAAATAAATTCCCAAGACTTTGAAAATAATGAGAAACATCAGTACATATTACATCTCGGTAACTTATAGAATTCATAACAATTAACTAATAATAACGTTTATTTCACCAAAACTGAGTGGCTAGGTATCTTGATTCTGGCTGTGACTGAGTTAATTTTCTTCTTTGTGTCAGTGATGTATTTTGGATTTGTGGTGAAAATAATGTTTTAGTGCTTGCTGAGAAGTGTTTTCACAGAGCCAAGAACTTTTCTGTTTATCAAAATGTCTGCCAGCAGGTACACAACAAGTTAGGAGGGAACACTGCCAGGACAGCTGACTCAAAGTGACAAAAGAAATATTCCATATCACATGATACAATGCTCATTCATAAAATTGGGTGTAATGAAACAGAGTAAGGGCTGGACATTCAGAGTTACGGTGTTTGACTTCCCAAGAAGCTATTATGTGTGATGAGTCCTACTTTTCTGGAAGTGGCTGAACACCTGCCTGCCAATGGGAAGTGATGAATGAATTCGTTGTTTTGCCTTGCTTGAATCTGCAGCTTCTGCTTTATCTAGTAAACTATTTATCGCTCCATCTATGAATTCTCACACTTTTACCTTTTCCAATTCTCATCCCAATCTCAAGGGATGAAAGAACGTACCTCGTGAAAACAAAGTCACATGTATATCAGAATTAGTTATTGCTTTGGTTTGAGGCAAAATACTTAACCTGTATATTCCTCTATATTTTTCTCTTAAGTCTTCAACAGTTTAAAGAACACCAAAAACACGTATAATTTAAATGAACACAAAATATACTTCAAATTTCAGAGGACAATACTTGACAGTCTTCTTCATTCTTATTCAGGTATGCTGTCCCTCTCTGCAATCTAGCTTTACTGTCTGATGTGAGAGGTTAGAATATTTTTGTTATTTGAAAAGTTAGATTATGTCAAGTAATTTTCTGAAACCACACATTTTAAAATATTGCAAAAAAAAATTGATTTTGAGTGCTGGATCATTAGTACATAAGTGTAGAGATTTTTCTCTGGAAAATATGTAAACAGTTGTATGTAAGACTGTGCCTCACTCCAATTTACAGGAGGGAGAGGAGGTTCTTTGATAAATGTATACCCAGCATGAGATTAAGAAACAACGGTTCAAATGTTGGTCCGACCAGTTTATTACAAATCTTAATGAGTGAGATGAAGAAGGGGAGGACAGACACTACTGTGGATTGGGGTGATGGGGAAGGGAAGAAGGGTGATAGGAAAGATAAGAAATAGAAGCAAGGAGTCTTTATAGGTACAAATTAGGGTGATGGGGAAGGGAAGAAGGGCAACAGAAAAAATAGGAAATAGGAGCAAGGAGTCTCTATAGGAAGCAAGAGGGAGATAGTCACCACCATGGGTCCAGTGTGGTTCAGTCGTTGATCTTCAGTAGAGGTGGGTTGTTGGGTGTTGTTCCACTGATGACGACGGCCATGATTGCATCAACAGTGATTGCAATAGCAGTACAGACTTATTTATAAGTCCAAAGTGGTTGAGTCAGCTCCTTTTGGAGTGACAGCTTCTGGCTTTTGGATCTCAGCAGGAGCTCCTTTTGTTCTCATCTCCCTGGCCTTGCCAGCAGATAAAAGGGAGTATAGAGACGCCAACTTGTATCTTGTCTTCATGGGATACAATGGTATCATCCCCCAGTCTCCCATAGCAAACAGGAGTTATTTGGTCACAGGACAGATCTTCTGCCAGTAAACAGTCCAGTAAACAGTGCTGAGCATTCCCTTCCAAAGGCAAACAGCTCCAAATAAATGCTTTCAAAAGTAGATTGTCCAGACAGTGATACTGATTGCCACACAGCAACACCCACCTCTCATCTATGTCAGAGTCTTATCTCAAGAAATGCCTCAGAAAGCAAGCTTTGAGCCAAAAAACAAAGAAAGATTCATACAGACTGCAGCTGTTCAAGACAGTAGTCAGGCAACAAGTTTCAGCACTTTAGAATGCTGCTTAGTTTTAGTGGTAACATGAGCCATTTTGGATCAAGAAAGTTTCAGAAACGTTCAGCAAGGGACCAACATGTCACTGTGACTCTTTGATAGCTTCCTGTTGTCACTGTTGATGTAACCCAAGGTCTGTTTTTACTTACTTTGTAGTTACAGAGACAAAAATAGATCTATATGTTTATTTGCAGATCTTAGTCCTAATTTTCAAAACCATTTGTCAATTTTCCCCTTTATGTATAAAGTGATTCCAGTGAAAATTCCAGTGAATTTTCCATAAGTACCACTAGAAGTCAAATATAACTACCCTGGCAGCACTCTTTGCAAGCATTACCTTTTGGCTCCACAACTAGTGTGTGGAGCTGTGATAGCAGGGATAGCATCATATACCTACTGTTCTTGTAAGAAGCCTTTTGCAGCCTTCTGATGCCGAAACTGAGATACATTGGAACACTGATGTTTCTAATTCATTTATATTTTCCAAAGCTTTTAAGCATGTAAGTCTTCTTTAAATGCACATAAAAATAAGCATGTATGATGAGAAACAATTAAAAAAAAACAAAAAAAAAACACGAATGGCGCAGGGATACTAAAACACTGGACAGATCACTTATTTTACTTTTCAATTCTAGTCAAAAAGCTAAAATGTGAAAACTATTGAAGTACAAGAAAGTATTGAGCTAGGGCAGTTCACCTAATGATACAAGGAAAAGTATAGACAAGTTTCATGTCCTAGAAAAGTAGAATAATGTTTCACTAGTATTGTATCACAGTGTCAGTCCAAAGTAAAACATAAAAAAAGTAAAATTAAAAACTAATAAAAGCCTTGATCTTTCCAAGATAGGAAAGCAACAGATGTCTCCTTTGATTATCTACTACTGAAAAGTATTAGCTTTGAAACGAAAAAAACTTATAAATAGATACTTTTTGCAGTGGAGAGATAGCAAGTTTTTTAGTAGTAAGTTAGTGACCTTTTTCCCTTAGGGTGAAGCAAAAATCTTGTTATTAGAACCTGAGAATTTTTTCACAAATTTTCTTACTGCATATTGCAATAATAATTCTTGTTATAGAGCTAAATATTATAACCTCTGTTATAGTGCTTCATAAAAAAAAATCAATAAAATATTTCAATTAATTTTCATCAGAACTCAACTTCATGACTTATTTTAGAGAACTGAAATTAGAATGCATAACTTACTTGTAAATATCTTTAAGATATTTGTTATTGGGAACTGTAGTCATTATGTTGGACAGAAAATGAAATTGTAATAAGAAAAATACTGATTACTGTGTATTTAGTTTTGATATGGAAGAAAATGAATAGCTTTCAAGTTTTAAAGGGGAACTTAGCTGATATGAAAAATCCAGGCTCAAATTCCCACATTTCCTGATTCTGTCTAGGCAAAACTTTCCTGTTTTTTTCTCTTTCACCTGTCCTTTTGCTACAAAGAGTCTCAGTGTTCACACACACACACACAAAAAAAAGTAAAAAATACTTAAAAATCAATGTTGATGTTTTTCTTTTAATCTGTAGCAATTTTTTAAGACATCGGATTTCTACAAAACCTATTAAAACTATTTTTGTTGAAACTTTTCCTATTATATTCTATTACACAATACATAGTTTTTCCAGGGGTTTACTATTGCTTTACTTTTCTTTATAAAGAGCAAGACCATTCCTAATTCTGCAAATAAGAAACAATGAGACAGATTCTCTGAGATAGCCTCGAATTTTCTAAGGTCTGTCTGGACAATGCATGCAATTGTGTTAATACTTTTGGTGGGTGAGCAAGAAGCACGTATTGAAACATTTGGAATTGTTGCTTCAGATATTCATTAATTCCCCTCTGGTTTCCAACTTCATATGTCTTTACTTCTCTAATATGGTAAGCCTTTTTTTCAGTTTTCCTTCAGAAAAGTGTTTCATCTTTTGAGGGGCTTTTAATTCAGAACAAACATACAGCCCCCCTCTAGGATTTAAAGAGAAAAAAGAGGTCCCATACAATTCATGTAAAAATACCTCACTCGTCCAGATCACTGATGGTTGTTACTGTCTACCTGAAACATTATGTTTATCTCCCCCAAGGTAAAGACTTGCTCTCTCAGATCATAATAGTCCTTACTGTTGCTATTACAGCAGTCAGTATCTTTCAGAATCCTCAGCTTAAAATGATATTTTGTTCTCTTTATTTTGAGCCTTTGAGACATGGTCAGTCAAAATCTCCTTTGAAATACTTCAAAAGCACTTGGCTTTCCAAAAAGTATTTTTGGGAACAAAGATGCTGTGCCATCCCTTCTGGAAAGAACAGTCTAATGACTTCAAGCAAGAACGTCATCCCTATTTCTCTGCAATGCACACAGTTGCTTTATTATCGAGGACATTTCCTGTACACACTTAGCACCTAATCAGGTCTCCTATATCTTGTATATCCTAACAAAAACCCCTAAAATCTTCCCTTGTGTTCTACTTTACTCAGCCCAAATCACATACTTATGCAGCTCTTATATAGCCCTATGGTCACATGGCTACTAATGCTCATTGTTCTTATAATATATTTCCCAAAATCTTTTTAGCTTGTGGTCTGATAAAGGAGAGTCAGCACCCATGAAGAAAATTAAAAAGATAAAAAACAGAGAGAAAGAGAAAGAAAGAGAGAGAAAAAATTCTGCCTTCAGTTCTGCAAGACTCCCCTGAAGCACCACCATTTTGGGGATATATTATGGAGTGCATATTTGAATTATCACTTTATTTCAAAATTTAGAAACGTAATTCGGGATTTTTGATATATTACTTTAGCTGTTCTTCTGCATCTTATATGACAATGAATACTACTTACAACTGTAGGCGAATAAAGCAAAGTGACTATCACTTCTGGGCATGGATGACACTGAACAAAGGGTATAAAGCCCTGGGAATTGAAGTGAAAAATGCTGGTGCCCAAGTTCTTTTCTTTGATTTTCCACTTGGAGAAAAGGAGGAAGCTAGAAATAGATGCACGATGTTTATCAGTTCCTGGCTCTGTGGCTGGTGTCAACTTGAGGGTTTTGATTTTTACAATAACGGGACTTTCTATGAATCTGTATGATCTGGGATCCACCTGTCTAGAAGAGGCAAGGCAATTTTTGACAGCAGCCTGGCTGACCCAGTGAGGTGAGATTTAAACAGAAGGACTTGGGAGTGGAGTCCAAAATGGCAATGCCACACCATTGCAACCGGCTGAGGAATAAGACAGGCCAATCAGAAGAGTGACATATCTTCCTTAGCTGTGTCCCATGACATGAGTCAATAGGTCAGCCACCTCAAGGGTTTATATAGCTATGGGGGATCCTTTTGCATTGCCCCCCTTGTCTCTGAAGTTTTTATATACCATATATACCATATATAACATAAATGGAAAATAAACAGGGAAGAATTAGAGAATTATAGAGGGCCATGATCTCACTGTGATCACAGAAACAAACATTGTAAGACTGCTCACATGACCTGGGCAGGCTGGGGAGTTGGGCAGAGAGAAATTGTAGGAGGTTCAACAAAAACCACAAAGATGATGAGGAGCTTGGAGCATTTCTCTTCTGCGAAAAGGCTGAGAGACCTAGTATTGTCCAGTTTGGACAAGAGAAGAGTGAGGGTAGACCTTATCAATGCTTATAATAAATATGTAAAGAAAAAAGTCAAGTGGATGGAGCTGGGCTCATTTCAGAAGAATAGGCAATGGGCACAGGAAATGTGGACATTGGGAAATAAAAAGCTCCATATGAAAGTGAGGAAAAACTTTGGAAGCACTGGGACAAGCTGCCCAAAGAGGTTGTGGAGACTCCTCTGGAGGTGTTCAAAACCCACCTGGATTCTTTCCTGTGTAACCTACTGTAGAGAACCTGCTTTAGTGGGAGGTTGGATTAGGTGATCTCCAGAGGTCCTTTCCAATCCCTGTGATTTGGCAGTTCTGTGATTCTCTAATATGAAATTACCTTTTTAAACTTAATCTGCTGTTCACTCATGCTTATCAGTCACCCATCAATTCATTATGCTTTCTGACATCTACTTTTTCCAAGCCTCCCAACAGATCTTTAGCTCCAAACAGATATTCTTTCAATCTATCAATTAATTCTGCTTCAGTGACTCCACATAATTCCAGTTTTTGAGCCTTCACATTCATTTTCCTCCTGTAGGCCAAAAGGTATGTATCTCACAGGCAAGTTTCCAAATGTCAATGGATTTTAAGTTGCTCAAGGTTACAAAAATCCAGTTCATCCTGTTACTTAATATCTATCATTCTTCATTTAAAAATGTGAAGTTTAAAGGAAAAATAATTTGATTTTGTTGTTGTTGCAGTATTTTAATAAGATGCTTTCATTTTGTTTCAAATTATTATTTAATAAAATAGTACAGTGGGACTTTCTAGAAGTTGAAGTAGGGAAAATTATACTTGAAACTACAGGTGTATAATTTGATTAATAAAAAAAGAGGTAAGCCTCATGTCATTGTTGGAGGTGGCAGAGATGGGTTAGAAGTAATGTTGAGACATCATTCTTCTGTCACATATTTGCAGGAATACACTGATGAATCTGTGAGGTTAATCACCGTCATCTTAAAATTTGCCTTGGTCAGATCAGTAAATCAGATATCATTAAAACTAGTTGGAAATTTCTGTATGATTTATGATTGTTGTTGCTGGAAAGGGATGATTCATTGAAATCAGAGTATTTAATAAAAAGTCACATTTAAAGTTCAAGAAGAAAGATTTTTTAGGTTTGTTTTCTTAAAAAGGCAGACAAAACCACTTTTGAGCTCTAGAATAGACGTTGTGAAATATATCAACCTGGGAAATGGGAAACCAATTTTAAAAATTTTATTTTCTTGAGGAGTCATCTCATTGCAGGTCTTTAAAAACAGATCCTTACATTTTACATTTACAGTTTTGCAATTTCCATTTAGTATCCTTCAGTCAGAAGAGAAATACATATAATATAGCCTAGTAGATAGATAATGGACAAATAGTATGAAACACATAATTAGAACGTGAGAGTTCAAGAAACAGAGGAACAAAGAAACAATAAAAAACATCTAACAAGATACACTTGGAGACAACATATCAGCTATCAGATATTGAGTACTCACATATGGTCCAGCTCAGGTAAAATCAAGACTTTTACCTGAGTCTGGTAAAGTAAAAGCTTAAATGTATAATAATTCTTCCAGAGGACATGCTCAGTCTATTACTTGGATTCTTCCACTAGAAGGCCCTTTTGGTTTTGAAATTATTTTTTTTGAGGCAAAGCACTGATTGCTGCAGTTCAATTGCTACCTGCAAGCTAAATCCGAATCCTGAAGGCAATGGTAATATAACGCATTGATTCTTAATGCAATTTTTCTTCATGTATCTATTCCTTTCCTACTTTATTTAATCACTTTATTATTATTATTTTACTTTATCTTCTGTTTTCATAAAATTGCTCTGAATCGGTGGGCACAATGGCAGCTATAAGCAATTTATAAAAAAGCTTGTAGAATTATGCAGATCTTCGATGGGATAAAAATGGTATAGAATTTCCCTCTCTCTCTCTTTTTTTTTTTTTTTTTGTTTAACAGAGAAACTGCTTGTTTTATATTATTTAACCCTCTTGGGTGACTTTTTCTTGTACTTGTGGTTTCAGAGAACTTGAACAATGACTGCTTCAGAAATCTCCAAGTAATTTCTGTTCTTTTCTTTTAAAAGGTTAAATATTATCATACTGAATGAAAAAAACTTCAAAATTGAATTTTTTTTTAATAAAATTCTTTCTAGACGTAAGATAAAAAGAAATAAGGGAAATATGTCTTAATATTTTACATTGTATGTGATTTTTCTCTTATGTTAAAAAAAGTAGAAAGGAATCTCTACAATGTAATTTCAACTCGTTAAAATAAATGCTTTCAAACTGAAATTTGCACTGAGAAATCTAAATGGAAAAACTAACATTGTGATTTGATTCTTTTACAAAAGAAATTTAACAAATGAACAAACAGAACTAATGCAGAAAAAAAAAAGGAACAGAAAAGCACAAAAAAATGAACTATTTTTCCTATTGCTGCTAAGTTCTCGCTAGTGATTAATTCAGTTAATTAAAGCTTGCCAACAATAGTTTTGTAGTCTTAGCATAAGAGAAAGGGTTTTATAGAATAGTTTAGTATACTGCTCGCACCATCTGTAATAGTTCATTAGTCACATATGGTGATCTTAGCATGAGGTTTGGCACATGTAGGTCTTGGCCCAATGATTTCCATGTTTGCACTCCTTAGGTGATAATAATTTTCTACACATAAATCAACTTGTGCCTTTTGAAATGGATGATTCACCCTTGTAAAGACCTTTAAAAAAAGCAGTTAAAAGCTGTAGATGAAACAGCTTTGCTATGTTGTTTTAATGTCAGAATAGAGATAGATGAAATACTATACAAAATGTAATTTTTCTTTTAAGAAGGAAAGAGACTAAACAGGTTATTCCTCTTGGCTCTTCTGCTCCTGTGAAGTCAGCATGTAGGCTTTTTCACTCATTCAGCTGCCAAATGGCAGACAAAATCTTAACTTCTCCCTGTAGGTATGGAGAGCTATAAAAAGCACTGAGCAGTTTAGCTATTGTAAGTGAATTCAGGATACTGGACGGTTTGGTCATCAATCAGTTATACTCTGAAGCTCAAGAAGACCAGCAACAGCACAAGCGCAGTCATGAGGAATCTTCTTTTCTCTCATTAAACTGAAAAGAAAACGACCTGAGCATCTTCAATCTACATGTTGCCCTGGTGAAATCAGAGAACAGCAATCCTAGAAGGACATATTGGACTATTGACTCTGAATCACACTGCAATGCCTCTGCAAAATTGAATTCTTACAGAGCGAGTATTCAGGCATGGCTTCGGGGCAGTCACCAAGGCTTCATCTCATAGTGGAAGACATATGCTAGCTTTAAGCTAACTAGGTTGGGTACTGCTATCAACGTAGCCATAGCAACACAGAGCTCAGCTCTGAACTGCTGCAGTGATGCAAGAGCAGCCAGAATGCTTGCCGGTTAGTTTAAAGCTAGCTGGGGTACGCTTGTTTGATCTGAAGTGACTGCACTAAACGTATACTCTGAGACTGCTAGGAGACAATAATTCCACTCTGAAAGTCTTTATGCATATTGAATATCTGCTGGAAGATTGGCCTTTCAGATTGGGCAGTATAAGAAAGAATAATGTTTTAAGAACAAGTCATTTCATTTCTGTGAAGGGCATGATAAATGCTTTTCTAGAGCCGACTGCTTGAACATTTTAATACTGTAGTTATTAGTTGCTTTTGCCTTTGACATTATTGAATACAGAAGAGCTCCAACTTTATCCTCTTCCAGAGACACTGCACACATACATATACACTCAACTTTACCCCAAAGGATTAAATAACCTGGCAGTCAAAAGAGAATGCTTTTGTATTTCATGGGCATTGCCTTATCATAATGCATTTGAAGTTGTTAAATGTTATGGATAATGCAGTATTAAAGACCACACAGTTATTAAAAAAACAAAACATAACAAAAACAAAAACAAAAACAAACAAACAAACAAACAAAAACCACAAGTAACAAGTGTAGGAAAGGCCTATGGAAAAGAAAATTGATAAAGAAAGCCTTTTCTAATAAATGTTTTTTTTTAATCTACAAACCCAGTATCTATTCTGTTTCATCTATAATTATTGAAAGAGAACTAAAAGATAATTCTGATGGGACAAGACACTTGCTTTCCTTTTGTTATTGTTATCCTTCATTGGTGGTGGAGCTCAGTACTTAAAACAAATTTTACAATGAGATTTTTGAGGCAGTTTCAAAATTTTACTCACTTCTCATTTACTTTGATTACACATCTCCATCTCCAGATGTAGTCAGATCTTTTTCATTTATTTATAAAGAATATTTAACTGAAAAAATATTTGTGAAAATGTTGTAATATGCAAATATATAAAGTATTTTGTGACTGATGAAATATTCTGTTTGACATTTTTGGAACAGATCTTTTTTATTTTATTTGTAGAATATTAATATTAAGTCTTTTTTTTTTTTTACTGGAAGGAACATGTTTTGATTTCATCAACATGAAACAACTGGTTACAAACCTTTATAATTTTCATTTCATTAGAAATAATGTTTTTCCAATTTTTAGTTTGGAATTAAACTACAATATCTGAAAAATGATAGAAAATAAAATAATCTACAAGCCTTTTCTCCATGCTTTAAATATCTACATCTTTATACAAAGAAGAAATCAGATTTATCCACTCATATATGATTTTCATAGTCTTTTACTAATATTACTTATAGAAACTTTATCCTCAAGACTGTTAACAAGATTAATTGTGATAAAACAATATTAATGTTAAGTAGAAACATTTTTCTGTTCTTTCCTTTGTTTTTATTTAGTTCTGATATATGCAAAACCTTCTCCAAAAGAAGTGGAAGCTTGCTTAATTAAGGAGGACTGTATTGCCAAGATGAAACATTGATGAGTAGTTTTCAGTTATAAGTATTTTTTGTATATGGATTCTGAGAGTAAACTTGGGTCACATTTTCAAGTTTTTCTGTACAAAGCTTTATTGCAGAAGATTTCAAATTGGAGGTAATTCCTGCAGGTGGTAATCCTAGTAGCTATGGTAAGAATACTGAACTTGACAGAAATTCAATAGTTTCTATATATACTCAGACTTATGAGGAAAGGCTAGCAACTCAAAGTGGTTCTTGCACTGCACTCCACTATTCAATAAGGCCTTTGCACTGCACTCCACTATTCAATAAGGCCCTTCCTGTTTCCTCTAGACTTCCTGATTAACCCATGTTCATCACTTTATTTTTCAGCAAATCGTTGTGTATTTCAGCCAGAAAACTTCCCTAACAGTTCAGTGACTGGGAAGATACACTCAAAAAACTAATAATTTAATATAAGGTAAACTAGGCAAAATTTGTGTAGGTCCCAGACCTGTACGGTGGCAAAATCTTTTAAAATTCATTTAGAAGAAGGAAGTAAGAGCAGCTTTCTTGCAGTAGGATGCTTGCCCAAACATAACCCTAGAAGATAGCCTCAGTGCTTCATGATGAGGCAATCATGCTCCGAGACAAAAAAAAAAAAAAAAAACTATTTACTGAGACTTTCGTGGAGCACTCTTTCTCATACTTTGGATCAAGAAATATAGCTGTCTAGTTATAAGAGTTGAAGAATAATCACAAATGACTTGTAACAAGTCTAGCTGCTACTCTTGCATTCATTATTCTCTTGGAGCTGCCAATACAAGAATGGCTCCCATCTACACAGGCAGATGTAATTTCTGATGGAATTCACTGAATGATACTTGTACTAGAAAGTCTTTTTTTTTTTTTTTTTTTTTTTGAGGAATCTTGTACTTCACAGTTGTGATTATATCCCAAGAAAAAAGTCATTCACCATTCTGGAAACCTCATCACCTCATGTTTATATAAGGTCACTCTTTAGTAGATGTCTTTGGAATAGATAGCAGAAAGGTAAAGTTGGTCCAACCCTCAATAAGCAATGATTTACATGAAGAGTAAAGAAACCTTTTCCAGTTTAAGTCATCTGTAAGCTGGTCTCCTGTTTTGTCCAGTTCTCCAGAGGCTGAGCAGCTACCCAAACACCTCTGCCTGTAGGTCAGGCACTGCACTCCCAGGGTTTGGCTGCTTGTGCTCTTGGATGGCTTTTGCAGAGTATCAGACCAGTCTCAGAAAGGAGACATGTTTGTTGGAAGAGCTTTATACAACCTTTGCGGAGGCTCAAACCTCCTTTCCTCAAGGGATGCTCTGGCCTCCACTGCTTAGCAGCTGTGCCTGTACTTGGCCATATGTGTCCTTGATCTGGATTATAAACCCAGGGTGAATCAGCATGGGATGACTTTGGCCACTATCGGACATGCTCTGCTCTTCTTGCTGGAGTACCATGAAGTTGTGTCATGTGTATACCCCATCAGCCACGCTACCTATCCAGCTCCCAACTCCTCAAAACTTACACAAAGCAAAGGCCAGACTGAGGAGTGGAGAGGTCTCTAAAGAGACAAAGTTGTAGGAAGGATGAGGAAAATGTTACAAAGCACTGATAACAGAGAATATGATCAAAGGCTTTTGTCTTCTAGCCTTTCCAACACAATCGAGTGAGAGCTCTGAACTGGATTTTGAGCAGGACTACACAGCCAGGAAAAAGATCTGTTGTCCAGGGAGTAAGTTGAGGTGTGCAGCACCTTGCACAGCTGTGGCTGCGAGGTTAGGAAGTACCAGTCATGTGCAGATAGGTAGGGAGAAGATGCCTGTGGTTTCATGAAGTCCAGGTAATCCCTTATATCCAAACCAGAGATTATTACCTTTAAGGTTCTCTGAACTTGTGTCTGCACTTTCTTATAAATTATGACATAAATTGTTACTGGCTCAAAATTGCAGGAGGGAGAAAGAAAGGACAAAGGAAGTAGTAGCTGCAGCTGTACACACATGTTGCTGAGAAGCAAACGAGCTGCATCCACCAGTATCGTGGTGGCAGCAGGCAATAATACCTGCCAGTGAACTTAATACTCCTCTAAAATATGTGGATCATTATTCTGCATGATAAATCATTAATTTTAGAACATGGCTTAAACAGTTGTGGGATAGCTTATATGTAATTGTGTTCTGGTCTGAGAGAGTTGTATCCTTGCCATAGATAATCTCTCTGTCACACTCTGTGTGTTATTACAGGGTATTTAACTTGCTGCGGGGGAAAGTAACTGGAAAAATATTGCTCAGCTTTGGTTCAGATCTTGGATTTGTTCAGCAATTCAAGGAGCACATACTTATGCACTAGACATTTTCCCAAATCCTATTCCAACCTCTGGCTTTTTGAGTTCACAGATTTCCTATCAACACCATGCTGTTCCAGGTGAAAGCCTGTAGGTATAAGTAAACCTGGTCTTTGCAGTAGTGTGATAATAGTAAGGGTTAAAAAAAGCAGAAGAGAAAAAGCTTTGAAGCTCAGGAATGATTGATCTCTTTCTTTCCAAGTAATAAACCTAAGGAAACATTTTTGAAGCGATTTTATTAATCTGATAGTTTGTATCATCAATAATTTAATAAAGTATGTCCTAGAAAAAACCTGAAGAATCTGTCTGAAACATCTGAATACCATTTGGACTGTTAGTAAAATGGACAATCAACCTTCTGGAAGTAATTGAAAAAATATGTCTCCAAATATATTTGACAGAGGAATACCTAGAGAGAAAAATAGGGTTATGAGTCCCTCTTCCAGTTATTTATTAATCTTTCTCCACTATTACACCTGCAAAGCAGAGAAGAGACTGTGGCTTGCTGTCTTGAAAAACTTTTAACTACAGGCTGAATTACATCTTTTTCTAGGTGCAGTGCTTTATTTTGTTTTACACAGTCTATACTTGCACTGTAAGCAAACAGGGCATGGTTGGTTTTTCTGTTTTTTTTTTTTTTTTTCTCTTCTTTAATCGTTTACTTAATCAAACATTTTATGTCAGATACAGTCAGTTTATGATGTGTTTCTTTACAGGAGCTATTGATTCTCTTTCCTTCTGAATAATATTTAGTTATCTTCAAATTTGCTTACCATTGCTCGTGAGATTTCAGGTCAACATCAAACATATTTATTATGAAAGAAATGAAAACATTAAAGAGAAGAAAAAATTAAAATATTGCTAACTTAGCAGTCTTAGCTGACTTACATAGTCACTGTTTAGTCTCATTACATAAAAAGAATTTAAAAGAGCATAAATAATTTTTACAGATAATTTGTACCTTTGCCAATAAACTATAGATTTCTTTAATATTCTGAAGTTATGTATTTTCATCAGTTATGTACAAAGGATGTTTTCTTATCTGGTTGTGTGACTGTACAGTGACACAAGGCCTGTACGGTTATAACCAATTTAATTATTTTTTTCTGTGCAATTTCCTCTGAATGACTGGAATTGTGTTTTACATTTTGAAGTTTTGTAGACAACAATAAACTGACTATAATTAAAAGAGCATGTACCATTTATCCTCAGAAGCTACATCAAAATATGACTCAAATTTCAAGTAATCTGTATGATGCTTGCTGGATGGGAGAGAATTTCTCGCTATTTCTGCATTTTTCAGGTTTATGTATCTCTTAGATAACATCTTAAATAACTTTTGTTTGTTCGTTTGTTTGCTTCTGGTTTTTTTTTGTTTGTTTGTTTGTTTGTTTGTTTTCATTCTGTCAGTAGTTCCATCAAAATTTCTGTTCAGGAAGCATTTTCTTCTACAGAAGCTTCAGAAAATACTATATATGTGTGTGTATAGAGTTAATTAATTTTTTTTAAGGCTGCATTCATTTCCTGATTGTGAAACCACAAACCTTCATAGTTAGGTACCTGCCAGGTAACAAAATGTGATTCTTACTATTTTTCATTTTTTTTCCTTACTGTCAAGTTTTCATTCATTTTTTTATGTTCTTTGTCTATGGCTAATAGCCACTTACTTAGAGACAATGAATAACCCATTCATTGATTGACCAGGAATATAATCTTAGAAGATAATCTTCTGGGGCTCACTGTTCACTACCTATGATTTAGGAATTAGTTGTGAAACAGCATTTTTGAATATTTTCATAGGTGAGACTTAAGATGAACAGAGTACTAAGTAGAAGGCTATATTTCATCTTTAAATTCACATCTTTATGACCAGGCAAAAGAAACAAATATGAATATTGTGCTAGGACTTTATACTCATAAAATGCTTTAAATAACTAATGAAGAGAAATTAAAAAATAAAAAAGATTGAGTAAATAAATATTCACTTTTAAGGGCAGAATATTATTGTAGTATTTAACTATAGAATCAATGTTTCAGCTATTGTTTAGAAGCTATGTCCATCTGGACAGCTGAAGAAGGTCCTAATGTGTTGAGTCAAAGAGCAAATTGACATAAATGGTACAAAGATACTGTCTCAGTTTACAGCACATAAAACTTTCTTGCTTTCATCTACTCTAGACATTGACAATGAATCTGTTTTCAGTGAGACGAGAATGCAAGTGTGGTGGTTCATTAACTAAAAAGAAGATGACAAAATCTTTGAATGAAGTTTCAGAGGACAAATTTTAGTTATAGTTTTAGTAGGTACTTATGGTAAGCTTAAATATGTGTCCTGTACTAAATGCAAATGTAATCAACTGTGTACTCTCTCTCCTCTAGTATCAAGTTTGGCTTTCTTGACCCAAACAACATTCGAAAGCAAAGTAAAAAATCAACAAGGTTAAACAAACAAACAAAAAAAACTTCCTTCAACCATGTATTACTGCCATGTACGTCTTCTGCATATTGGGAAACAGGCAGTTTAGTTTTACTCATATTCTTTTTATCCTCATCTCCAAGAGAAAGAATCCATGTAATTCTGTTCCCAGTAAATAGGCCATTCTGGGAAGTTAGTCATAATCCTTAAAAGTGGGTCTGAATGTTGTAGCAATAATCGTGTTGAGTAAGGCATCACGCAGTTTGTTTTTTTTTTTCTTTTATTTTGCTTTTTTTTGTTTGTTTCTAAGAGACTGCATTTCATCTTCAAATTAATGAGTTATGTATAGAAGCTCTTCTTGTCCAAACCAATTTCCTCTTGCAGTTTTCCTTTCTGTTCAAATCCCTACCCAGCAGTCATGCAGAGATAAAAACTCCTGAAGATCCTTTGGTTTTTAAATTCAATGGTACAGGCAGCACTTCACAGGCAGCTTGTACAGCATACATGCAAAAATGTGACTTGTTGATTGGATTGACATATACTGTCCTGTAAATCAGCACAGAGAATTAGTGATCACACAGGAAATCATCCCTCTAGGAAAATATGACTTTTATTCAGCTTTGTGTAAACATCCAGAAAAATAAATCACACTGAAGAAATCTTTTTCATCTTTCTCATGTTCCTCTCTTTCCCTGAAAGAAGTAAGGATGTAAATTCTTTGCAGTATCTATAACTTATTTTTTGCTTGGAAAATTTCTGCTGAATTCCCTTTACTTTTTGTGTGTAGTTTTGAATGAACTCGTACTCCGGTTCAAAATACATAAATTACTTGTTTCAATTGAGTCATGTCAAGGCAGAATTAGCCTGGTAGGACTTTTGTTTCCAGTTCTGCATGCATCCAAATCCGAGCATCTGGTGTGAAATGGCATGCTGAGTTTGGTAAGATCTCCATGGTCATCAAATATTATTACAGAGCAGGGAAGATTTTATATAAATTATTAACTTAGACATCATATGATTTATTCTGGAAATTGTTCACTGTTCATTGTGCAAGTTACTGAACACTTACAGAAAGGCCTAGAGATACACAGTATTATGCAGCAATCTTTTTGTTAGGTTTGTATTTTTGTAGTTTTTAATGTTTCACTACTTTATGTAAAATTCAGTCCTGTCTTCTCCTTTATAACCACAGCATGTTAATGTTACTTATCATTAGTACTTATATTAAAACTTGATTATTATCATGCAAGTTTAATTCTATCGACATTTATTTCTTATCCCACCTCTTCACACAGTCAAACTTCCACTGGAAGCAATGTAATAATTATAGCATGGCTTTTATAGTATGATATTTTTACTAAAGATGATCCAGATTGCAAGAATATTTATTAACATATCTATACCATGTTGATAAATATTTTGTTTTGCACATGATAACTTTTTCAGTTAAGTAGACTTTGAATGAAAAGTCAGAAGATATTTTGTGCCACAGGGAGTAGTAGTGTTCCAAATCCAGCTAAAATTGATAAGTTCAGGAGTCCTAATGGTTTTTAAATGATTTGAAAGATCATTATGTGATATGATCATGTGAGAAAATTAAAAACTGGGTCAAGTGAGGAGAACCAAGAAATTAACAAAATACCTTGTCTTTGCAAACCCAGTGAAAATCATTTTTGAAAGACTCATGTGAAGGATAGTTGTGGCCACAGGTATCACAAGGACAGAATA
This sequence comes from Gallus gallus, assembly GCF_016699485.2. NCBI lineage: Eukaryota > Metazoa > Chordata > Aves > Galliformes > Phasianidae > Gallus > Gallus gallus. The sequence continues at coordinate 105,290,009 of NC_052533.1, read as the reverse complement.
CAGTTAGTTCCCTCTGATATTTTAGACAAGAAAATTGATGTAATTTCTTTCATCAGAACAAAAAGAAAGAGAAAAAATTACGTTATGCTATCAGTCATAGTAGTTTTGCCTTGAAGAGATTTCAGCTGACAGTTTGGTAATCAGCTACTAAACGAAGGATTGACTCACAAATATGAATATCTGGACAATGCTCTTTCTTGTGTCCCTAGTAAACATTAGTGACCTGAGAAGGCTTCACATTATATTCTGGGAAGTCGATAGCTCCGGTCTGTGTGATGAAATGGGATCATTTTAGACTGTTAAAGTTTTTCATGGTTCAGTGCAATTCAGATGAGACATGGTTTAACAGATTCTGCAATGACATATTCTGTCTCTAGAACTTTTAAAAATTTTAGAAGAGTCTTTAGACTTTTATATGTTTTTTGTGCTCGTCTTCATTTACATGTTTTCCAGTACCTATATATTTGTGCTTATTCTATAACATGCCACTAGAAAACTGTGGGAGGCACCTGGAAAAAAGTGAATACTTCAGTGCCAAGACATGAATGTGAATTATCAGTGAAATTGTCATAGCAGATTTTAGGTCTCATTTCATTTTTGTTTAATGAGGTGAGGTTCATCTGTAAGCATATTCAGTAAGCAAGTTGGATCTTGTGGTTATAAACTCCACAGACCTTAAAAACTCCATGATTCATCCAGGCAGCAGTTAGGGAGCAGATGTAGAGACATCCAAATACTGTGGACAAAAATATGTGGAGAAAAGTGGGAAGGAAGTACTTTTTCTAGACAATGTGAAAGAGAATGGAAATATAAATATAAAAATTTCATAGAAGACACTGGTAAAGGTTGCCTCAGGCAACTGGTGGGTGGACTGCTTTAAGCTGGCATCTTTCTGGCAGAAACAAGCAAAGGCAGAGAATAGTAAAGAAGCAAAGGATATTTCCGATGATACTGAGATCTGACACTAGCTGATTCCAATAAAAAGTGAAAGCAATTTCAAATCACTAGCCACTTCCCTTCCACATGTTAAACATGGATGAGATGTTCATGTTTCTATTACAGAATCTGATCAAAGCTGTTGATCAACAGCAATGTACAGCTTTTGAAATCCTGAAGATGACAATGGCTCCCCTAGAGGCAATGAGGAACACTCAGTATATTTCACATGTGCAGTGATTTGAACATTTGATTTCTGTATACAGTGGGGACACTAAGACAATATTCCTGAGGTTCTGATAGTTAAAATAGCAAGTGGGAACCTTTCAGGACAATATTTGTTTGAGGTGCTGCAGTTACTGGAAGTTTGGATCACTGGCTCAGCATTGCTACAAGAGTTTTCTTGGAAGCACCAGGAGTCATAGCTAGCAAAAGCCTCTGCAAGGAACAGGAAAAGTCATAAGATCAATTCAGAAGCAAGTACATTGCATGAATACAAAAGGAGTGTGTGGAAAACATTCTGTTTCTGTGCTATACAAACTGCACGGAAAAGAAGAAAGTGATTGTACTCAGCTGGAAGGTAGAGGAATAAAGGTAGAGGAATTTTATTAGTAGAGGAATTAGTAGATTAATTTTTTAGCCTTTATTCCTCTATCTAGGAATAAAGGCTAAAGGCAAATTGGTTGTCCAGGTGAAAAATGTGTCACCAACATGGGAAAGGTAGTTGCAGGAGAATTTTGGGATGTGGAGTCTTGCAAGACTACTCGTATCTAAGTAATGATATAATATTATCCAAAGTCAGTATTAATTCAGGAACATCATTGGAAACATCAAGTTTCAGTACAGATGTACCAGAATTGAAACTAATCAGAAAAATTAATTAACGGAATGTTGGGTATTTGACAGGTTTTTGGACATAGAAGTGGAACTGCAAGGGGGACCAAAAAAAGAAGAAGAAAAAAAAAAGACAGAAAATAGAAGAAATAGGAAATGATTAAAAATTGAATAAGAACAAAGGAGACTGAATCTTTTACAAGGATGACTGTGAACAACTATGGCTGCAAATACAATTGTGAACCCAAGTCCACTCAGACACCAAAGGGAAAATCCATTGGATTACCCAGTGCATCGGATTTATGCCCGAAGAAGTTGGAAAGGAAGGTTGGAGTAAAGATGAATAGACTTGAACCCTAATACTAAGACTTTTAGGAGAGAAGGCTGAAGGGTTTGTAATTCAGTAGCAGTTATGACTCATAACATTCAATAATAATAACTCTTAAGAGTTATTATTATATGGTATGCAAAAGTACTAACTGTAAATTAGTAACAGTTGTGCATTTATTAGTTGTTTAAATTACTGATTTTAAAGTTATCTTATTTGTTTCTCAATAGTATGTTGCTTAATCAATAAATGTTTTTGTGTTTAATTGTTACTCTCAAGTTTGCAATCTGAAGGTAGAGAATCAAACTATGACAACCAGATATTCCATGGTGAAACCCAGACAGTTCTGCATCATTTCTCAAGCCTTCACTCATGAAGACAAATCTTTTGGAGTGGTTGGAGAAAATAAAATGAATCTCCCAAGAGATAAAAGATGAACCCTCCACAACCAATTCAGATACAAGACTTGGCAGCATTGGCTGCGCAGCAACAGGATGAAAGAACTGTCCCAGAAATAATCAGAACATCAAGATTATGAAATGACCTGAGGTAACAGATGACAGCACCACCAAAAAAGACTACACAAAAGAAAAGATGCAGTAAAGTGTATTCCTTTCTCCTTTATCACAGCAGGCCTTTTTTTCAGGTGTTTGAAGGACTGCTCATTTCTCATGCTGTGAAGTATTGAAAAGATTCATCAGAAGACATATAATTAACTGCAACAGGCAGTCATCTTCAGATAGTGAGGTAACAGACATATAATTGCAATCTGGCCTACCAAACCTACAGATAGCTACATTAAGCTCTAGAATCCAGCTGAAATTCTGAAGGCTTAAAACAATAAAAGTATGCTAGTTTCCTTCCAACAGGCCCAGAAAAAAAAAGAAAAAATAAAAAAGAAAAAAAGAAAAAAAAAAAACACAGATCATTGAAGCATGAAACATACTTCAAGAAAAAGGAAAAAATAAAGGATCCTTTAGATGTTGGTTATTCTTAGAAGAGTATATATGGCAAGAATGCTGTGAGAATGTTAGTCAGACTATCAGTCTTTGAATTTGCCCTGTGAATTAAAAGGTCCAGGCATTCAGAAAGAGGCAGATAGGTACATGTGCTTGAAGGGAAACCTGATAAATGAAGCATCTCAAAATACAGTATCCTAATGAAGAACTAACTCTGCTAGTCATGAATTGTTTATTAAGTATTTTAAATTCTAGCCCGTGGATCTCACTAGAAATGATCCAGCATGATAGAGCACTTTCATATAAGAACTGTGGAGTGTGTCTTTGCCTATTTGCTCCCTACAGGAATCAGAGTTTAGATGCACCTCTACAGTGCTTTTCATTTCTGCCTGGCTGATTAGATGGGTCTGTTTCCAGAAACAAAGCAGTCATCTTAGGAAAGGGGATAACCTGGGAAGGGGTTATGAAAGTTTCCTTAACTTCTAACTTTTAGTGACCCTGTGGAAAGGGTATTAGATGAAATATACTGAATATGTAATAGTGAAGTAGATGACTTCCCAGAGTGCAGACTGAAAGGCAAGAGCTGAAGGTCAACACCAGAACTTGTCTCCCTGGGAGAAACTGTTAAGTCATTCCTTGTCTGTGGATAAAACTATGGAAAGTAAGGCATAATGAAAAGATAATAGCCTACTAGCAGAAGCAGACATTCTACCAGTGGGAATAAACTCTTGTGCATTTTGTGTGGGAAAAATTGGTTTACTTGTGTGGGAATACTGTTCAGAGCAGCATCTGTGTAGCAAGATAAACAGCATGAGAACCAAGAACATCTCTAGAAGATGAAAGAACGGCTCATGGCTCTGGTTGGATAAGCACTCGCGTGAATGGTTGAAGAGTGTTTGTAGAATGCTTTGTTGACATGTAAAGGTGGATGGGAAAATTGTAGGGGTAGATGGGAAAGCTACAAAAAGAAAATTTGTGAAGGTATATAAGTAATGTGAGAACTAGTAATAAACGATTTGGATTGTTCACATCTGAGTCCGTGCATCAGACACTACATACTTGCTCTTAGAGACACTTGCCAGAAAACTAGACATGTTCTGCACAAATTCTCCCTAGTACTAACTTAGTCTACTGGTGCTGATTTTCACAAATCCTGGAAAGCTGACACAATTTCAAGAGATTAAATGACTGTTAACATAATTCTAATATTATATTGTCAAAAGGAATTACCCTTTTTTTTTTCTGTTTACCAACACCAGTAAAGAAAAAAGAATGAAAATTGTGCAAAATAGTAGAAGTATAGATTAAAGATAGCCATGAAAGAATTAGAAGTCAAAAAGCAAATTTTAATGCCAGACAGTATGATTTCAAGAAATGTAAGGTTTTCAGACAAATCCCCTTTCTTTTTGATAAGGTTATACATCTACTTGTTAAGACAGTCATGTTGATAAGTACATATGAATTAATTTTAGGTTGCATTTTAATTTATAGCATTCATTATATGAAATAATAGTCCATATTTGGTTTATATTAAATAGTTCCTAAACTAACTCATTATTAGGTACTAAAATGAAAGCTATGAGTGGAGACTCATTAGTATTTCATAGCAGCTCTGGCATGACACTGTTGTGATGGGATGGAGCAACTTTGAGAGATCTTTTAAAGGCAAATTGGAGAAGACTTGTTGGTCCCCATCTCTCACCCTTTGCTTGGGAGTTTCATTTATGTTTAGGACCTTGTACTTGGTCCCTGACAGAGCAATGATTTAATTATGCTTGCCATGTGCCGTGTTGATCGTTGCCATCTGTCTTGACTTAATGAATCAAATTTTGACCTGTTTCATATCTATAGATGTATCCAACCATCCCTGGGCTGTGGCTCACATCACAGGACCTGCCATGCTCTTCTTGCTGGAGCACTGTGGGGAAGCATCTCTTGTGGTTGTGGTCACTGCCTCGTCATCAGTGCTGTCACTCCTGGCTCACGGCTCTCTGAACTCTGCATTGTAGATGGTTATGCTGCTCCATGACATGCTGTACAAATTGTTGTTAACCAGTTTCTCTAGAAATTAGTTTCTGATTCGCTGATGCCTTCAAAATTAGATTTCTGCTGTCTTCCCTCTCTAAAGTTGTTTAGATTCTGTTGTCTCTTTTACTTCTGAGAACAGAACTTGCAGATAGGCTCAGTACTGCAGTGTCTTCTACTGCAGCAGTAATTAAAGGAATTTCTTATGTGATGAGAACAACAAATATCATGTAGACGAGCAACGTAACTGAATAAGCAAGTGAGGAAAATAAATAAGTTACTGTGAGCAGTACACTACTTTAGTGTAATGGATACAATTATGGACTGGCATTGTAGGAATGTCTGTGTAGACATAGAAATAAGCATGCAATTTTTCTCTGAATAAGCAGGCCCTTGCTGTCCAAAATACAGTTACTGAGGTGGTCCCTGGCAGTGTAGTAAGGGCTGAAGATCCTGCTGGAGGCAAACTGTACTGCTTAATATTGTTATTCTCTGTCTCATGTCTTTGGAGACACCAATCAATGAGGATTACTTTGATACCATAAGCTCAGTATTATTCTACATTAATGCACTAATGGTCCTATATCGTCTTTTCATGTCCTCAGGCAGCACTGGGGAGCTGGAGTTATATAGAAATAAATTAAAAGTGAAATTTGGATGCAAAACTAAGCAGAAGGCAAATATTCTCCAAACAGAAAACAGACAATGCTAGATACAAACAGTCTCAGCAGAAGAAAAGTAAACCACCTACCTAACACTTAAAAGGATTTCACAAGAGGGATATAGGGTTAAGTGTGCCAGTCCTATTATGTAAAGTACTTGAAGGAGATGCTAGGCAACCAAAGTGGCAGGCTCAGTGGGAGACCCTAAATAGAATTGTATTTTACATTGTTATTCCTTTTGTTTTTCTTCCAAAAAGAAGTAAGTTTTACAAGAAAGTAAACTGAAAATAAACAAACAAACAAACAAACAAACAAATAAATAAAGGGTGGTAATTACTTGGGAAACTCAGGCATTTCTTCAGAATCTCTGGGACCAGGATTTTTCCTAAATAATTTTACCGAGACCTCAGTGTTTTTGGAGACAAGAACTGGAGCTGATAACTGCCCACTGAGTCCTCCACTCTGTGGTGACTATAACCTTAGCAGCATTATGGAGGCTTCTGAATGTTTCTGGCTGTGTCTGGGCACTACCCTTGGTTGTACTGAGGGCCTCCAAGCATTATTAGTTAACCAAAACAAAGTATAGTGTCATACAAACGTAGGAGAACCCGTCGGTCAGCCCAATTCCAAAATGATGTCACAGCAGTAGGAAGCAGAGTACCATGTATCTTCAGAGGCGCACATGGGATAAAGTCATACAGTTTTTTCATTTCATAGTGGATCAGCAGAACCACTTCATGAATGAAAGCTGAGCTAGGATCAGTATTTTTCAAAAGCTTATCAATGTTTTGCTGGGTGGCATTTAGTCTTGAGTATATTTTCATTATTTATTCCTAACTCAATCACTAAATTATGTAGTCATGATGTCTATGCCTTGCTGGCTCTTAAACAAGAATCTGCCTTCCAGCAGACTGTACAGTGAATTTCTGCATCTGCTTGGGTCAGACCACATAATAACATAGTTCTTGTACTTGCACCTGAGCTACTAACTTACACTGCTAGATAAACACAGCATCAAACACAGACTGCATGCTGTTGTACTTATGTGCTTCCCTCTTCTGCAATTGTTTTCCAGTCTTCAAAATTAGCAGCAAATAATTATGCCCCCAAAAGTCTCTTCTGAACAAACAAAATGTAATGTACTCATTTGTATGTGCCTGCCTATGATCCAGGGCAAAGTGAACCCTAAATGTTTCCCAGGCATCTGAACAGTTCCATTCCAGATGTGCATTGCTGGGGTTGCTGCTACTGCCATCAGTAATGGCAGCATTTCACAGAGAAAGGGATATTTTAAGATCCTATTATTTAACATGTATTCAAAAGAAAATTGTTTTGAATTAAAAATAAATTAAAATTTAAAAAGCAAACATGTCTTGAAGGAAAAGAGGGAAACAAACAGAACACTTTAAAATTCCCTGTTTTGAAGTCCCAAGAGAATGAACACTGTCTTATCTATGCTGGTACTCCTTCTAACCTGCTGTGTTTGATACATTAGTAATGTCTTCTGAAACAGAGACTCTGCAAGGAAGATTAGTTTTATAATCCTCTAGTAAATAAAGTTTTCAGAGTTGCTGTGGAAACTTAAGAAAAATATTATTATTACCTTATTATTATTATTATTATTATTAAAATATTATTATAATATTATTATTCTAGTTTCTCAGCTATCATTTTCCTCTTTTTCAATTAACTTCTTAGTGCTGCTGTGCTTTAATTTCATGAGAAATATGAAGACTTTCTGAGCCATCTGTCCAGTAAACCCAACAGGCTGAAACTGTGAGCCTTTTCCAGAGGATCAGGCTCAGTGGTAGAAGGTTTATCAAGGAGTTCACAGAAACCTTCACCACCGTGAAGAGACTTTGCCTGGAAAAGTTCAATGAGAAAAAAGGCAGAGGGGAAAAAAAAAAAAAAAAAGAAATGTGTATTTTTTCTACTATATATAGTTGTTCTTATTAGTTGAATTCCTGCAATGAAAGCAGCACAAGGTGTTGTTTTAAATCAATGCTAAAGTTGCGTTAGTGTGCTTAGAAGTGTATTAAAAGTGCAATAGCCACTTCAAACTTTGTCTCCTGACAGCTAGCATTTCAGTTGTGAAGTTAATATTTCAGCAGCATTAACTGGATTTCAGTTTAAATATATATATATATATATATGCAAATGATATTTATGCAAGTCAGTCAAATGTTTACACTCATATATACCTCACACCCTTGGAAATAAAATACTCTTATGTTCCAGTAAAATACTGAATTTGTGGTATAGTTTTAAGATAAAGCTAAAAAGGAGATAGTTTTAATCTTACTCAAGAAATATGCCATATTTTACAGTATCATACGATTTAGAATCCTTAATATGGACTGCAGTAACTTGATGTAACTAAGAATGACAAGTAGAGGTCAAATGGCAAGTTGAACTCAAGTAAACTTCCCTAACACTCATCATCACAGGTGTGAGAAAATTGATGTGTTCATTTATACCACATTAACATCTGTTGCCACAGTCCTTAGAAAAAAACTAAAACAAAAACAAAACAAACAAACAAACAAAGTCAGTGTATAAAGCTGGGTGATTTTATGTGACAACTTAGAAAATATTTGTCAGCTTTACTCATAGCCCTATACAGAGTATAAAATTTACAGAGCAGAAATTGAAGTATCACACACTGCTGATTCTCATCCTGGTATTTACTGCAAGAAGCAGAAAAAACCCAAAGAGATAGAGCAACATCAAACAGTGAAATAAATAGTATGGTATATAAAGTATTTAAACCACATGGAAACAAGGATCCTGGAATTTTAGTGGCACTATCCACTTTTTGATGTGCATGCTGGAGATCTTCAGGGTCACAAAGCTATCTCTCTTGTCTTCTTACTTTTATTCTTAAGCTGTGGGGTTAAAAACTTGTTTTTTAGGACCTGCTGTGCCCGGACTATGACTAACTTTTGTTATTCTTAGAACAAGTCAAGATAAAATACCCATTAGATGACAAATTTATAGATAACATGGACTTTCAGCACCAATGGAACTGAAAACCATTTGGAGCTAGAACAGATGCCTATATCACTCCAGCGGCAGACACTGGTGGGGCCCTCAGCTTTGGTTTCTGAACCCTTGCCAGGACAGTCAGACCTTATCAGTAAGAGATGCTAAAAAAAGAAGGAACAAAAAAATAAAGGCAATGGGTGGGAGGGGTATTGAGGGTGAACACAAAAACATGACCTTGGTTAGACTGAGCATGTTGGCTTGACAGATCTCTGAAGACTGTTCAAAACACTTTATTTTATCCCAACAGAGTCTTTCAGAATCCTTTGTGCAAAATTTGCTGGTCATTCATTTAGAAACATTTCCAGAGCTGACTCAGAAGTATTGGCGTTAAATATATCTAAACAAATGGGGTGGCTGTGTGAAAGGTGAGAAGATGATGGCTTTCTTCTGCTGTAGAATACTTTTTGATGTGATAATGAGGTTCTCTTTTTGTAATGGGCCATAGCACCATATAGGTATGAGGATTTCACACACCAGCAAATTTCAAAGAACTGTTTTCAGCATTCCAGGAAATTAAGTGATAGAACAAGGCTTTTTACTCAGTGTGCATTCTCTGCTCCTACACCGTACACCGCTAATGCAATTTACCAGTGAATTAAGCATACGATGTGATTTATCCCGCCAACCTAATATTTCATGTTAGTCAGTGGGGCGACTGTTTTTACAGCTTAGCTTTAAAATGCCATTATAGTTGAGCACACTTTTGCTTCAGCAGAATGCTTAAGGGGGACTCTCTTTGATATATGTGTGTAGCTCTGATAACTTCAAGGTCCAGATCCTTCCTTAGTGCAAGCTCCCTGTTGTCAGTAGAACTAAAGCAGAGTTCATTGGCACTCATGACTGGCAGACTTTGCAGAAATAAAATGAGCAAAGGGAACATATATTCATAAAGCTCTTGATAACAGCAGATATCAGAGGAAAATGAAGATGCATTAACATCTGTTTTTTTCAGGGTATAAGGTGTTAAAGCAGAAGTGTTACCTTTCACACTGACAAACTGAATTAAATAATATTTTTATATTCAGTGGGCAAAACCAATTTCTGAACTGACTTTAAATCTCCATGTAGCTTGCACTTCATGCAGGAAAAGCAAAAAGTAACACAAAAAGGGAAAGAACATTCACTATCCATTATCTATTCTCACTGTGACAGCAACCAAAACTATATTTCTGCTTTATTTTTTTATGATTAAATTCCATAGAATCATGAATTATCTCCACAGAAGTTCTTTTTTTTTTTTTTTTTATAATGACCCCATTGTTTTAGGGGAAGGAGTGGAATTAGCCTTTTTTATTTTCCTATTTACAAATCTATCCAGATTTATCTCCACAACTATTACAAGCTGCAACTACAGATTCTTTTCCGATCTTTTATGCACCATGACATTTTACACTGTCAGGTAAAGGCCATACATTTTGTAGACTGCTGTAATATTGTTGTGGTGCTGAACATGACTTCAGCACACTGTTGACATTCAAGAAGGATGGGAAGTTTCATACTGTCCATGCTCCAGTCATTTTTTTAATCATTACTGCAGCCCTATCTCCTTTTATGTATGTTATGGTTTACTCTGTAAAAGCTATCTATAGTATACTGGAATGGGATGAAAAATAGCAGTGTGCTGGTCATGAATTTCCCACAGATCAGAACCTATCTGCAAGCATTTTGGAATACCAATTTCAGGCTGATGTTTGGTTACTGAATCTTAAAAGGCTAAAGCACTTTCTTACAGCTCTTGATATCACATAGTAAAGGAGAAGGACATTTCTGTTTATGAAATCATTATTTATGTTGATACAACTGCAAAAAAACAAAACAAAACAAAACAAAACAAAAAAAAAACTGAGTCTAGAGGTTTGTGGGGGGGTAGGGGGGGAAGCTACATCTTGCAAAAGACTTTTAAAAGACTTTTCCCAGCTTAGATAAATCTGTGAAGAGATCAAGGTCTCAAGCAGACCAATATAGTAATGCCTTATTAAGAATTAATGGAGTGAGACTGTTTGATGCTTGTGAAAAAAGTTACAGGTGGTATAGGGCACCAGCTAAAATCTGAAGGGATTTGCAAGAAATTTCATAGTCCATATTCTCTAGGAAATCAGAATTGTTTGTGACAGTATTTCCTATTGGCACTATGCTTAGGAAATAACTAATTTGAAAATTTGACAAGTATAAAAAATATATATATTTTTTAAGTTGTTGGAGCAGCAGACTTGAATTGGAGCCGGTGGCACAGAAATCATGAAACACCACAGTATTATTTTTATAAGTTCACTTAAAACTGTAAAAACAGTTTCTCATCAAAATGTAAAAATAATGCCTTAAAAAATCCGTTTAAATGAAAGAAAAGAGGTTAGGAATAAAAACTGATAGATAGAAAAAATAAAAGAAATAAGAAAAGTGGCTGGATAGAAGTTGAAAAAGTGAAATTAAAATATGAAGTATGAAATGGAAAGGAAAGAGCGAAGAATGGAAATTAGAAGAATTAAAAGGAGAATACGGTAGAAAAACAAGAACAAAAATAAAACAGAAAAAAAGCTGTGACTCGGATACAAGCAAAGAGAAAGTGAAACATAAAGAGGTTTTCTTTTAGTTTTCTTCATGCACTGAATGGGAGAAATGTCATCCAGAGAAAGGCCTCTATTTTCAAACATTTACTAAAGGATTCCCAGGAATGAGGGAATGGCTCTCTACCTCTCCCTCTTCCCAGGAAGCTGTCCAACATGCCTACAGTTTATAGGGGGATATTTTCCCAGTGAATTAAAAGGGGTAGGATATGTGGAGAGGCTCAAAATTGGCCTGAAAGACTGTAACTACCTTCTAGTATTTAAAAGAAGTCTACAGTGAACATGAGGAAGGATTCTGTATAAGGGAGAGTGGTGACAGGAGAAGGAGTAACCATTTTTAAGCTCAATGAGGGTAGGTTTAGATAGGCATAAAGAAGAAATTTTTCACTATGTGGTTGATGAGGAAATGGAACTGGCTGCCCAGAGAAGCCGAGAATGCCCCATTTGTGGAAGTGTACAAGGACAAGTTGGACAGGGCTTTGGGCAACCTGTTCTACTGGGAGATGTCCTTGCTCTCGGCAGGGAATTGAAATTAGATGATCTATAAGGCAGCCTCTAACACTAACCATACTATGATTCTGTAATCTGTCATTACGACTGCACAGTGATATGCTGTTCTTACCTGATGGTAATGAGAGTCTATAATTCATTCTAACAGAAATAGATAATGTTCACAAGCAAGAGAGGAGAGAAGGGTAAAGGGAACTTAGAGTAATTCAGAGTCAAGAGTAAACAGAAAGTAGCAAAGAGAAAACATTAGAAATTCCAATATTTTTCCTTTATATAAAGTCAGATGAAGTCGAGAATATTAAAACATTAATATAGAAGAAAAATTTACATCTTCCTTAAAAGGATAAACTCACATGCACATATAAAAATTGCTTGAAAAGCTACATCTTCACTTTATTCCTCTTTTGCTACTTTAAGAAATGACTGTGATGCTTTTAAACATACATATAAAGCTGCAAAATATAATTTCAAATGGCTTCTGAAATCAGTAAAGAATTGTACAGTATGTCATAACTTTCTTTTATTTCTCTCAATTTCCAGCCTCACCAGATTTTAACAGGATTCTTTTAAATATGAAGATAACATGACAGGGCATCATGGATGTTGAAGTCTCTAAACCTCAGGCATTCCTCCCATATGGAAAATGTCATCTTAAAAACCACCTCAATTAAATACTTCAACTAAATATAATATCTCTTTGTATTCCTCTGGCAAGTGAAAACTTTAGTCTTCTGAATTCATTCTTCAAAAGGAGTCACTCCAGGGATTACTGGAGGGAGGAAGCTCCCTAACATGGGGCAAAAAGAATGATCTGCTTTCTTTGATGCTGGGTAAAAAAAAGTACAATCTGCTTTTTGAATACTGAGCACACTGCATTACTTTGCGATCTTGCAGGAATTTTATGTGATTTCACTGGTAGTTAAAGGAACCTAATATATAATCCACAAATATCTATATTCCTGCTTTTCTAGATCTAGAATAGTTGCATTTATTAGCAGAGACAGCACAAGTCAGGGCACTGGGAGGAATGTAGGACCACAGAGCATTTGTTCCTTTACTGGTAGTAGTCTGGGGGGTTTGTCATGTTAAATCATGGGTGTACGTCTGGAGAATACATTAATGTCAGGGTGAGCATTGGTCTTCCTACCTGACAGAAAAGGGAATATAGACATAGAAACGTAGTCCAGAGCTGCAAGCATCCAGTGGATAGTAGCGAATCTCAGAGAGATCTACAACACCCTAATTCTGGTTGAACTCAGTGGAAGTTTCCAGTAAACACAGTATTCAAGAAGTGTCAGGTGTTGATTTATGACCTTGATGCTCTTGTGAAATCTAGTGATCATATCAGTGTTTTTGGATCATGTTTATTTTTTTCTCCTCACTTCCATGCCAGCTTGGTTATTTATTTGCCATGATCTAAGCATTAGTCCAGTTTTATTCAAATATTTTGTATAAAATCTGAAACTTTCTGTGAAAGTTATAATTCTTGCTATAATGAAATTACTTCAGTGACATTTTACCTGAAAGAAAATTTGACTTTAAGGGGATTGCATGATAATCAAGAGAAAATATCATCTCCCCACAATAGCTTCGTCTTTTGAATTTGAAAATGGCTGGACTGTGACATTTGAGAAGTCAAGTACCATCAACATTTACATGGCTTGTTTCTGTTTTTCCATTCTGAACCTGTACATAGTTTCAAGCATTGCTATTATTTGCATTTTTTTCTTTTTTTTTCTTTTTTTTTTTTTTTTAATTTAACAGTAGCCTTTACTGATCTCAGTTTTGAGAGTGGATTCCCACTGCATCGTCAGGAATCGTTGCTGATGACTCTTTGTAGAAGAGACCAAGGATACAGAATATCCAGTTTTTATGGAACTTCAGTTGGATGGATCCTGATCTCTCCTGAGAAATCCCAGCCTGACTGAATGAATTCCCACAAGCAAACAGGTAGGATCACATGAGAGAGGATGTGAGCAGAAAGAACAGGTAAAACTGTCTACAAAACAGAAGACCTGGAACAGTAACTGACTGGCCACCTGGCTCATCTGTATCAGGTGTCTGTTTTGTGCACATATTTTCTTACAGGTGCATAAATATCTTAGAAAGAAGTCCCCATGGACTGTCTACTTAGACTTTTTTTTTTTTTTTTGATTATTTGTGCCTTTGTGACCTTGAGGAATTCAAGAGTCACATTTACTAGTACTGAAAAACTCATTAGAATATTTGGAGGATCTTAGATTACCCTGTTTTATTTCCAAAGGAAAAAAAGAAAACCCAGATGTGATTCATTTTGTTCATATTTAAAAAACAAACAAACAACAACAACAAAAAACCAACAAGATATTTAAAAATACGATTCTATGAAAAATAAGATGACCTGCTCTCCTTGCACCAAAGTGGGTCCTTTGGCTGTCAAGCACTGCGCCTATGCTGCCTGTTCACATTGCTGCTATGCAGGTCCCAGGCTGTTTCTGGATCTGGGCACTGGCATATGGTGTTCCAGCAGGTCCTTCCTGCCATCCAACCAGTGCTGTGCATCTGGAAGGCAGCTGAGTGACTGAGTGTTTTCCTTCTCTGTCATAGCTTAAGATGGTTTAACTCCGGGATGATTTAACAACAATGGGGATGTCAGGTAAGCTGTGAGTCCTTCCTGGGACTCCAAGCTTCCAGGAAATTTGGTGAATCAAAGATAGCACAGCCTGCTATTAACACTTTCAAAAGCAAGAGGGAATGTTTGCATATTTTCATTTCTGGTTAGAACCATATCCCACACTCTTTGTGGGAAATAAATAGCCAGATTCCCTGCAGAGAGTGTAATTGCCACTGATGAAGGTAAAAAGCAAAACAAGGCTGAAAAGAAGATTAACTGACTGATGAGAGTGCAAAGCAAAACTGGTGTAACTTGCATTTTTTAGTTTCTGTTTGTGCAAGTTATGAACTTAATATTTGTAGATAGGTGATCAAGTGTTTCTAGCAGTGATACAACTCATAGTCCATGGGAAAATGGAATTACCATCCTGTAAATTGCACTTCAGGATCTGCGTTTCAGTGCACAGACATAAAACACATCCAAGTACATACACAAGGTCAAATAGTCTTCACCAAATCGCAGAATCACAGAATTGCTTACATTGGAAGGGATCTTAAAGATTAACTAGACCAAAGGGCTCTTTTTTCCCCTCTGTTTGTATTCTCTACTGGAAGTTAAGTTAATCTTTAACATATTCAGAAACAGAAGTATATTTTTATATTTAATCCATTTGTCAAGCTATGTAACTAAATTGCCACACTGTCTGAGCAAGCAAACTGTCAATTTATGCAGCTTTCCTGTGGGTACTTCATGACCTACACAAGCACCTATCCAGTTAATCACTCTGAAGTTTAAGAATATGCCAATATCTTTAAGTTATTTCCTTATTAGTTTGAAAATTCAGAATAAGATCCGAAGTAGATATGTTAGTTGTTGTTATGATTCATTTAGCTGTAATGAGTCTTAATGTCAGTTGCTGTGGGACAAATTTACACAGAAGTTATTGCACAGGAAAATTCTGCTTTTATTTCTTCTGTTATAGGACTCTTCCCTAAATGTAGTTGTATAATAATAGGGAAGGAAAAGTATGTGTTCATAATGATTAGAAAACAAAATGGAAAAAATATAGGTCTCAAATTATCAGCATTTTTTTTTTTTTAAGAAAGATGAGAAAAGAGATAACTATGGAGGAAAAAAATCACTAATATTACTCATGGAATAATGAAATCTCCTTAGCACAAACAAGAAGCTCCAGTCATAGCTGGGAACTATGTAGGAAGGATGAAAAAAAAAAAAAAAAAGGAAAAATATGTAGGTCTCTCTGAAAGTAATACTAGCTATTTATACCCATGAAAACTACAACAGATACAAAAAGCACAAGAATGCTATTTGATAGAGGAAATTCTCAGATATGAAACACTGTTTTTCAACATAGACACCACCATTAGCTATACATTTTCATCAGCAGTGAACAGGAGCTTACATGTTGTGCTCATAAAAACCTGCATGGCCATCCAGAACATGGCTTGTCTTTCATGTCACTGTCTTCACTGCTGAAACACGGCACACATCCTCTCACTGTACTCACATCTACTCTTTGGTCTCCATAAGTGTTCAAAAAGTGTCAATGAATATCAGTTGGTGTCATTTTTTTCCAGATGGAGGAATTCAGTGACACACTTTTGCTTCATATGCACTTCTATGTCAGACATCATTTTGTCAGACTGCCTCTCTTTTGAAATCTGTCATATGGCAATGAAATGTAAGGAAATATTGGTGGTAATTCTCCACCTATACTGCCATGCCTCCAACATCCACCTCTGATGTCATGGGCCAACATAATAATATAGGAGATATTATTTTCTGAGTATTTATTTGAATAAATAGCATTGGTATAGGTGGACAAAACATTGTTGAATGTTACTGAGGAGGAGAGGACAATATGTCCATGAAGATTTCTTTTTCAGAGATCTGAAAATTGTTCCCAGAGTGCCATGCCCAAAGCAAACTGGTAACAGTATTGATAAGTTGATGCTTAGGTGATCTATTATCCAACCAAATTAAAAGAAACAATGTTCTTGACGTCCTTACCTCAAAAAGAAAACTATCAACAAAATCTGAATTGATAAGAAGCCTGAGTAATGTATTTATGGCAGAGATTATTTGCCCTTGAAGGATGACTCTATGTGGGTAGTTGTGGTCTGAGATTTTTCTAAGAAATGGATTATAATAACATTTTCAACCTCTTGGCAACCTCGACTGATTTTTTATTATAATTTTATTTTTTTTTCTGAACTCCCTGTTGACCCATCCATTTTCACAATTTCAAGCACTGGAATTCTTAATGTAGAAAATTATTTTTTCAGTAAACCTTGTTGATTGTTTAGATGGAAGAAGAGCTACATTGACTCAGTACAAGTGGATGAGTAAATCCTTGAGAATGCTTAAAAACAATTTACTCTCCTGCAAAGGGACATTTCTCTTTCTGTAACACTATTTGGACACTACTGTAGTTTGAAATTTAATGTTATGACTAAGATCACCTGGGTATTAAATTTGTTAAATTGTTACAACCGATGCACAAAAAGCACAGTACAGTTAGGGCACACATTTCTTTTCATGGCTAGCTTAAAGGTTGCTTCCAAGAGACTAGATGGTAAATAAGAAATATAAGAAATAAGAGCTAGGAGAAAACTAACCTAAACAAATTCCTTTGTCTCCTCCTAGGAAACTCTTGTCCAGATGCAGTATCAGAACCCAATAAACAATGTAGGTATGGAAAATATGGGCCAGGGATCTGCATCTCGCTGTTCTGAAGAATTTGATAGCTAAAAGACCTTTGTGCACTAGAGAATAATTTGTAGCAAATACCAAGTGGATGAGTTGCATCTCTGTGAAGTATATACTCCGTGTCTGCTTTTGAAGTGATTGCTAGATCGGTTCTGCTGAGAACCTGTTTGTTGTGCCATAGCAGTCTTCAGCTCCACAGTTGTCAGGTCACCATTTTTATTAGACCACAAAGAATTTAGTGCAGGCAGCTAATCTAATTGGATTATGCAGATACCCATTGACAAAAAGAAAAATTGTTCTGAATGCAAAGTAAATTAAAACTCAGGCTTTACTTCTATGATATTAGTTATTTTAAAATAAAAATATTAATGACTAAAAATGCCATGTGGCAAATATAATATCCTTTCCACATTATTGCATCTGTTAGGGAATTTCAAAAATATTTTCGAAATAATAATGTACTAAATAAATGTTTTGGAACTCTGTATCCAAAACTGTGTTGCTGTAGAAGACTACAAGTACGATTAAGAATTTTCCAACCAAATACTAAATCCTAATCACGTTTTGATAGGCATCAATCCTAAATACGTTAGCAAATTTTAAGATTTGCAAGGAATTTTGAAATTTTAAATACTACCATTGGCAATCTAAGAACTTAAAAAAAAAAAACAAACACAAATTTTGTGAAAACATATTTATGTTCCTGCAATCCACATAAAATATAGCTGGAAAAAAAATGTGAATATACAGAAACCATTTGTCTGTTGCACATTATTCTGTAATTTCCTTTAGGAGGATTTTATTCAAATATATTTCTGAAGTTAATTATGTTATTACAAAACCTCAGAATCATAGAATCGCTAAGGTTGGAAAAGACCCACAGGATCATCCAGTCTAGTCATCCACCCATCACCAATAGTTCTCGCTAAACCATGTCCCACAACACAACATCTAAATGTTCTTTGAACACCTCCAGGGTCGGTGACCCAACCACCTCTCTGGGCAGCCCATTCCAGTGCCTGACCACCCTTTCAGAGAAGTAGTAATAAATAAGAACTTCTGAGAAACTTCAATTTTAAGTATAAAAAAGCAGTCCCAGTTGTGAGCATTAGATATTATAGTTATTTCATTATAGCACAATTATTTGACATAAACTTTAATTTGCTAACTAAAGTCATTGTAGTTTTTGTTTCAAGACAGAGGTATCTTTTTCTGCCTCATCTGATCTTTGAGGGGTAATACAAAGGGTACTACTCTGACCTTTTTACTATTCTATAACTTGATTCGCTTGCCATTCCTATCCTCTTCTGTTTGTAACCTCAGCAGCCTGTGACTAGAATGGACAGTCAGTCAAAACACAGAATACTGAAAAGGTCACTGAAACCGAATTTACTGCATATGCTTCTTAGAACACACTATGCAGTAAAGTAATGGTACCTGATTTTGAAGGTCTGTTTCCTCAAAAACTGAAAAAGGGGCAACCTTGTGTCCTCATGTGATAACACCTCTGACAGGAAAAGTTCTTCTTGTGCCTGTGTGCATGGTATCATGTTCAACAGGAATCAAAGCAAGGAACAGAGTTTTTCTTCAATTTCATTTTATTTAAAACAGCAATAAATTCAGTAAACTATATTTTCAAAGTTTATTGGCCTTTAAATTCTTCTTCTTCATTTCATTTCAGTGGATAAGTAAATGAGGTGGGAACTGTGCAGTCTATTAAAACAAGTTAATCAGGATGGAAAAAATCAGTGTACAGCTAATGTAAAGTGTTTGTAGTGGTCAAAATATCCGTGCTAAGGAATTTCTGTCTCATATATTCATGCTTGTAATGGCTTGTCTTATAATAGCCTAGTTTGTGATTACTTACAAAATGTATTTCTCTGAAGAAATATGATTTTTTCTGACTTTTGGAGTGTTTTTTAATGTGAGCATGAAGAATTTCTTTGCTTAAGTGTAATCACCCTTCCCTAAAAATCCATTACATTGACTAAATTACAGTGTTTAGTTCTACAGCAATGACAGGAAGGAAAAATTAGGGCTGAAAAATTTGTCTAATGAATAAACTGTGTCTAAGTCAATATTAGAGTCAAGGATTCTTGGGCTTTGTATGGTAATCCCATAGATGTTATATCATTGTTTTATTAGCTGGAAAAAAAGATGGTTTGAATTTGAAGACTTTATCAGGTATTTTTGTTATTTTGGTTTTAGAAATAGAATAGTAACTGCAGATGTTGATCGGATGTACATTTAAAAGAGGCAGTTGTGGTGTGCTGAATAAGAATTAGATGATTTAATGCATAAGCTACATACAGATAGAGAATTTCTTGTGAAAACAACTAGATATTAATGTAAATGTTATGTTTAATGAGTGGTTCTTTTGGAGTTTTTCTCAAAGCAGCAGTCAGGGCTGTGCTTCAAAGACTAAACAAGATGTAAGAGCCCAGGCTGTGTCTATAGCAGCTGGCAGCATTGCTTTCTGTAACACATTTGCTAGTCCTTATCCTCTGATCATTCAGTCTTATTAGAGCACAGTGCAGAATCTTGCCAGCCTCTACACTTGCATTTCCTTCTAAGAGAAGTCAGAATATCTGGAAGGAGAAGGTTTCCACGGAGATCTCATTCTTAAACTTGGCAGATAGTGCCCAAAAAACTGACTGAAGAGGGATTTGGGAATGACTTCTAGGCACAGGTAAAGCTAGAATGGTTCTGTGCCTTTACTATTTGAGGAAAACAATGGCTTTGAAAATGTGCCAAAACTCAGAGTTTTAAAGTCAGCAGGAGTTTTCCTACACACTTTGGTGATACTAGAGTATCAGGTGGATGACTGTTGCTTTCATTTACTGAGATTGCTAGAAATTTCAGTGGTAACTGCAAGAAAACTCACTTGAAAGGACATATGTGACCCTATTACTTCTCCCAAATACCAACATGGCAGCTTACTAGCTTAGCTTTCAACCCTTTAGGTAAAATGAAAATAATAGCTGTCTCCTCTTTTCATTTTAGCTTTGTGTCAAATTTATTGTTTATTGGATCAAAGTCACTTGCTATTTTTAAATCTGTGAAGAATCCTTATTAAACAAACTAACATAATGCATAGTTTATAAATATAAGCACCAATATTTCTGGATGTATGTGTACAATGGAGAAAGATAGCAATTCTATCTAAACAGTAAACTTGCTGGGAATGTCTTACTAACTTTTTTAAAAGGTAAATCACAATGCAATTTAACAGAGGCTTACTAGTAAATTAAAGGTTTATTAAGAATAAGTACTGAAAAAAAAGAAGCTAGGATCCTAACTGACAGAAGACACAACATATATCTCTAAGTCTTGCTGATCACGAACAAACTGGATTGTACATGTATAGCATAGAATGAGACATAGAACATGGTTGATAAGAAAGAGCTGGCATTACAGGAGAATACTATTGGGGAATTTGGGAGATTGACATAGCTTCTATATGAGGGAATTAGCTTTTTCATATTTGGTATATTGCAAATGGACATGTGCAACTTTCATTAAAAAATCAAGCTGTCTTAATTGTTGTCCAGGGAACAACTTATTTACTCCCTCCTCTATGTATGAATTACTTGTGGAGTATAAGACAACGTGTATCATAAATAACCAGCACTATTTGCTTATTTCACTGTTCCATAGGTACCAGGTATTAGTATATTGAGCAAGTATATTGAGTTAACTTCTCTTTTCTTATGACCAATAGGTTCTCTGTGTCCCTATTTGTACTTGAGTCAGAAAGATGTTAAATCTCTACACTTCTGTCACTGCTCCCTGATCAAACTAACAAAAACCTGTGGAAACAAACAAAGGAAACAAAACAAGCACACAAAAATAAATTTGTTGCCTGACTGGACAAAAATAATAATAATAAAAAATATTAGCTTCTTTTTCTGAGCTGCCATGGAGAGCAGAAGCAGAGCAGAAAACTTGACTGATACAGCTACATATATACAATGAATTCAAAGTAATATATTGAATTGCTAAGGAAGTGAATAGTTCAGGACATCACAACTCAGTTGTCTACACTGTAAAGTTGTTGGAAAAATCACTTGCATAGTTCTGGACTGAACCGCTTAACACTCCTTAGACAAATCTGGAGCATGTCTGGAAAACAGACAGATCTAAAAGAGTGTTGTGGTTCAGAAACGTTATTCTAATAATATAGAGAGGCCATTCAATGCCAGCTGGCGTCAGTGCCAAAGAATGATCCCAGACATCTTTAATTTATGAGTCTAGTCACAACCTAAGTGTTCAAGAATAAAAATAAACACATTTGCTGAATATTTTAATCATGCAGCAATCTTTACTTACTACCTCCAATCACCTTTGTGCTAGGAAGGTTTCTATTTCGCATCCAGGCTCATCCTTTTCTGGAATAATGGAGAAAGTGATGCCCAGTATCTTTGTGTCTTCACAGGCATACTGCTGAGGCATGCTAGGAAACTAATCCATCAGACTTCTTATTCAAGGAGCTATATCAAGCAACAAGGAGTGTTACTTTTAGTGGGCTGAAAGGGTTTTAGTGTGCTGATAGCACACAATTCTATGCTTCAGCAGTTAAATGCACAAAACAGTGCCTTGCTTTGATAGACCATATGTAAGAGTGAGTTGGCTGATGTTTTATCCTAATAAGTGCTGAAAATGTACATTTGTAAAATTTGTGAAATTTGTGAAAACTGGGAGATTTCTCTGGCTCTTACAGATCTCTGTTAATTGCACACAATGGTATTTCTAAATAAATCTATTTACAAATTGTTTCAAGAGAAATGTCTGGTAGGTAGTACAAGAAATTGCAGTCTTTCCTCTAGATTTCACCATGCTGATCTATACCTTCTCCAGTTTTGGACTTCAGCTATTACAGTATGTTCTCAAAAATCTGTTAAGAAGATGACACAAAATTACATGTTGAGTTTCTACTACCTCAACTACATTGGACTTATTTATGCCCAGGAAGAGTTGATGTTCTTACAGCCTGCATCTTTCTTATTTGCTCTAATTTTCAAATGACCAGAGTGTCTACTTCTTGGGATGATGAGATTCAAGCTCCATGTCATATCAAACTTGGACTGGAGGCTTAATAGTTCTGCAGCTTTCCAGAGTACATGTCTTATCATAAAAGGTAAAGACAGCTAATAAGAGTCCTAGAAATAATTCCTTTTCTTTGCATTGTTCCCTAAAACACATTCACCTTCCAATCATCCTATGGCACCCACCTTTGGAAACAGCAATTGCTGGCTTTTGAAGACAAAGCTTAGGGCATAAAAAACAAGCAAATAAACAAACTAAAACATGGTAGTATTTTTTTTTAAAAAAAACTTCATTTTGTTGTCTGGTTATTATAGGAGAAGAATTACTAATGTGAAGTGAACTGAAAAGGTAATATATATACGTGTAATCTTTCTGTATAGAACAGCTGAAAATATTTAACATATATCACTCAAAATATAATTTCAGTAAAAAAGAAAATACTTGTTTGACTTTTTCTGTATCAAAAAATACTTTCATTTTTATCATGAAATTTTGGTTTTCCAGGGTAGAAGTGTTTCATTTTAATATGGTGATGCTAAGCCACCCACATGATGCCAGTGTGAAACACGAATGCAATTCTCTCATGCTACATGCAAAGATCTGCTAAGATTTCATGAGTAATTTTGTACATTGAAGACTCATGTCAAAGAAAAGGAAATTCAATACAGAAGAGTTCCTGGAAATAGTTATGAGAATAATAAAACAAAGAAAGCTGAGCACAAAAGACTAAAATAAAGGAGCAAGCTGAAACCTGAGAAGGCATACAGGAGTTCAACAGTCAGGAACAAGAGACTGTTCTGTGGAAAGCAGATAAAGAAAATTTTTGCAAGCTGGATAAAAACAATTAACAAAGATGGTAACAAGCAGGAACCATCTTCAATTTGGATACTTGTGAAAATAATATGGACAAAACTTGTCATTTGTTTCAAGGTAGACATCAATTAAGTTAATTAAGATCACAAACTTCAAAGCTACAATGTTCTATTACTAATAGATTTGCTTTGCTTCTTTTGATTTCCTTGCAAATTGATATCTTATTTTTGAATTTCAAGATCAATACTGCTTTTCCAATTGTAGTGTCACTATTATTAATCTGAAGTAAAAGCAACCACCTTTTACGAACTCTGTCTTGTATATGGACTGTTTTCAGTGTCATTATGTTAGCAGAAACAGTCCTGTTTACTTTTTTGGAGCCAAAATTGATTGAGACAGGTAAATAGCAGGAGGTTAAAGAAAACATTTTCAAACTTGAATGTTTAAATTCAGGGACTGAAGTACCTAAGAGAAACTCATAGCAGTGGGCGGGATTACTTCACTGCCATTTAAGTTTGCATATTTTTCACAAGGTTTGATGGCTTAAACTGACACTAAGGATCTCAAACTGAAAAACCTTGATTCTTGTCATTTAATTAAAACTGCATTGTGTCATTATATGGTCAAACTTGGAAAGTTTTTATGTACTGTAAAAGTCTACACTTTCATCATGCCATTCAGAGCACTGCCACTGATATGAAAGTGAGCAAGTTAACTGAACTGTGTTCACAATGGGAGGCAATAAATAGGATTGCTGCTTTGTCCTTATTATAGTCAGCTGGCTGCACCTAAAAGCAAGGTATAACAGGAATACAATCTCTGTTAGATTTATATAAAGAATTGGTTAGCAACAGAAAGTGGAATGTGCTCATCCTTTACTCTATAGGTACTCTTATTCTAAGAAAATGTCAATTATAATTGATTGCCCAGGCAGTGTATACCACTGCTGTTAACACAGAGAGAGCTACTTATTTTGCCTGCAGATAGAAGTTCTAGTATTCCAACAATCCTTTATATACTTGCCCTGAAGAAAATTTGTACATTAAATTTGACAATTATTTTATGTTGTCTCTTTCTTAGCAACATATACTTCCATCAGTTCAGACAACTTATCTGAAATGTTCTTTTAATTATGAAAAGTGTTGCTGATTTACATTTGATGAGGAACATAGACCCCTGTAGCTACAGATGTGGTTGCTTACAAGAGAGTTCAGGCGCTAAAAGTGGAAAAAGGGAGACTTAAATACCCTTTTGTGAAAATTCCTTAGTACTGCATTAACAAAGAATTTTAGAGACAGCATTTGAATGCAAAACAATATGTTTTTTTCATGTTTTTATTAATTGGTAACAGGCTGGCAATAAAATTTTCACAAAGATTAGGAGCATCATACCGCTGAATCTGTCCTTGATGTTACTATTCTCCTGTTCCTTTCTGCTTTTTCTTATTGGAAAAAAATATTTGTACTCTAGAGACCATTTAAATACTATAAATGACAGGGAAAAACAAAACAAAACAAAACAAATAAACAAAAAAAAAATCTTTTCATTATATCATAAATATAACATAGTTTTAAAAACAAAAAATACACCCCTGAATCATTACATACCAATATTTTCCATCAGCCTGTTTGGGTATTTTGCATAGGTACTGATATAGAATATTAATTTACTTAATTTGAAAGACAGATTTTAACAGGAAATAGATTATGAGTATTCTGTAATTATTGTTCAGAAATAATTTCAAATTTATTTGAAAAAAAATTAAAAAATACCGTTATGTTTCTCCGCTTGTATAAAATGCTATAGCTTTATTAACCTGAATCAATTTGCCTGATTTATGCTTCCTGGAGATCCTGATTATTCCCTCTGCAAATATGGCCACTGATCAATGCACACTCTTTCTCCACAGTTGAGGAAAGCAAGAGATCACACTAACTCTGTTTTCATTATGTTTACCTTGTCACAAGGAGACAGAAACAGAGAGGAAGAGAATGCAAGTTACTTACATTTAATTGGAAGGAAAATTAAAGAAAAACTGCAAATACTGTAATGAGTTAAGGAACATACTCTGTTCAGAGTCAGTTGCCATAAAGGTCAGTTCATTTATTTCCAGAGTTAAATGGATTATAGTGGAAAGTAATTGGAAAATTCTAAAATCCCTTCTATACTTTACCTCCTCTTAAGAGTTGAAACTCTGTTCAGTTTCTCTCCTAATACATGCTAGGCTTCACAAAATAATAAGATACTAAGTTTACTGGCTTCTGTTTGTTAAAAATGTTCACATATAAAGTCCCAGTTGGATTATATGTTAAAATAGATTTGCTTTTCAGTTCTGTCTCAGAAATTAACCATTATAAAGTACCACTCTGAGATCAGCCTGGACACAGGTTGTGAAATCTTGGGCACACTGAAATGAACAGCTTCATTAGAACCTCAAATCTGCCCCAAAGCCGAATGTTCATTCCCCAGCTGAATTTAGGTACTATGGAAATACCAGGCTTAGAACTTCACTGTGCTAGAAATTGAAGAAATAGACAATTTTCTGCATGAGTACTATAGATAAGAGCAAGTACCATAGATAGATGATACCAGTTGTTCAGAACTGATGACTCAGTTCACATAATGTGCTAAGAAAACCTAACTCATTCACTGTTCTATTAATTGTGTACAGATGCTCACACAGGCACACAAATACGTGTATTTATAAGTACATAAATGAATATACAAGTATACAATATGAAGTGTCCCCCACATAACAAATATTCTTAATTCTGACTCATATGATCGATTTGCCTTGAATTCTTCCTAGTATTTTTGTGACTTGCTTTTGACAAAACAAATACTGTAAACTATTTTACCAATTTACTAACCTCTAGGTCTGTACAAATTAATTTACATTTGCTTTAAATATTTGTTGAATCTATTTTAGCTAATAATGTATTTATGTTACATTCCCTTTTCTTTTCATAGAAGAACAATACAGTATGACATATTGCATAGTTCTAATCTCTAGTAGTCACATATTTAATAGTCTGAAATAATAAAAGTTCATTCTATATTCATTTGCAACTATTAATTTAAATCTTCATTAAAATAATTATTTCAGGCCATTATGATAACCCCTTATGTATTGTCCCTTTAGAAACATTATTTTTTTCTGCACTTTTAGATTCAGTTCCTTCACCCTTGTTCCACTCTAGGAATCCATTGTCATTTATGGTACAATTACGTGGTCACTATTTTCCACAGTAATAAACCAAATAAAATTAGGAAAATCAAGCCAACAACAAAACCCACCAAAAAAAGAAAGGAATAAATATCCCTGAAGAACTGTTAATTACAACTCTTGGAGTTGGAAGGGACCTTTAAAAGTCACCTAGTCCATCTCCCTTGCAATGAACAGGGACACTTAACAGTTACGTCAGGTTGCTTGGAGCCCCATCCAGCCTGCCCTTAGTTATCTGCAAGGATGGGACATTTACCACCTCTCTGGGCAACATGTTCCATTGCCTCACCACACTTGTCATTTATTGTAGGCTGATTTATAACAAAGATCCACTGTCATTGTCTGTTTCCCCAATAGAGTTGTTGATTTTGAGTCCTCGTGTTATTCATATTCCATGGTGAAAGTATAGATGGGTGACACCAGATGAGATGAAACCTGATCTCTATCATGCTTTGCTGAGACAGTTTGATCTGAGGAAGAAAGAATAAAAATCCAGTGGAGAATTCCCACAAGTAGTATGGGAAATGCAGGTCCTGTCTCCTCTGGAGGTGGAATGCAGCCTGGAAAGCCCTATGTCACTGTATCAAAACACAAGGCTCCAAAGGAAACCACATAGACTTACCCATACCACATAGAGTAGTATTTGCAATACAGATAATGAGCATAGCCTGCCTTAACTTGTGCCTATAATCAACAGGGAGACCTGGAATTTCCTTTCAGGGAACTTACAGCCTGTGTACTGGGCTGCCTTCTGTCAGGCCTTATTATGTTTCAGCAGCGCACAATCTTTTCATGTGACAAAAATATGAATAATTGAAACAAATGTGATTATTCCTCTCCCTTTCTTTTTTCTTTTTTTTTTTTTTTTTTGTGCAGTGTATATAATGATTTATTAATGATTTTTTCTTTTTTTATTAAAAAAATACAATTTAGGATGAACTATTTCTTGTTGAGAGAACTGTTACAGGCTGGTTCAATGTGACTGATGCATGGAATGGAGGTAAGGTATGCAATATGTTGAACATCTCAGTGAAAGATATTGCAGAATAGGCACTGTAATGACATTCAAATGGGAGTAGGAGAAGAACTAACATAGCTAATAGGGAAAAAAAATGAAGGGCAGCATATCAGAGATTACTCTGCTTCACGGGAGTACAATTCTGCAACTAGAGCAGAACTCTATATTTCCAGTTGTTCTGCTGACCTTCAGGCAATTCATATGCCTCAATTTTGTCTGCCACTTGAAGATTGTTTTTTGGAACATGCTTGTACTGTCCCTAGCACAAGCAAGCTGTGATTTCATCCTGGGCTTCAGAGTACTTCATGAATAGTAATAATAGAATCACATTAATAATTTGGAATATAGCTTCATCACTTGAGAACTTTAGAGGTCCTTTTAGAAGACACAAAATAACAGAGATTTATATATAGCAATGCCTATATTACTCAAGTATGAATTATGAGCTTTATGCAGAAATTATTGAGCACAGTCCTGTGATGTTAACATAGATGATCAGAATTGTTTCTTCAGGCATTCCGATCAATGAATCAATGAATAGTAATGTGGTGGATTTTCTTTCCTTTGTTTCCAATTAAATTTAAATTGAATTAAATTTTTTAATATCAGAAATGCAATCTTAATATATGATATTGCCTGCAATATGGCCAAGTTAATGCCTGAGGAGAAACCGCTTACTTTAAAAGCCCGGTCTCCTCAGAGAGCTCAATTTTGCAAGTTTAACAGTGAATTAACTTGAGGTTTTGTGCTATTTTTCATGTCCTCAGACCAATAAACATTAATATGCATAACCATTCCCTTGAATAATTGTAGTTCCTAAGTTTTAATAAGGCATTATTTAGGATGTTCAGAGGAAGAAAAGTGTTAAACCATTTCCAGGAGGGAAGTGTTGGATAATGCTACAAAATACTGATATACATAAGTCGGTAACAATTAGTTCCCTCAGACTTCCAGTATCTGTACCCTG
Source organism: Gallus gallus (assembly GCF_016699485.2). Taxonomy (NCBI): domain Eukaryota; kingdom Metazoa; phylum Chordata; class Aves; order Galliformes; family Phasianidae; genus Gallus; species Gallus gallus. Next base: position 105,261,753 of record NC_052533.1, on the reverse strand, counting down.
AGTCTTCTTTTTAGCATATGCACACATTTTGTTTCAATCTCCCATCCCTTTTAAGATTCTTCTTGTGAATATTTATTTTCCCCTTTCTTATCTTTTAAATTTCTGATCTAAAAAGATCAGTATTTTCCTATCACTCTTAGCTGGCATAAAATTCAAATGCTCTGTGTTTTTCTGGGTACATCTACATTTATATTGTCATTCATCACAACATGGATGTCTAGAAATAGTCCCATAATTCATTTTGTTGTATCAGTGCAGTAGTTATGGGAACATCTTTGACTCAATTCCCTATTTTAATGGATTTGTGGTTACTCTCTATCTCGAGATTTCAAAACTCACTTCATGTTCACAATAACTCTCAGGCTTGATGATGCTAGCTACTTTTTATTGCTCTATTCAGATTAAGATATTACTACAAAAGCTATGCTTTTAATGCTGTGCATATCACCTGAAGTCTGGTAATTTGTGCACTGGAGTTCTTTGTCATCTTTATACATTTGAGATGTTCCTGTATTGAAACACCAAGGGAAATTTGTATTTTTAAGTCAAGTAATTTACTTAGAAGTATATGAATTGCATACTGGGATTTAATTGTAATTTAGAAAGTACCAGAGTAATAAGATTACAATAGGAGCTCATGTGAAATTTTAGGCTAGAAAAGAAATTATACAGAGTTAAAAATATGTTCTATCTTTGTGCTATGAGGCAAGAAGACAAAAAAAAGAACTGCTAAATTGGCAACAAGTAGGGACTAGCAAATGCTCTTGAAAACTTAATGTGGAAATCCTGTGAGCATGCAGTAATTTTTTAAAGGCTGTAAAGCTTTTTTTTATTTTATTTTATTTTATGGTTTAAAAGTTACTGGTGATTTGTAAAGGAAAGCTTACTAGTCTATCATACTGCATCAATATTTTTTTGGACTAAACATGATTTTGCTTATCTGTCCACCTCCTACAACATACACGGTCCATTTATTGAAGAGATTTTATTCCTCTAAGAGGACAGCACAGACGTCTAGGAGAAAACTTTAGTGTTACCACATGTTACCCACATAACCAGCAAGGAAGCATGCAGAACAAGTAGATATTAAAACTTTTCTCAAGCAGGAGTGGTTCACTTGCTGTAAAGGTCTTGCTCCTGGCCAAACAAATGAAGACCAACAATGGAAATGCAGTACAAAATCAAAACCCTTTTATTTAGGTCTTCTGAAATACTCAACAAATTAAAAGTGTTGTTAGTATCCCCTGATACTTGATCAGCCCAAGTATTTTTCATCAGGATTTAAATGGACATCTCTTAGTGTAGAGAGGCTCCTAAATTAGCTCAAATCTAATCAGAAATCCATCTGGCACAAACTCCCAATAAGTTGCTAGGTGTGATTCATAAAAATCACATTATGTGTTTCTGCAGGGCATTATTAGCACTTTTTGTGCATGCATTCTGAAATGAAACATAGCTTGTTCTTCTTCCAAAGCACTGGGCCAATGCCATTATACTAATGATGATGCTACTTAGATGATCCAGGAAAATACATGGGTTAACAGGCTGAGTATGTTCCTAGCTGCACAATGAGGAAGCAAAATGGAGAAAAATAAAATCAGCCTTTTATAACAAGAAACTGACAAAATTTTTCTGCATCAGTTGGAACCAGACGCATCACCATTATCTGATAATCAAAAGCCTTGTCAGGGAAGTAATTAACTAATACTTTACAAGGAAAGGGAACCTTACAATATTAATATTAGAACAACTCTAAACATGTTTATTATTCAGATTAGATTGCTTTTATCTACAGTTTTTTTTAGGTAAAATCCTGGTTTCTTGGAAGTCAATTACAACATTCTGTTTAGCTTGAGCAGGGTCAGGATATGAAGAAAAGAGTTTTAGTATTAGTGGTTCTGATGAACAGTATTTTAAACAAAAAGAGTCGGGGAAAATTTAATATGTACAATATTACTTTCTGGTATACTGAAGACATTTTACTGTGTGTTTTTAAATCAGAAAGCAGCAGCATGAAGTTCATTTAATTTGTAATGCCGGTAGAACCACAATACAGTTTTTCTCCTTTCTATCACTTTAGTAACGCTACTACTATATTATTACTCTTAGATTTGTTTTTTGTTTTTTTTTACTGTAGCAATTTAAAAAAATAATGAGTAATAAAATAAAAAATGAGTAATAAAGCATATTAATATTTAATTAATATTTACTCTTAATTTTTTTGCTATTCACAATAGTCAGTATAGTTCTATACATCAGTGTATAGAAAGTTACAGAGATATGCCAAAATACTGATGTATTTAACCTTTTAGGCCTCAGGGGATCATTTGAAGAAACAAAGTGTCTATATAATGATGAAGAAAATACTCTGACAACTAAGTCAAGATTACCTAAAGACTTTAGAATATATCTCTATGTTTCTTTCACAGAGTTGAACAAAGAAGAGGCAGAAAAGGGGATTAAGTATGCGTCAGAAATAAAGTTTATACACTTAGCACATAGCCTTTTCTACTTCAAATGATGCTAGTAAACACAATATAGAGAAAACACAGTTGTCATCACACGTTTATTTAATAATGTATAAAGCTGAATACACTTCATTAAATTAAGTTGCAGTAGTCCTTCAGTGCAGTTCTTAATGTATATCCTCAGTATGAATGAGAGAGAAACCATGTTCACATGCACAACAGCTAACAGGAAACATGCAGCAACAAACTCCTTATCTCCTCCATGCCTGACTTCACTTGGCTTTTTTGTTGTGGTTGTTTTTCATAAACATTCGGAGCTAATGAACTGCAATTACAATTTGCCAGGAATTATTACTTTCTATGCAGCTGGAACGAAAAAGCAGATGCTAGTGAAGATTGTGCTTGAAGGCACTTAAAATGAGGATTTCACTTGGATAAGAACAACGAGACCTGCTGGCTTAAGGAAGAGCACTGAAGCATAATGACTTTCCTTGAGGCCAAGCCATCCCACATGCCAGTGAGGAGTGAGACAATCCTAATCTCCATCCATTATTTTTATTTATCACTCTATTTATTCTTCAAGAAATGTTTTAATTAATTCAATTTATATTAAAATATATTGAGATGCAGGCAACTCTGGCCAGACTGAGCAACACAGAAAACAGCTTGACACTTTAAAGCCCATCACATTATTTCTTTCATCAGAGCATACTTGCTCTAGAGCTGTTTCTCTGCACTGCGTGTAAGTAGCATTATGACAGCCAAGTTGGCTGCCTTAATTCATGCTGAACATAAATGGACATAAGGGCTGAGAGTGAACCACGGGATAAGGCTAGCATGGAAACTCACATTCATTTGATCTTTCTGAACAAAGAGCAGGAGGAGGTACAAGTACCTGCAGCAGTGGACATATTTTGTTCACCATACTCTTGGCTCTAGGCAACACCTCTAATTGCAATCCCTGTAAAAATTATGAATTAATGATCTCCTCTTTTCTTTCTCCTAGTTGTAAAAAGAAGTCTCAGTGGTTTTTGTATTTAACAATACATTTGGAAGAACTTAATTTGCTTCCTAGTTAGTAAGTCATGCTTTGAAGTTTCTTGTGGCAATATTTTTAAAAATGAAAAGCTATTTTGAACCATTTTCATGTCCCCAGCTGTAAGAGTTGGCCAAGCTGTAAGAAATCCCTGAGAATTTCCACATGCTCTCCCTCATGTCATTTTTGATTTCATGTAGCTTATTTTCTATCTCCAGGAAGCCAGACCACCCATCAAGGATCATGTGCCTGATGATGCATATGTGGCTTAGTCAGAGTGCTAGTGTTTTACTTTATTTTGTAATGTACTTTTCTGATGCTTTGTTTTGTTTTATACTGGGTCTGCAGAGAATCTTGTGCACATAGATAATTCCTTTTGACATGTAAAGCATTTATTTGGCTGCATTGCTAATTTGTTGAGGCTTATGCATTTTTGTTTGGTCATAAATATATTAATGAGCACTTTTTTTTAATTAATCATGATTAATTGCTAAATATATACTCAAAAGTGAAACCAGGAACACACTGAAGAAATGCATTGCTATGCTACAGTCAGCATGGCTTTAGTAAGAAGAGAAAAATATGTTCTTGTACTCCTTTTATTTTTTATTATCCTATGATGTGGAAGACTGATCAGAACAAGAGACTTAAAAGCTTAATAGTTCTTTTAAAAGTCACTAGCCTAAGCAATCACATATGGCATTCTGAGGCAGGTGAGAATCAGCTGTTACCATCATTTATGCTGTCTTAAAAATTCCCAGTTCTGTCTGCAGAGGGTTATATTGCTGTAGTGAATCACCTGTGTACTCACCCTCTCTCAAAACTCTCTGGGGGACAAAACCATTTGGGTTTGAACCATATTGGCTGGGATGAATGAGGAGCTGGTTTAGCACTGTTATGGCAAGAAACTTACTGTTGTAGTTGGTCAGGGATCTGCTGGAAATGGGAACTGGTCTTTAAGGGCTCATCCTACATCACTGGGCCAAGCTGTTTGCAGAAGTCATTCACAAGGATCTTTTCCTATTCCTATGATTTCTGACTTAATTTGCTTAGGTAGGTGATCAAGTAGTATAAAACTAAAAGCTGAATGTTATTCAAGGTAAATCTGAAGTGGTTTCAGTTTGTAAGTGCTTTTTTTCACATGTTCATCAGCACAAAGGCTTTTTGTTTAGCTGGTGTGTATTTTATGGATTCCTAGGGATGTGCATTCATTTACACTGTGTAAGATAATATATTTTACTTTAATTTTTTAAAGATCTCCTGACTTCACACAGTGCTAAGCTGCTACTTAAGATATTGGGTACTCTCACCTCCTCACATGCTCTCTAGTCTGGAGAATCAGGCCCCACTCAAACTGTGCAGGCGCATTAGCACCATGGAAACTCAGAGAGAGGACAGAAGCCCAGTTTACAAACAAGTCAATGACTTCCGATGGAGTTCAGTAATGCAGACAGAAAGCCTGGGGACTTTTCCTTATTTCCATATCTGTGCAAAGCCATAACACAATGTTTTTTTATGCTATGTTAAAAATAATTGGATGAATATTCTCCCCTGCTTTACCCCCAAAACTAATACTAGTTAATACTATTGTTAAAATGCTTGATTATAGTTATTGTAATTCAGTGACTTCTCTTTCTTGTGAAATTACAATTTCTAATTTCCCTCATGTTTCTTCTCTTCCCTTCAGAATGTCTTATTTCATATGCACCAGTCAGCAGGGAAGTAGGCCTATCATGCATACCATGCATACATATTTTTTAATAGAAACTCTCCTGGCAAAAGCTAAATGTCGAGTTGTACTGCAGTTGTATAGCCAGTTGTGTGACATTCTCAAAGCTAGCAAATAAACTGATAATTAATTCAGCTGTAAAAGATTTGAGTTAGATCCTCAACTCATAAAAATGAATGCACTTCCACTGCAATTGAAGAAACTGTAGCTGCTTACCTTTTTTCATAGAATCATAGAATCGCTAAGGTTGGAAAAGACCCACAGGATCATCCAGTCCAACCATTCTCCCTTCACCAGTGGTTCTCACTAAACCATGTCCCTCAACACAACATCCAAATGCTCTTTGAACACCACCAGGCTCGGTGACTCCACCACCTCTCTGGGCAGCCCATTCCAGTGCCTGACCACCCTTTCAGAGAAGTACTATTTCCTAACGTCCAGCCTGAATCTGTCCTGGTGCAGCTTGAAGCCATTCCCTCTAGTCCTATCACTAGTCACACAAGAGAAGAGGCTGACCTCCAGCTCACTACAGCCTCCCTTCAGGTAGTTATAGAGAGCAATAAGGTCTCCCTTGAGCCTCCTCTTCTCTAGACTGAACAATCCCAGCTCCTTCAGCTGCTTTTGCAGGCCGTAGACCTCTGTAATAAATCTGACATTTACATTTTAAACATCATAAATCTGCAAAAAATATTCTTAACTTTGCCAGAATGCTTCAGTATCATATAAGGGTAAAGGTGCTTATGTCTCAAATCTAGAAAACAATAAACCACTAGACTTCTTGAGGTTGTCCTTGTGCAGAAAAATAATTAGGTCTAGATCTTCCAGATAAAAAGTTAGCTGCCAAAATGTGCAGATGGAATTTTTAAATATTGCTTAATAAGGTAAGATGATTAACATATATTGATTCCTTTGCATATCTGACCTTTAGAGTTATTAATTTTAAGCTGCTCCATTATGGCTTAAGAATGTGTGAAAACTTAAGTATGCGCTTGTATGCATTTCTTGTAGAAAGATTCTTCCTTTGACCAAATCTGAGAAGTAGTAATCTTGAGCCAAGAAATAGAAAAGGCAGATTCATCCTGAATCTATGAATGAGACACACTGTTTAGCATTTGCTAACAATCATGCATACAGATACATCTCTTGGAAATTCATCTCTTTGAAAGACACCTTAAATTTTAAAAAGCTATTTTTAAAATGCACAAGTCTGAACTCTGACTTTACCTGTTCGGTTCTCATTCACTAGTTCTTTTCTAAGTGAATTTGTTTGTATGTGGGTATATGGAATCTACCATTTAGAGCTTGCATCACATATATGCTACATGACGACCAACAAAGGGTGCTAGCTTGAAAGTCTTCCTATGTAAATGGGTTGCAGTGAAAAATCAGGTTAGTTGCAGCCCATAGGAAATCAGCCTCCTTGACTAGTATGACTGTAGAAGAAAACTAATGGAGGGAGGTCTGAATAAAGAAGCTGGGAATTTCTGAGCTGAAATATAGGGAGAAAAGACTCACCAAGCCACAGACTTCTGTAATAAGTGGGATGGAAAATCGCAAAGTGAGTCTGAAGGCTGAGAAGGAACAGCTGTCTGTTAAGACATAGGAAAACCTCAGAGAACTCTGAGTCTGTTGAGAACTCTAGAACAAATTTGTCATTGTTTTTCAATAGACAATATACTGCCTTTGTGAATTTCAGCAAATTAACATTCATCTTTCTGTCTGGGATTTATGAACAGTGAGGCTACCATTTCTGAGAAGTGATGTAAGACAGAGGACAGTGTTAGTCATTTTCAGGAAAGGAAAAGAAAGATAAATTTGTTAGTTTTTGTTAGAAAACTAACTTTTGTTAGTTTTCAGTGCAAAGTGTATGAGGTTCCATTTCTTCCTACTTAGACCTAGTACAAGGATTCATCCCAACCATGTGAAGACCTCATAGTAAAAATTGTAATTTTATAGTAAATTGAAGGAAGCTGAAAAGTAAAAAGTATTTTACAATGTACTAGATTAGCTTGAATCTTATGCAATAGCTGAGTTTCTCTGGAGGGACACTAATTGTCTATGTTTGCAACATGGCCTATTTATTTAATGAAAAAAAAGTTTATTCCCAGGCAGTTTACCTTGAACATCTGTAGAGAACATGCTATTAAGTTTTTAAAATGGTTGATGAGAAGGTTAGCTTCTAAATCATCCCAAAAGGGGGCTGAAATCTGTTCATGTTGATCCTTGAAGCTGCAAACATGATAGCATTCATATAGTGCATGGATTGTTTTTGAAGTTGATTAGTTTTCTACAGTTGCAGAAATCATGGAGTTTTGTACATTCTCCAAGCCTGAGAAAGTGATTAAGACAATACATATGTTACAAATACAGTACTGAAGGTGCTAAAACATTTTGGAAGTGCCTTTGCATTGTATTATTCACTTTTCTTCCCTGCTTGCAAAGACTGCCAAAGTATTTACCTACTATAAAACTATGAAAACAACAAAGAAATGGCCCCTGAAGTTAAATTGATTTCTGCTTTGTAAAGGTTAGGTAGAATCATTGTAATATAACTTTAAAAAGATTTGAATGGTATGAATATTATATCCTACATAGCATGCCTCTTTCTTCTTATGAACTGAAAGATTTGCATTCTGCTAGTCCAGTCTGTTCCTTAGAAAAGAAACTGAGTTCAATGGTTTGACTGGTTCTTCCATATTTCTGAAATGTTTCCTCAGCACTGTAAATTATTTTGTGAAAGATCCTTTCATGTGTTGCATATTCTTATTACTTGTATTGACACTCTGAAATGTGAAGAGAAATCCTGTACCAAAAAGTTCCTTTCAGAAGAATGTGAGTGGAGGAGAAAAGAGTTGGAAAATAAAGTAGGTTTTGGTACTTTTACTACTTATAGTGAAACACTTATGCATGGCAATTCTGATGGAATTCTAATACAGATTTATTACTAGCAACAGCAGCTCACTTTACTTCCTATGCATTGCTTTTTATTTGTTCTTTTGAGTGCATTTTAAAGATGTAAGATAGTAAAATGTCTCTTTCTAAACCTGCCTTTTTCACAAGCCTTTTCATGAACTTTTTATGAAGTTTCTAGTCTAGACCAAAATAATTAAGGAAAAATAACCTTGACGTTTTTTTCTGTGAGCAGAACAGTGACTTGTCCAGTCACTGTAGGAAAGGGTGGCAGATTGTGATTGATGTTTTCAGAATAACTACAAAGTGAAGTGTATGAATGGTATCTTAGCTTTCTAACCGTGTATGACAAATGCGGGCACTGTGAGAAGCTCTTTATCCCCAAATGCTTTGGAAGCGCATAGCAAATTTCATATGGATGAGTCTATGAGAAGACTATCTAAAGAGCTAATCTAAAATCTCATTTTCAGAGCTGATACTGGTGTTTCAGAAGAGAACATCTCCCTGAATATAGATCTTACATCAGGAGGATTAGGACGTCAGTGATTAATATGAATTTCATTTTTAGAGACATTGTGGGATTTGTATGGCATATATAAAAACTGAACTTGTTGAACAGCATGTCCCTTTTCAATTACAGTTTTAATGAAGAAATTACTTTTACAGGGAAAAAGCTCTTGTGAGCTTAATATTATAAAAAGCTGTTTGTTTTTTTGTTGTTGTTGTTGTTGTTGTTGTTTTTAAAATATATTTCTTTCTCCTATCCTTCCATCAGATACATTTAGTTGTTCCTGATGAAACAATAACATATTCATTATTCTGGTAGGTTGCAAAATTTTTATAACAAAGATAACCAATTTCTCTTCTAAGTTTATCTACTTCACTGTAGTTCCACTGGCATCTGGGGAAGTGCAGTGTTTGAATGAGCTCCATTGGCAAGCTTTACTTGTTAATTTCCTAACTCCCAAACAAGGAGCTTTTAAACTGACTTCTAACCCTAGAGGCATTTGTGTACATTAAAATCTATCGCAAAGCATTCAGAGTGAAGTTGTGGCTGGTGAAAATTTGCTCCAGTGCTAAGCTTGATGATCTCTTGTACGGTGAGAAGAAAGATCACCAATCTACTTGCCAGCACTGACATCAAAACCCTTGATTTAATTCCAGAGACATTCTGAAATTTATTAAATGTTTTAAGTTTTATTTCAGTCTGAAATTTTAAGCATTCATCTTCCTTCCAAATCAGAACAAACAAATTTGGTTGAAAAGTCCCACTCTGTGAAAAATGAATGGTAAGGATGTACTACACAATCATAAATGTGTAAAAGTCCAGTTCATGTGGTCTAAAAGATATTGAAAGTTACACTCATCATCTCATAAATGGTGCTGCTGTTTAAATGTCAATCACTAGGGAGGTATGATTCACATCTCTTTGCAATATGTTTTGCTCCGTTCACAATATAAGAAACCAATGACACTGCAGGAAATCTTTTGCACATACAGTGCTGAAATTTCCATTGAAAAGCACATGTACAAGATACACATGAGTGGTCTTTTATTTTGCAGTTGTGCCTTGGATGTAAATCAATATATATCACATACACAAAAATTCTTAGAAAAGAATCTAAGCCAGTCTAGTCATCCTCTTTAGTATCAGTAACAATTTGATATTTATATGCAAAATAGAGATATAGATAGATAAACAGCTAGAAAGAAAAGAAATTATGTTTTGATTAAGAATCATAAAATCCAGCCCATGTTGAAAAGGATCTCTTGTGAGAAAGAGGATTCAAAGAATACCCTGATTTAGAAAGGATCCTCAAGGATCATCAAGTCCATGCCTTACTCCGCACCGGAACACCCAAAAATCAAACCCTGTGTCTGAGAGCATTGTCTAAATTCTTCTTCAAATACCCACTTCTCTGGGGAGCCTGTTTCAATGCCCAACTACCCTCTCAGTGAGACCATCTAGCACACTCTCTAATCACATATTGAAAGTCTCCAGAGATAAGCAGTCTATCATGCTGCTGGGGTGGTTGGTTCAGTGAATAATCCTCAGTGTAAAAAAATATATATATTTATTGTATCAACAAGAAATATTTACGTGCAACTGGTATTCCCTGTCCACTGTTTTCTCCATATGGTTCTTTGTGAAAAGGGAGTTTCTATCCTGTACAAGGAGGATAATTTAAATACTGGAAAAGTGTGATGAGGTCATGCTTGAGCCTTCTCTTCTCCAGTGTAAAAAGACCAAACTCCTTCAGTTTTTCATCATAGGACAGATTTTCCAGCCCTTTGATCATCTTCATGGCTCTCCTTTGGACCCTCTCCAGTCTGTCCATGTCTTTTTTTAAATTGTGGGACCAGAACTGGACACAGTACTATGGGTGTGGCCTGACAAGACTGAGCAGAGTGGGATGATCTATCTCTGTTAGTAATGGCTCTGCAGATGCACTACCTATCTCACAGACTGCCCAAACTATTTTAACATTTTCTGTGTTTTAACCCAGCAGGCAGCTAAGAACCACACAATAGTTTGCTCACTTTCCCCTCCCTCTGTGATGGAGGAAAGAATCTAAGAAAAAAGCAGCAAAGCAGAACATATGAGCTGAGATAAAGACTATACTAAGACAGAAAAGGAAGATAAAAAGTATAATAGTAATGACAATTCTATATATACACACACATATATACATATATTCGAATAAAATCTAATAGTAATAATACCATTCGTATGTCTCTCTCTATATACAGTATTTTGTATATACATATAGAAGTACAGTGCAATTGCCAACTACCAGACAATCAATACCCAGCTATTCCCAAGCAGCAGCTGACCCCCTAGCCAACTCCCTACGGTTTCCATTTTTTAAGAAAGGGAGAAAGGAGTGTCCAGGGAATTACAGGCCGGCAAGCCTCACCTCTGCACCTGGGAATATCATGGAGCAGATCCTCCTAGAAGCTATGTTAAGGCACATAGGGGATAAAGAGGTGATACGAGACAGCCAGCATGGCTTCACCTAGGGCAGATTGTGCCTGGCCAATCTGGTGGCCTTCTACAATGGAGTGACGGCTTCAGTGGATGGGAGAAGGGTGGTGGATGTCATCTACCTGGACTTCTGCAAGGCCTTTGGCGTGATCCCTCACCACATCCTTCTCTCTAAATTGGAGAAGCGTGGATATGATGGATGGGCTGTTCAGTGGATCAGGAATTGGCTGGCTGGATGCAGGCAAAGGTTTGTTATCAATGGATCTATGTCAGGGTGGAGGCCGGTCACAAGTAGTGTCCCTCAGGGGTCGGTCTTGGGACCGGTGCTCTTTAACATCTTCATCAGTGACACAGACAATGGCATCGAGTGCACCCTTAAGAAGTTTGCGGATGACGCCAAGCTGAGCAGTGCAGTTGATACATTGGAAGGAAGGGAAGCCATCCAGAGGGACCTGGACAGGCTGGATGGGTGGGCCCATGAAAACCTAATGAGGTTCAATAAGGCCAAGTGCAGGGTGCTGCACTTGGATTGGGGCAATCCCAGTTACTTATACAAAGTGGGGGAAGATGTCTTTGAGAGCAGCCCTGCTGAGAAGGACTTGGGGGTCCTGGTAGATAAGAAGCTGGACATGAGCCAGCAGTGTGCGCTTGCAGCCTGGAAGGCCAACTGTGTTCTGGGCTGCATTAAAAAAGGGGTGGCCAGCAGACAGAGGGAGGTGATTGTCCCCCTCTATTCAGCTTTTGTGAGGCCCCATCTGGAGTACTGTGTCCAGGCCTGGGGCCCCCAGTACAGGAATGACGTGGAGCTCTTGGAGTGGGTCCAGAGGAGGGCCACTAAGATGATCAGAGGGCTGCAGAACCTCTCCTATGAGGAAAGGTTGAGGGCACTAGGCTTGTTCAGTTTGGAGAAGAGGAGGCTCAGGGGGGACCTCACTGTGGCCTTCCAGTACTTGAAGGGAGTGTATAAACAGAAAGGAGAGCAGCTGTTTAGAAGGGTCGATAGTGACAGGACAAGGGGGAATGGTCTTAAACTGAGACAGGGGAGGTTTAGGTTATATAATAGGAAGAAGTTTTTCACCCAGTGTGTGGTAACACACTGGAACAGGTTGCCCAAGGAGGTTGTGGATGCCCCATCCCTAGAGGCATTCAGGGCCAGGCTGGATGTGGCTCTGGGCAGCCTGGTCTGGTGGTTGACAACCCTGAACATAGCAGGGGGGTTGAAACTAGGTGATCATTGTGGTCCTTTTCAACCCAGGCCATTCTATGATGATATGATATAAAATATCCCTATGGCCATTTTAGGTCAGCTGTCCTTGTTCTGTTCCCTCCCAGCTCCTTGTCTCCTCGCCCCAGACCCCTCACTGTCAGGACACTGCAAAAAACTGAAAAACAGAAACGTCGTTGCCTCTGTGTGTATCACTGGTCAGCAACAGTTAAAATGTTGGTGCATCATCAATGTTGTTTTTCTCCTGAAGTCAAAACATAGCATCTTCACGTTAGATGCTATGAAGAAAAAAAATCAGCTCTGTCCCACCTGAAACAAAGAGAACACCACTGGTCCTACTCCCGCGCTATGTAAAGATTTCTCTTGTTTTTTTTTTTTACTTTCCTAGTATACACTGTCTATATGGGAACATGGGCACTAATGTTTTTTTCTTCCAGAAGCGTTATGAAGGTGTGTTTTATTCAACACTGTGTTCTTGCTTTTTGTCTATACTTTGTCACCCAGTGTATCCTCTGATCTCTCCCCATGGCTGCCACTGGTGCTCTGCAGGGAGCGTGAAAACTCACTGATACTCTATGGTGACTTTTGTAGGCACAAGATGTCAAACTCTTAAGTCCCTACAAGAGCTCTGTTGCTCAGGCTCTTGTATTCATTTTTGTATAGCTCAGAATGGATTGTGGGGTCACGCTAAATTATGGAGTTACAACAAAAAATGGCTCTTTAATGAAACTTCAGCCACAGACAGAACATGGTATAACTGAAACACAATACAGCTTCCTCAGCTCATTCATGAGATGAAAATTACTTTTGTAAATAGTATTTTCTGTTTTTACATTATCTCTCAGTGGTGTATGCTAACTGTGACAAAAGTTTTTATGTTTTCTTCTTTCTTCCTTCTTAAAAATTATCAAAAACCTTCAGTAGTTCTGGGCCTTACATGAGGAGAAACATTACTGCATTCACTTCAGGTGTTTTTCCAGCAGCCTCTTGTTAGAAAAATTTCTGTGGTACGTTAATGGATGACATTTCCTTCTGTAAGATTTCCTTGAATACAACCTGTAGAAAATAACTGCTCCATCTTCAGTTAGATAAAACTTCTGACAATGTGTAAAAGTTCAGAAACCACTTACCAATCAAGTTTGGCAGAAGAGTAGGAATAAAGCTCTCTGTTGACTACATAAACTGACAAAGTCAACTCTTTGAGTTTGCTGAAGCTTATGGAAGCATCTAGTCTCACAATAGACATGCTTGAAGTTGTATTAGATGTTAACATAGATATTCATTGTTATTCCTTCTTGTAAGAACATTAAATCAGCCTTACAAATTGTTAGAATCATTTGTTGACCTGTAAAGCTTGTGATAGTTTCCACTACGAAAAGATGTTTTTAACAGCATCTGATATTATATCTTTCTATTCATTGAGTTATTGGGAAGAAAAAAAAGATATAACCCCTCAATTCAGAGGTTTACTGCTGAAAATAGTCCAATTAAAAGAATCTTATGACTCTACTTGCTAAAATATCATTTCTTATAATAAAGTAGTTTTAAAGTCACAATGTGATATGCTTTTATCTATTCTCCTTAAGTGTTGCCCATAGCTTCTGTGTCAGTGCTAATCATGGTTTTGACTGCCATACATTCAATTGCAGCTGTTTTCTACTTAACTAATAAACACCCCATTTATTTCCAGAATAGTAGTCCATTAATCTTCTCCTACATAGCATTACACTTTTCCCATGAAAAATTTCCCTGTGCTGTTTGGGCTGTTATTAATCTTTTCTTCGTATTGTGCACAGTCTTTTGACATCTGAAAACTCCTGCTCAGTTGGACTCTTGATGGAACTTCTAGCAGCCTTTAACTTTTCTTCCAGAGATCAGGCAGCCACTTATATTTTTGTGATGGCCATATCCATGAACTTCACATGGTGTATTACAGTGGTTCAAACTCTGAGCTCTATGCCATTTCAGTTCCTCTTCCTAGTCTTTATTATACAGTATATGAGTATTTCTCTTAATGTACAGCCAGAGAGGCAGAAAATCTTTTTTGCTCAATAAGTTGAAGATCTTTCATTAGCATTTGATTCTATATGTTTCCAACAGACTCATATCATTAAGGATTCCAAGGGTTTCTTTTTAAGAATTAATAATCAAACTTTTCTGTTCATCAATAAATCTTCTTATTGCAACAGCATATTTCTGTGTTTACAGTTATCACTGTATTGTTTCTAACCATATATTTACATTTCATTTGCATAGAGCATTAATCTCTTTCATACTTATTTATAATTGATATTTACTTTTTCATCCTGATTTGAATGAAAGTTATTGGGCTCACCATGCCTTTCAGAAGAAAAAACTGTGGGTAAATAAACTGTGAACAACTTTTCTTTTTTTTTCTTTTTTTCTTTCTGGTACCTGCTAACTGGTACTTTTTTTTTTTTTCCTTAAATGTTTAACTAGAGCTAGATAGATTTACTGTAGTTGCTTCAATCTTCTACTCAAAGCCAAGCAGTCTGACAGAGATCTTTCAGCATCCAAAATCGATCTGTTAGTCCTTACTTTTCATCTGAGCTGCAGCATGGTGGACCATAAATACCTAGTTTTTTTCTCCCACTTTCACAGGCTTTACTCTGTCTTGGTAAACAGCAAACAACCTATGACTGACAATCACAGGAATGAACATTATCTGCAAAGTATTGCCAGCAGCCCCAAGGAGTTCCACACAAGAAATCTTAGTTTCCTAAATAGACCTTCAGCATTTCAGCCTGCACTCCTCAGTCCTTAGAGATTAAAGTTCTATTTGCCCATTCATACTCTGGCCCTTTCCAGTCTCTTCTCTCTTGGAATAACCTGCTCCCATTATCCAAATCTGGGAGGTATCCTCCTTTCTCATGGCTGCTGCCATTGCTTTAACTATGGTTGTGTTGACTTTCTCCTCCTTCTCTTTTACTTGCAGATAGAGCAAGTTAATTAATTCAGTCCTTTTCAGTCACAAACCTGTTAGTGCTATCAGTCTGCTTAAATGCTTCCTTTCCTGTCAAAAAGGAGGAATATATGTCACCCTCTATTTCCTGCCTATAAACTAAGTAACCCTGCAAGTTGTTGTATGTCAGTAACTCAGGCATGCTTAGCTGACTGCAGTGGGGTTTATGTCTTACAGATATAAGCATCAGCTTTTACAGAGCCTTGTGAAGAACTGTGCTTAGATAAGATGACATTATCCCTCACACTGTGATGAATTAAGTGGGATTTTACTTATAGCACAAAACTGAACATCAGTTCACCTTTTTTTTTTTTTTTCACTTAGTTTGGCTAAAAATATGTGCTACATGAATAGCTTCTCATGTGTACTACATATATGTCTGAGTAGAGGTATCTTCTCAGGTAGAAGCTACAGAGCAAGGAAAAGAGGGGATATAACTCTTTGCACTCTCATTGTCTGATCTGACAACTGTCAAGCTTGTTCATAAGGCAGGAACATTTTTTTTTTTTTTTTAATTCAATATTTAAGCAGAAGGTCCCAGTGACAAAATAACTTTGTTTACACAAACTTGTTCTGCTATTCAATCTACATGTGTTGTATTGAAGTATCAATAGTACAGACAAATCCATCAGCCTAAAACAAGGACAATGAGACAAAAAGTTTGGCCTGGTAGAGAAGCGTTAGCTGCTACTAACAAAAGCACAACAATGAGGTTGCAGAGATTTAGCATAGAGATTTAGCATTCCCTGTACTGTGCTAAATTTTGCTTGTAAGTGTTGTATTAAACATTTAGAAGTACACTTTCAGAAAAGCATGGAGATTTCACTGCACAATTCTCAGTGACACTAATGGGCATCACATGACTCATTTCCCACAGATGGCTTTGAACATCCATCCTACTTCGTGCTGTACAGTTTCTAGTGCCATTGTCATCATTATAACATCTCAGCATTTTCCACTAGCGTTTTTAAGCTCTGTGAGTCACTTTTCCCATGAATGGCTAGTTCTTTTACTTATCCTCTTATTTGTTTCTTTGTAATTTAAGATTTTTAATGCCTTACTTGCCTGAAAGTACCTCCTAAAACAAACTAACTTTAAAGACACTAAGCTCTTTGCTCTGTTCTTCATGGAAATTGGCAGCTTAAGTAAAGAGCTGAACATAGAAAGTGTGTCATTTGCTTTGACACTCTCTATTTGGTACTTCTGGTCAACAGCTCCTTTTGCTGTTCTTGAGAGGAGAATAAACTCAAGAATCCCTGTGTAGCATCAAAGTTAAATGTTGCAAGAGAAGCCTTTTTTTGTTTATTTGCTTGTTTGTTTCCCAGGATTGTCAGCTGTTGTGATTTCATAGAAGAGCTGTGTCGTAGATCATCTCAATTTGATACTTGATATTTCCTTCTCTAAATATGGTGCTGTTGGATTGGGTGGAAAGGAGGGCCATGGGGATGATCAGAGGGCTGAAGTACCTGTCCTATGAGGATAGGCTGAAAGAGGTGGGTTTGTTCAGCGTGGAGAAGAGAAGGCTCTAGGGAGACCTCACTGCAGCCTTCCAGTACTTGAAAGGGGTCTGTAAGAAAACTAGAGAGGGAATCTTTATGAGAAAGTGTAGTGACAGGACAAGGGACAATGACTTTAAACTAAAAGAGAGGTGATTTACATTAGATACACAGAAGAAATTATTTACTCAGAGGGCGGTGAGGCAGTGGCACAGCTGCCCAGAGAAGCTGTGGGTGCCCCATCCCTGGAGGTGCTCAAAGCCAGGTTGGATGGGGCCCTGGGCAGCTGAGTTGCTGGGTGGCAGCCCTGCCCATGGCAGGGATTTGGAACTGGATAGACTTCAAAGTCCCTTCCAACCCAAATTATTCTCAGATTCTATGTTTCTACACAAGAAGAAATGATTTATCATCTGGGAAACAGGTGACTTTGTAACATCTGTGAAAATGTGTGTGGTTAGTGATACTGCACAGCAACATCTCCAGTGTTAAAATAGGGAATTTACATGCATAAGCTGGAATTCTGGTGACAACATTTTAACAGTACTTGTACATTTTTAAAATTTCAGACATCTTTTTTTCTGATTCATATGAATAATTCCCTTGGCACAAAGACTGCCACTGTAGCACTGAGCTTGAGATACAGAACCGTTAATAAGATTTTATTCTTTAGTTATCTGAGGTGTTTTTTTCTTCAGTTGAAAGGAACTAGGCAATTTTCAGAACTGTATTATCCTTTGAAATAAAGCTAGAAGGATGATCAGCACAAGATCACATCCATACTTCTATTTAGTCTAAATATTTACTTTAAGTTATTGCAATGGAAGAAAGGGAAAAAAAAAAAAAAAAAGAGATAGTGTTTATAACACTGTGCAAAATCAGAAAATATATGCATACATCAGATCACAAATTTTGTGAAATTGAAGATAGACTCTTTTCCCAATGGCAACAAGCTGATATCATTTTCCCAACCCACAAAAAACATCATCAGCAATGAAAGGCACAGTTCTAAATAACCTCAAATCCATGATGCAGAAGATGAATGCAAGTGCAGTCTGGCATTTCAAGATGTGAATACTAGCACTTCTGGAATTGCCAAATAAAGCATTTTTCTCAACGAAGTGACTACCTTTTGTTTGCTTATAAGTCTTCACTCCAAAATTAGGTGAGTAAAGCTGATGAATAGGATAAATTACTTCAAATAAAAGTGACAGCTCACATGCATCAAACAGAACAAAAAGATATTTTCTCTCTCTTTATTCATGGGATGTAAATTGTGCTTTAGAAGCAAAGATTTCTCTGCATGGTGGGGTGGAAAAGAATCAAGAACTTTTAAACCCAGGGAGCCTTTGAAAGCTATTTTAGAAATTGTTTTTTCCTGCAGGGTTCTATTGAGCTTAATGAACCTAGTGGGCTTGGCAGGCTGTCCTGCTGGCTCCTGAAGCCTGTGGGAAGTATGGTTACTCTGGAGCTCATCCATCTCCATGTCGCATCTCAAAGCTGCAACTCTACCAGATGTGCTAATGGAACAGCTCTGCCACCTCAGTTGATAAGCACTTACATTTTTAAATTCCTAGCCTGCTAAATTACCTCTGTCCATTTAAACCTCACACACACTGCACATGTTAACAGTAAAGTCACCCACAAGCCTAGGGAGTAAAATTGTGCTAAGACGAAGGCTTCCCAGGCCATTTGCACATCGCTTGCAAATCTAAGTTCAAAGCAGACATGTCATTAAATTGGTATACAGAATATCTCCTTCATATAAAATCTTCTGTAATTATTTTCAACACCACTGCTACTCTTGTTTGAATTCACAGCCTGATACATAGCAAGTTGAATGGCTAAGAAGCATTTTTACAGTTGTTGGATGAAAATGGAATATATGGATATTTAAATAACAAACAAAAAAAAAAAACAAACAAAAATCTTTTGCTTTAAAAAAACAGTTTATTTAGTCCTGTAAATCCCATGAGAAGTTGCTAGTAGTCTTACTCTTTAATTTCCAGAAGACCTTAAAGTCTCAAAAAAAACCTGAAGGAAATCAGTAAGCAGTAAGATTAAATTGAGGGATACCAAGAATCATTTTTACTCACATGAAAATAGAGAACTGGTCTTAAATTTCACATCAGAGGTAATATTGGCATTATGTGAAATATATTCTAGAAGGCTGGATGATTTTGTGATATGCTCCAGAACTGAACGTAAGAAGTGTAGAATATCTTACCTGTAGTAAACATTGTGCAATTGGTGTAAACCCATTTGATCTCCATTCAGAAGATCTGCAAATTTGCCCATCCTCTTAAGGTCTCTTGCTGCTTACCAGTTCTTCTGTAACACTGCTGAGGACTTCGAAGCAAAATCCATGTATAAGCTTCATCTATGCTCTGTGTAATCACTAGCAATACTTTCACTGATTTCAGTGAAGAATGGCATCTTGTGATATGTTTAAAAAAAACCTAATCATTAAATTCATAGTAGTATTTCTACACTGTGATGAGTCATGTATGTGCAGGGGCACTGCAGCAGTATCTCATCAGTAACTTATATTCTAGCTGAAAACCACAGTCTGTTTTTCTCTTTTCACTCTGATTGTAGGAGTGTTTTAAAACAGTTTTAACACAAGATGTAAAGTTGGAAAATACTGAAGTATAAACTTGTGGCACATGGTGACTTAGTCAGCTGTCGCTGAGTTTTTAGCATCTTTTTTTGTTCCTACACTAATGCTTTGTGAGGACAGAGAAAAAAAAATAACTTGCTTCCAATGGTGAGGCTTCAAAAGTACTGGAAAGTACATGATCTATTTCAATACTGTGTCTGCACTGTCTCACTTCTGTAAGAATACCTAATACATCATTGCACATCACAGACTAGAACTACCAGAGAGAAGGGCAGCCCAAGCCAGTGTCAGAGAATGTAGGGTGCTTTTAAAGTATTTCATATGTCTTTTTGTCACTCTTGTTTTGGGTTCTGGCCTGTGTATTTTTTAGTTTAATGTCGTTTCAACAGAGTATGAACCAAAGAGATTGCAGAGCTCAAAGACCTTTGAGTAATACAGAAGATGTGAACTGAAAAATTGGATTTCTTCAAGTTTTGTGGCCCAGGTGCTCAACCTAAGCCTAGGTAGCCATTTTTTATCCTCTTATCCAGCCTCTTTTTTTTTTCCATTCACTGATACATATGGTCAAACAACTTTGGATGGTCATTTTTCTATGTCAAACTCCAAAAATAGCATGGTCTGTATCTTTTGAGTGGTGAAAATTAGACATTTTGATCTCACAGGCAAAGAGCATTGAAAATTGCATGACTTGAGCAGCAGCAGACAAGTTCAGTTCAGTGGAATGGAAATGTCTAACCTTTTCTTTTAAACATAGTGCTAAATAACTCACTGAAGCAGCTAGACTTTGAGTTACTGAAAAGGAGCTTTTGGGGATATTTTTTTTCTGCTTGTGAATGGCCAATACTTTAAGAATGTTGACAAATCACATTTGTGTGGAAAAACACTGAAGTTCAGAAGAATTGAAGAGATGAAGAAATTGAGCCTATATTTACTTTGGTACTGTTATGGTTTAACCCGGCAGGTGGCTCAGCACTATACAGCCATTCACTCACTCCCCCTCTACCAGTGGGATGGGGAGAGAATAAAAGACAACAATGTAGAACTTGTAGGTTCAGAAAAACTATTTACTAAGATAGAGAAAAGGAGAAGGAAAATAGTGATTTTTATATATATAAATGTATATAACAAGTGATGCACAAGTAACTGATCACCACCCCCTGACTGATGCCCAGCTAGCCCCCTGAGAAGTGGAAAAGCCAGATGCACTCCCACCTGTTTCAAAACTCCTTATGCTTGATGTCATATGATATGAAATATCACTTTGGCCAATTTAGGACAGCTGTCCTAATTCTGTTACCTCCCAGCTCCTTGGGCACTTTGCTGAGAATGGCCTTGTCTCTGTACAACACTGCTTAGCAGCAACTATTAACATTGGTGTGTTATCAACATTGTTTTTCTACTAGAACCAAAACACTGCATCATACCATACACTGAAAAAAGCAATTCTGTCCCAGCTGAAACTAGGACAGATACCATAATTATTAAATAAATTTCAGATTTGGGTGTATGTGGAGTATGATATAGATGAAGAAGAGCTAATGGTGGCAAAAGTTTTTATCAGAATATTCTGCTGCTGGAATAAATGAGCTCTATAAAATCTATACCATTCTGTCTCTCTTAAACTCTGCTGAGTAGCGAAAGAAGTTCTGGATGCTTATCAATCATTTTGAAGAACTGTGTTTGTGGAAAGACTTTTATTTTATTTTCATTTGCTATCCTTCAAACAACAGTTTAGTGTTTGTTTTTCCATTGTTATGAGTTTTTCAAAGTGCACTAGGCCAGATGAGGTCCTGTCAATTTACTTTTAAATGTGACCTTCTGGGTAAATTTAACCAATATTATCTAAGGAGGAAGTAGTATCTCCAGGGAAATATAACAAATATTACAGAAAGGAGAAAAATGCTGTTTTACTTAAAACAACGTTTCTACTTAAGAAGTGTAACAATCTGTACCCGCTCCTTTGAAAAATTCTCTGCATAGGAGTTTGGGAGACATCAAGAGTCTTGGACCTTCTATGTGCTTGAAATAAAATATATTTTCAGGCCAGTAGCAGATTAGTTTCTACTGAAATGGATCCCTGAGCTAGATCCGTTAGTGTTTTATGACAACACAAATGTATAAAAAAGTACTGATTTTTTTAATGTAGTTGGCTAAAATGAGTTCTAGGGTGCTATACAGTTTTTGTGATTTTTTTTTTTCAAGGTGAAAAGACAAGATAAAGAGACTTGAAATTTAGAAGTTTTGTGCCATTCCATGAACTTAAAGCTCTAAATTACTGTCATCTACTCTGTTAAGAATAAAAGAAATGCTCCCGTCTGATCCTCACTCATGGTGATAGATATAGGCTCACAAAAGCACAAATATTCTCCATGTCAGTTATGATGACATAAATACATTTCTTATAGCACAGTCAAGTCATTTGGTAATACTAAAAGTACTTTTGAAACAAGGAGCAGATGAAATAGAAAATAGGTCCCACAAACAGTAAGAGCCCTATTATCAAGATATTGAACACACAGAGCTTTCAGTGACTTGAACAGCAATTTTGTTTGTTCAACATCTCTGAAACCAGGCTCTGGGTTTCATTTCACATCACTGACTGTTGAATCAAAACACAGGTTCTGGCAAAAAACTCTTAAGAAATAGAAAGATCAAATAATTACTGCACTGCATCTTTGAAATAGGGAGATTAAATTTTCAATTTTTGTTTTTGAATGAAAGGTAAATATATTAATTGAAGAGATTCTCAGCATACAGAAGTAATAAAGTTCTAATGAGGGAGCTTTTAGGAGTTGGGAAAGTTATCTTTGCAACTTTTGCAAGAAAATTCTAACTCATAGGACACAGATTATGGGAAGGTGTTTTTGACCAGTCTGTGCTTCAGGGAATCATATGAAATGTGAAAGAAAGAAGAAAAAGGTTTTAAGACTTTAGCAAGTTTTATCCTGCTACCCCATGTCTTGTCATATTAGCTTCTATTTTATATGATGTGACTTGATATATGTTAGCATAATCCAGCAAAACATGATGTAAAAGGATGTGGCAAGGTGGAAATTTGAAAATAAATAAATAAATAAAGATACCAGAAGATTTGTTCTGCCTGGGGTAAGATAGTCCATCATCTCCTTCTACCATCTAAACTACTTAATATATAACACTAATTTTTCAAAATGTTTTAGTATTAAAACATAGTGGAATTATAATCACAAAAACTCAGCAGGACATCATCAACAGGGCAACCTGATCTAACTGTGGTGCCACTGTTCATTGCAGAGGAGTTGGACTAGATGACATTCAGAGGTCCCTTTCAACTCTCAGGAGTCTGTGATTCTATGATAATCTCCAATGCAAAAAGAGTGAAGAATGTAAAATAGAGGTACACTGATTCTGTGTCTGTTTCACAAGACAACTCTGCACAAATACACTGCCACACTTGAATGTTTCTAACATTACTGTTATGGATCAAAAGAAAAGTAAATGTAGCAAAGAACTGCTGAGACAAATGTACTTATTGGTTACAGCAAAATGGCTGCAGGTTATAACCGATTAGCTACAGGTGCTGTATGCTGAGCATACAAAGTATAAAAACTAAAGAACAGTGTAGAGAGAAGAGCAGAATCAATTAAAAAAAATAAAGAAAATAAAAAGGAAAAAAAAAAAAAACTTTGGAAGGAGTGAAATAACTTCACAGAAAGGAGTGAAATAACTTCAGAGTTAAAATACTTATTAGATGACAGTTACAGCCATAATTTTTCCTCATTGTGCTTTGGATCACCTCAATATTTTAAATGATCTGAAAAACAGTAGGATAAAGAATATCCTTACTCAAGTAGAAACTAAGTCCTTAACCTTTTTAATTTTTTCCCTCAAGATGTACAACAAAAACAATGGAAATTGGGAACCTTCCCATTGATTTCAGAGGACTTTGGTTTGGGTTGACTGAACTGTCCATTTAAAGAAGCCTTCACTGTGACAAAATGAACAGGACACAGGTATAATTCGATCAAAAGCTGTGTTTGTGATTTTTTTTTTAAAACTAGTCTTCAATTGGTTTCCATGACTTAAATACACATCTTTTTTGGGGTACTATACGGGTAGAACGACAGTGATATTATTTTGTTATCTCACTATGAAGCATTAAAGATCATTTTAATATCAAAACGTTAAGTTCATTTATTCCTATTTTCTCAATTTCCAACCTTGTTATGCACTGAGAAAAGAAATGACTGCAACAGATTGCACTGCAATTCTGTGTGGTTAATACCTGCATATCATTTGCTTTTACCTCTGTTAAAGTACTTCATCACTAACACAGATATTAGAATTAATTCTTAAGTCATCTTTAAAGCCCACATTGAAAGACTAAGCACCTACAAATGCTACAGTGCTGCATATTTCTATGAATGAGAAAGTTCTACTCACCCATGCATGTGCTCTGACTAACACGCCACTCACCTCCTGTCCTATCCATTAAAAATTGTCAGCATTCATAAGACATTAGATTGTCAAAAAGTCTCCATTCCTGTTCATCTGAGATCATTTTTTCCTTTTACTTGTTTGAAAACACCAAAGACCTAAAGGAGATGCAAATAGTCCACAAGTAATTCACAAGACACAATAAAAAAAGATAGAGGATCCATCAGTCTGTGACTCATAATTCTCATTTTATACACATTTTCAACATTAGAACTGTTGTCTTAAGTGTATGGTTTCTTTCTTTTTTTTTTTTCTTTATCCTCACACTTCTCCTTCTCATCCTGGATACCTAAGTGATTAGCCTAAGATATCTAAATTTCAGATAGATAAATTTAAATGAGATGAATGCCTCCCTAAATGTCACTGGAGAGATAACACTGAGGACCACTAAAAGGCAGAACTTAACCGTGTCCTGATTTGATTTTAATGGGTCTTTGCAAAGTATTAATTATAATACTGTGTCTACTAGTCTCATGAATCATATCTCTGCCGAGCTTATGATGTCATTTTTCAAAACTTCAGAGATAGATATTCATGTGATAACTATTTTGAAAGAAAAAAATGTGAAACATTTGTTTTCATACTTTGCAATGCATTTTCTGAAGCTATCCAGACCATTTTCTATGTTCTCCAAAAGAAAAACAAATATTAGAGTAGAAATAATATCAAGATTAGAATACTGCTCATATTATATTTTCTTAGGAGGCAAAAGGGTGCAAAGCCAGAGAGCTGGATTTTTTAATGCTATGAAAACAGAGTAAGGGAAAGAAAGAGGAAGAAAGAAAAAAAGGAAGATTTTATCCTTTGAACAAGTAGCCATAAATTTCTGAAAATGTATCAGAACTGAGATTATGACTTGGCTATAATACAAGTTGTCCAAAGTAAACAACAGAGATCTTAACTTCTGTTTCAAAGTGCAGATCCTGAGTGTCTGAAAACAAAACAAAACAAAAATCCAAACAAGCAAACCAACAACAACAACATAATAATAATAATAATAAAAACAAAACAAAACAAAACCCACAAATGTGTAAGCTGCAATTACCACATAAACATAGTGAAATTTATCTCACTTTGGCTGTAGGATGGATATATACAGTACTTAAATTAAATTATCTATGTCTACATGAATTTATTACCTTCCTGTGACCTGCATCTCATATTTTTGTTAGTCTTTACAACACCAGTATGAACTTATATTCTTTTATCCCTAAGTTGCTTTATTTTTTCTGTGATCACTGATGTTCTCTGGAGCTTCTGTTCTCTTTGGAGCACTGTTGGTGGCCTATGAGGCAAATGGTTTCTTCTGTCTTCTTACTGTAAATGTACAGCTTTAATGAGCCTGCCAGATGTTCATTTCAAACAATCCTCACTTCTGATGTGTTCATTTATTGCTCCTGACTTTGTGGGTGCTTACTGTTTACTGTTACAGAATTTTCTTTAGAGCATATCTTTCAAAACAAACCTCCAGTTCTTCCCCAAGTTGTCTCTTTGAGGTTTATGGCCATGACAGAGAAAGGGAACAGTAAGACAGCCATTTACAGCAGTCTTTGTGCTGACAAGCAGCAAGGAGCAAAGCTTCAGATTTGCTCTTTTCAGCTCAAGTCCTCCAATGCCTGGGGAGATCTGCAGCCAAGGAAAAGCCTATAACAGGTAGCTTTTTGTATCTTATTACATTTCAGTCAAACAAACAGGAAGATCCTCCAAAACTATTCCTTATTGTCCTGGACAAAATATTGACAATACAGCATTTTCTTTAGCTCTTTATCAGTCTTTTATTTGCAAACTGCACTCAAAAAAAAGTTTCACAATATTACTTTAAGCAAGTGAACTTAGTGGAATTGGGCAGGTGGTGTGAGTGGGAAATCAGATTTGAAGCTACAGTCTTTCATTTCTGACATTTTGCAAGGAAAGAAGTCCCTTTGGCTAAGTTTTTACAGCTTCATGTATGACATTTTGTCATTAAATTTGACTGGAGATAGGGTGCTATTTCTCCTAGAAAAAAAAAAAAAAGAAGGAAAAAAAGAGAGAAATATGTCAGAGATGCATACATGCAAGCAGCTCATGTTCTGAGGGATGTTCAAATACTGTAATTGTCAGTTCTGAAGACTGAAACCCACAGAATCATGACAGACTATGGAGATAATTACAATTCTTGAAAACAAGCATTGAAATGCTTTTTTGGGGGTGTGCGTGTGTGCGTGTGTAACTCTACATTTTGTAGATAAAACACTGTGAATGACAATCAATAGAAAACAATATCAAGTAAGTAATTATAACCTGTAACACAGTAAGACATTTAGGTTTATAAATTAAATGTATTTGCTGCTGTTAGGTAGTGCAAATTTGCTAAAAAATGTCAGATAAATGTATTTTGGTGAAGCAGGAATAAATATTCAACAAGAAGCGTAACCATCCAAACGATTTCTAGGCAAGTTCTTGACAAGATTTTGCAGGTTAGATTGTGAGGGCCAAAGAACAAGAAAAGACTGTCCTTTGTTTATTGTGTTGATCCCAAAGCATGAATGGCTAAAACCAAATTGCCCCACTCACCTTAAGGATAACTTAGTTACCACAGAAAGATTGAAAAGTACTTTTAAATTGTTCATCTGTACACAATAATAAAATTTATATATTTTTTCTTCCCTTGCCAATGACTAGGTAAATATATTTTTTTTTCTCAAATTTTAAGTAGGCATATAAATATAACCTTGGAGTGCTGAATAAGATTTTAACCTTACTTTGAAGGATGACACAGTTTAAAGTTCATACAAACAACATAAAAATTTCATAATTTTTACTAGGTCTGTAACCAGGGAATTTCTTATACCTGCCAAATACCAAAAGACAGTTCCATCTTTATGAACAACAGACAGAAGTGCCTTTTTGTACAGTAGCCTTGTAGTTGATATACTTACTGAGGCTGTAGGAAATTCACATTCAGTTCTCTCATTCTCCAGAAGAGATCCGAAGAGATCCTGTGAAAAACAATTTAAGTGATCATTTTATCCATCAGGCAGGACAGCTGGACAGAAGGTATGAGGGCTGGGTAGATGATGTCTGTGGCATGTTTTAAGTCATGCCTGGAGTAATGATAAAGATCATTTTGTATTATACTTTCAATTAGAAAAGAAATATTGGTGGGCTTTGGTCACTAGAAATTTATGCTCACTCCTAAGGAATTTTGTTTATTTTCCCCTGCATTTGATGAACTCCATGTTTAAAAGCAATTTGGGAAGAAAAAAAGGAAAAAAAATTCTTCTACCTGACCCATCTATCCTATTTTCTCTCAGTTTATCAAAACAAACAAACAAGCTAACAAGCAAAACAACAACAAACAAACAAAAAAATCCACTATGTTTAGACAAAGTACGCATCCTACAATGGGTACAATAGCACGCTGATTGCTGTAATCATTTTCTGGTGTTTTTGGGAATATTGTGGAAGTAACTAATTAGATGTTACAGTTTGTATCATATATGTACTAAATGCTACAGTTTTCATTTGAGGCCTGTAGGCCTTAAAATTATGCACTGAATATGTATATACCTGTCTCTCTATGTGTACATATAGAGGGACATTAACCTTGTTCAACCTCTGAGCATAGCCATAAAATGTTTAATACATCACACTCCATTTTACTTTTAATTATTTATATATATATTATTCAGGGACATTTAGTAACCAAGATAAGTCCTTGGAGTGGAGACATGGGGAAAGGTATCAGACAGAAACAGCACCAATGCACAGATGGCTATGTCACTTGGCCTTCAGCTTTAAATCTAATAGGCCACCTGAGGCAAGATGACACACATCCTGTCATATCTCATGGCTTAATTGCAAAAAAAGCATTATCACTAGAAGCACAGAATTTTAGCATGAACCACTGATTATATACAGAATATCAATTTCCATGGACATGGCCAGCGCTGTTGAAAAGAAGAGTTAGATGTGGCTGTTTACTAAGTCAGAAAGGATTACGTTTTATTCAGCAAAGTCTTTTATAAAGGGAGTTTATGACAGTGAAATGCATGGTGAGTGTATATAAATTGAATCCCTCACCAAGTCTCAAGTGTCAGCCACTGTAAATTCAGATTTATCCTCCTTTTAGCTGGCTGTTTGCAGAAGCAATTCATTCCACTATGTTCAGAAATATTCTAGCAGTACTTTATATATGCCTTACATTTTAATTTTTCTTTCAACATATAACTGAGAGTAAAACAGCATCGCAAACAAAAGAAATAGATACAGAATTCTTTTGATTTAAGAGAAATAATTTTTGATTGCTGAACTGGGAACAGCTTGAATTACCTTTGTCAATCTTTAAATAATCAATATACACATTGATTCCTGTTAAATGTTATTGAGAATAAGCATACAAAATCCATTATTCTGTAGTCACAGGCTTTCTGCCCTCAGTGTTTGATTTTGTGTGTGACATTTGGAAATAAGAGCCAGTGTTCATTGGAAAATGTATTTAAATTAAATGGTTACACTGTGAAATCAATTCTTCGTTAAAAATTCAACCAAGCTACAAACACTACTGTAAACATAGCTCTTAACAGATATAACAAGCTAAAACTTTTTTGTTGGCATTTATTGTCATATATATATATATTTACTAAAATTATGCTAATGAAGACCACTCCATTACCTTTTACTCTGAGAAAAGAAGAGTGACCCAAGCTATCTAACTGTTGCTTCCCATCAGTACATCAGGACTACTAATAATGTGTTATGAATAAACTCTAAGTGGAATAGTTTTCTTCATTTAATGCTGCAGAGGTGTCCTTCACTGCTGCTGAAGCTGCTGCTCTCTGAAGAGTACTTAGATATCTGTGAATATCTAAAGCTGCAATTTCTATATGTATTTCCAGCCAAGCTCAGAACGTATTTACATAGTTTAAACTGAAATGCAAATGTGCCCTTCTAAACTTAAAAATATATATATATCAGATACAAACCCTATGTATTTCAAGGCTGATTGTAGTACTTCATTGAGTAGCCATCATCTGGAAAACTTGCTAATTTTTTTCAGAGAAAGTCTCTGAAGCTTCAAAATGTTTTATACAATGAGAATCATAATTTAATAAAATGTTAATAGAACAGTTTCCTGGTATACCTGTTGTCTTTAACATTAGCTAAGGAACAGCTTGAACCTATATATGAACATGTCCAGGCTCTGCCTAAAACCTGTCTAAAACTTATCCAAACTGCTTTTCCTTAGATATAAACTGCATGATAATTTTCAGAAACTACATGCTAAATATTCCTTTGGAAGAGACAATGCCGAAAGCTAAAATATAAATCTCACTTTGATTTCATGCCCTTGAGCCTAAGATGAAATCCTCAAATATGCAAGATGTGTCTATTTTCAAAAGTTCTCTAAATGCAAATATGACACTGAATTGATAGTCACAACTAAGATTTTGTTCATATCTTAAAGGAGAACAATATCACTCTACTAATACTTTTTTGACTTTAAGATGTTAGAAACACGAAAGGCATAAACATCTAGGGGAATATTTCCAGAAAAACAGAGTAACACTGCTGTAGGGAAAAAAAAAAAAAAAAAGGAAAAAAAAAAAAGAAAAAGTAGTTCAAACCTCCCTACTTTATCTTTTTTTTCTCATTTACATCATATTTCTTTATTGGTTTCAATGGAAAAAGCTACATAAGCCCCGTCACCACTGTGGTAATATTTCCAGGAAAGCAAAGAGAAGTAAAGTATATAAATACAGCAGTGGTAAAGGTAGACAGAAGATATCTGCCTGCTTATAATTTAGGCCTTTAAATTACAGAATGTACTTATAAAACAATAAGGCAAAATTCTGGCCCCACCAACATCACTGAAATAATGTTGTTTGACTTTAGTGGATCAGGAATTATTCAGTGAATTGTTAAATCAGATCTGTTGGTAAAAAGGGCAGATTCATGCTATAGTAGTAGCTGATTGGCTGAATTAGGCAAAGTATCACCTGCAGGTTGAGGGAAGTGATTCTTCCCTTCTACTAAGGGGAAGTCGCACCTGAATTACTATGTGCACATCTGGGCACCACGATAGAAGAGTAAAATGGATGTACTAGAAAGGTCTAACATTGGACCAAAAAGACACTGAAGGGACTGAAGAGTCTCTCCTATGAGAAGAATATGAAAGACCTGGGATTGTTCAGCCTGATAAGAGGAGGCTCGGGAAAATCTCAGCAATGTGTAAAAATACTTGAAGGGAGGGTGCAAACAAAACAAAGCCAGGCTCTTTTCAGTCATGCCCAGCGACAGGATAAGAGGCAGTGGACACAAAATCAAACACAGGATGATCTCGGAGAACACCAGGAGCACTTCCGTGCTTTGAGGGTAACAGAGCACTGGCACAGGTTGCCCACAGTCTGTGGAGTCTACTCTCTCGAAGGGCTTTAATAGCCTCCTGTTCTGGGTGTTCCTGCTTGAGCAGGTGTTGGGTCAAATGGACCCAGAGTTCCATCCTCTGTGATGGACTGATTCTGGACATTCTCTCCTCAAGATGAGGTGAGCCATATGAATTGACTGCAGCAGTATCATCAAGGTTCCTTGAGCCACCTGCATCCTCAGATCATCTAGGCTGGTGAACAGTTCTTACACCCTTCCAAAGAACTGCTGTTATCCTTTGTCCAAAGTACAGGACAATTTGAATGACTGTCTCATTGACACGATATGGAGTGAGAAGACTAAGTAATGCTCTCATATCCACTCTTAGTCAAGTGCCTTGCAGAAAAGGGTGAGTTTCAATATTTTGGGGTTCAACCAGACAGTGAATACAGGCTTAGCTTACTAGGCCACAACAGCTAAATAATAGAACACATAAAAAAAGAAAGAAGGCACAAATGCTTCTCTTTTTCACCTCATGTTGTCATTTAAAAATATGTGGCAGTTCTCAGTACATTTTGAAGGGATCCTGAGCCTGTCAGAATACTGCAATGGGTTCAAGCCCTTTGAAGATATTTGCAGAAGAGCACCTACTCTAAGAGTCCTCCTCAGACTCATTTTTACGGAAAATGAGGCACTTGTGTGGAATAAACTTAGGGAAATAACTGTAACTCATATGGAACTGAGGTTTCTTCATAATTTAAATGATTCTGAGACCATAACTCTAAATTCATAGTACATATGTTTAATTTATTTAGACTGCTAAGTCTTCTTTCAAAATCTGAATACTTCATCATATTTTTATCATTTTAAGTGGTTGTCCCTTTTTTTTTTTTAAAAAAAAAAAAAAGTCATTCATCAATGTCTATCTCCAGTCTGCTGTCTTTCAGTTAATGGAATGATTTTTGACTATCTAACTGAGCAAAAAATCTGGAATGATCATTAAAAGGTGCCATACTATATTTATGATTACTTTGGACACATGGCAAAAATATATGGTTTAGATATCATCTGTTTTTCATGGTCACTTGCATTATTTTGTTATTCTCTGTGACACCATAATGAAAGTTATCAAGAATATACTTAATAAAGAGAAGGCTTAACATCCTAAATATCATGTTTTTGCATACATAAATTTCCTGAAATGGACTTAGATCTCATTCTCATCCATTTACTTTGTGTCTTTGTCATGTGGTTTTACGTAGGTCTGCACTGAATGACATTTAAACTAATGACTCCCCAGAAGGCATATGAAATGCATACATCCAAAGTTCCACTTACAAAAATAAGTATTCAGCTAAACTTCTCTTTTCTTATAGTGACGAATCTAAGCTCTTCACTGGCAGGAAAAAAAAAAAAAAAAAAAAAAAAAAGCAGATGATTTTAGGGCTGCTGTGGTCTGATTCTGTCTCCATATAGAAGATGCTTCCAAGAATGGACTGAAGATCTGAGGGCACTTCACCATACACAAGTGGTGCAGCAAAGGAAATGCAAAGGCTAAAAAAACTTCATTCATAGAACTTCAGTTACAGCTATTTGTTATACCCTTTCTCATCACTGAAAGAATGTCTTATTTCTGCTTCCCTTATTTTTTCCTCCAGAAGAAGGTTCAGTAGGGATGAGATTGATCCCATTCATTTTTTTTTTTCCACAGAAACAGCAGAAATTAAAATAAAAACAATTACCTTAATACAACACTGAATTTCCAAGAATTCACAACACAGATATTTATCCCTAAATGCTCAGTAGTGAATACTCTAGTGAGGCCTTCATGTAATAACAAGTATATATGTATATGTATATATTTTTTATCAGGATGTAAACACAGATCATTTTTCTTTCTGTCACCAAAAAAGCTTTAATAACATACTTGTCCCTTAAGTCAATATGAATTATAGTCTTACTTACATTTACTTCTGAATATGGCAGTTGAAGATAAATTTAGTACTTAGGGGTCTGCTAGTTTTATTGGTTTAATAATTAAGTATCCTACCACATCTGAGTGGATATATATTAAATGGAAACAAACCATGCGGAATGTGATGTGATGAGATAACTGCTCATATATTTTGAGAGGCCAAGAACTCTCAAACAGCAGCTGAAACAGTGACTGAAAAAGTAACATCCACAGCAGGGTATATTATGTCTATTATGTTAAGAAAAGCAATGAATCGACAAGATTTATTGGACAAGAGCTCAATCCTTTAGGCAGGGAGATGGAAGCAGGATGGTACAAATGGGTTTGTTTTAGGAATGAAAGTGGACAGTACAGTTTAGTTCACTCAAGCTTTTGGCCTTCCACTATTTGCCCACTGTGGAACAGCTGCACAAGATAAAGAGAGCATGCAGTCACTCTGGAAAAGGTTTTCCAGTGGAGTTTATAAATGATTTCCTGAGAAGATTATACAACTTCTGTGTGAATCAGAATCTGGAAGTGAAAAACAAAATTGCAATAACTCTGTCTTACATTACCTATCCAGTGGTCTCTGAAGAAGGAGTAAGGATCATGCTTGATGCTAATTTTGCAGGATCCTATAACAGACAAGTCTATGTGTACTGAAAACACCTATGATATCTTTCCATACAAGAAAGTGTGAGAAGACTTCTTTTGCCTTTCCTTCCTTTGTTTTTATAACTTACCATAAATCTGTTTTGAGTTGAAAGTTTTCTGGCCAAAGGACTTATGACAAAATTCAATCACAGGAAAAGACAGATGAAAAAGATCTTTGAAGCCTATTGCTTCTTTGTCAGATCACTAAAAATAAAAATAATAACAAAAAAAGCATTGATCTTTTAGTCTTTAGAAGAAGAGAGATAAATCAATGTAATATATCCAGTATTCCAACTGGCTTCCTTGGCTGTGTTAATTTCTTCCTTTCAGTCCTTTCCCACATAGAGAGAACATAAGCTCAGATGGATGTAACACAGCCTGTAATAAAAACTGTTTGCTTGAAAAAGAGGAAAAGATGATGAACAGGAATAACATTAGAAAAAGCAAGACTCCTTTCTAGGTTCAGGAATGATGCCAAACAAAGGAAATCTTCTCTAGCACCTCCAATTCTCAACAGCTTTCCATACATATTTCAACAACTCATTGTTTTCTTTTCCAACCTTGGTGCTTTTACTGCTGGCTTTTTTTGTTTGTTTGTTTTGTTTTGTTTTCCTATACCTAAAGAAGCAAAAGCACAACTAACTTGAGATTTACTAGTGCTTTCTGTCTAACCTGTTACCCCCACGTGAAGACTAAACTAACCAGCTCTAACCAGCTCTGTTTTCTCTATTCACTTGGCACTGTGCAATTAACTTCAGATTCAAGATCTCACTGCAGAGGTTATGCCTAGAGCATACCCTTTTTTGTGTTCAGATAAAGTCATAACTCCCACTGCGGCTGAAATTTAATGACATTGTGTTCCCTGCTGTGCTCTGTACAAAGTCTTCCAGATAGAAGGCTTTAGTGCACATAAACAGTAATTTATTTAACATGCTAATAGCTTAATCAAATTATTTAATAATAGAAAAAAAGAAATGAAAAGCCAAAATCTCACTGGCTTTTTTTTTTTTTTTTTTTTTTCTGTGAGAGATCTCAAAAGAGTTAACTATTAATTTCTTTGAAATGATTCAATTTTTATTATACTACGGTATAAGCACCCTAAACTGAATCAGAATAATACTGTGAAAAGACATTGTATGTTATAGTGCCAGCCCCATCACCAAAGGGCTTACAAAGCAAAGAGAAAAACACAAAAAATCAAAGAAGGTATATCCAAAAATTCACAGCACAATCATTATCATTTGATCCTAGAAATCAGTGACGAGGACTTTCAACAATGAGAAAATAATTCTTTTCGATCAAGACCTTTGAATACTTCTCCTAATTTTGGCTCTTGGGAATGACTATGCAGTAACAGCTCTGGCCAGCTTTACAAATAGTTATGAGAAGCCCAGAAATCCTTATCTTTACCACTTTATCATTGTATTTTTAGCTTCACAACAACGTAAGTAAAAACATTTAATGTATTTTTCTCCCTCTCAAAAAGCATAAAGGTACAGTAAAATGTGGAGAACAACATATGTTTAGGGTACTAAAAATGTCTGGTTTACAGAGACCTGACGGTTTTTGTAATGTAGCAGACTCCGCCCATGGGTTCAACTAGATCTTATGATTATGTAGATTGGAGAGTGCAGGAGCATTCTGAGATTGTATGTCCCAGACATTTGCTGAACACCCAGTGGTGCCAGAGTGGTACAACTTCTCTCTCGGCAAAAAGATTAGGTCATGAGGTTACATTGCCATCACAGTTGCCTATGAGACAGTAAAAGAGTATTTGTGTGTATGTAGTCTGAAGACAAAATTTGCATTTAAACAGATAACAAAATCTTTCTTGTAGAACTATGGGTAATTTGTATCTTTTATACAAATGAGTATGGCTGAACTTTCTTTTACCCTTTAAAGTGAACAGGAATCTTCCTGAAATCTTGAGTTTAAAATGTAATTATTTTTTAAGTCTGGACTTTATATTTTTTCAAACCACTTAAAAAGTTATGGCTCTTTCTTGGAACTGTACTTTTTGAGAATTAATAACTAATTTCCACAATGACTCTTTAAGATACGTGGTATGCTGTGCTATAACTGATCATTCATATATTTCACAGGATTTTTTTCTTTACAGAGCCATTCTTGATCAAGTGCCTCTTGAGCTACTGTGATGGACTTTAAAAGACACGATCCTTATAAACAGAGATTTCTCAAAAGAAATCATCTGAATTGCTACCTCTGAGTGAGTAATAGAAACCTGGATGATTCCTGTGTTAACATTTGGTAGTAAACACTAAAAATTAATCTTTGCTTGTCATGGTACTTTAACAATGCAGTAGGAAGAATATTTACATAGTAATCAGCATCGTTGCCTTTAAAAAGTAGGTTGGTGAGTATCCAGTTAAGCCATTTATTGAACGTAATCTTTTGAAATCCACAGTGACATTACTTGATCCAGAAGCTGATTACAGCAATTGTTCAATGGTATAACAATTTGAGACCAAGCTCTGCACTCTGAAAGCAGAACCTCCCTTACAGAACAGGGCAAATCCTGCTGGCACAAAGAAACTATTCAGTGATTAAACATACCTCTTTAGTTCCACTTTTCACATCTGATATAGCAGACACCCTTCTTCCACAGGTGATCTGCTCTAGGACCGTGCTCTGAAATGCTTCATGAGGACATATCTTATAAGAGTAACTCTGTAGGGAGTTTTTTAAAAAGTCAAAAAGATTCTTGATACTACTTCATTGTTTTTCTGTCTCATTTGTTCATGAGGAAGGAAGGAAGGAAGGAAGGAAGGAAGGAAGGAAGGAAGGAAGGAAGGAAGGAAGGAAGGAAGGAAGGAAGGAAGGAAGGAAGGAAGGAAGGAAGGAAGGAAGGAAGGAAGGAAGGAAGGAAGGAAGGAAGGAAGGAAGGAAGGAAGGAAGGAAGGAAGGAAGGAAGATCACAGACTGCATAAGGAAGGAAGGAAGGAAGGAAGGAAGGAAGGAAGGAAGGAAGGAAGGAAGGAAGGAAGGAAGGAAGGAAGGAAGGAAGGAAGAAAGGAAGGAAGGAAGATCACAGACTGCATAAGGAAGGAAGGAAGGAGGGAAGGAGGGAAGGAAGGAAGGACAGAGACTGCATAAAGTATACCTCTACAATTTCAATGAAAGATCATCTGATATCTGGCAGAGTATTGTAACATCTATTCTCCCTCAGTGATTCAGTACTGGTCACGGGGCTGGAAAGCACACATGAAATGAGGTAGTACATACAAAAATGCCAGATCAAATTATTTCAACCTTCACCATATCCTCTGAACATCTAACTTCACCTCACATTGTAACATTTCAGTAAATAACATCCTCTAGTCCTTACACTAATATACTTCTTTTCTTTTCAATAGTAATTTTAATTAATTCATCCTTTCTGACATTTGCATTTGTCTTTAAATGCCACTAGATAACAGGGTTTTAATCATTCCAAATAGCTTTTTAATTATAGACCTAATTACTTTTGCAGAAGGTTAAGCTGCACAAACAGGAATAAAACTGTTTGCTTGTGCTCTGTGTTAAGAATGATGTAGTGTTTTCTCATTAGGTATTCTGTAAACTTGTTCGGTCAGTTTTATGTGACATTTGAAAAAAAAAAAAGCCCCATACTGTATATTAGAAGACTAGAATTAAATTCGACGACAGCTTAACACCCAGCTGTGTGGAACACTCATTGATCTTGTAATTAATTATGAAATCAAAGTCAGTCATCCTTTTACATTGCAGTGGGCATTTGAGGCTGACGTATCTGAAAATATAAATTGGGGGAAAACATTATCTTCTACTGCACAAAAATTTCCTTCTCTGTAAACACTGGTTTGCATGTGTTGGATTTTTTTTTTTTCTTGGGGAGGGGGGGGGGGGTGTTCATTTTGTGTGTGTGTGTTTTGCTTTGTACCATGCTTTGTTTTTGTTTTTCCATGAAATTTTTCCACCACTAGTTTTCTACTAAATGATATTTCTCCACTTCTGGGATACTGGAAAAAAACTTATTACTGGAAAAATTCTACCCCTCTTCTGGACAGTAGGTCCATATATAGGTCAGTAGGTCCAATTTCCATATATAGAAGCCAAAGTTAGTTTATACATCACCCTCTTCTCATACATTCTCATTGAAAGATACTTCATAATTTTTACGTAAAAAAGGTCAGAATAAGGCCTTTGTTGACAGGAACTCTTTCATTCCTGTTGAAAATCATGTGAGGTACATTTATAATTTATTCATTATTATACTAGAATAGCTATCTAATGGTGTAGCTTAATTAGTACATCAGCAGTTGCATACAGATTTTTTTTAAAAAAGAAATCACACATGTAAGTTTAGCTAAGAAAACTGAAACTTAAACATTTTGCTGCTCCTATAGTCCAAACAGCATAATTAGAACTGAGAAGCCAAAATGCGTTTTTCATCTCTGGACTGAACCTTCATTTGAGAGATTGTATCTCACGGGATTAAATAATCTCAAGATTTCAGAATATTGTTTGTTAGACTTTATTTCATTTTGCTCTTTACTGAAGATTTAACCATATTACCATGCATATGTTAGGTAAAGTTTTCTTCTTCTCCTGTAGCTATACAATACATTTTGATTCTATACAAGTGAACCTTGCATAAAGGTTGTGCTCTAACTGTCTATTGCTTCAGTCAGCACTCCTTTCAAGGCAGATAAAATAAAAAGAAGCTTAAATGCAAAGTTTAGGACATTAATAAGAATTCAAAGTCTCTTACTAAACAGTGTCATGCATTTAAAAAATGTACACTTAAAGACAGTGATGCAATTACAAATATCTTATTATCAAACAGTTCGATTTAGAGATTCTGTTATCTTCAAATGAGACACTAAAGATATGTCAGAATTTCCTTTGACACGCTTCACTTTGAATTTGTAATATAAATGAATGAACAGAATACACGTTTTCCTCATTAGGTTTGGAATTGCTTGGAATTGTTCTAATTTTGCACATGCAACATTTATGGTCAAAACATGTTCTTCTTTACTCAGTAATATATATATGCATTT
Organism: Gallus gallus; assembly: GCF_016699485.2. Taxonomy (NCBI): domain Eukaryota; kingdom Metazoa; phylum Chordata; class Aves; order Galliformes; family Phasianidae; genus Gallus; species Gallus gallus. Next base: position 105,223,832 of record NC_052533.1, on the reverse strand, counting down.
TCATAAACTAATGGTACAAAAGAGCATGACATTTTGAATGATGATAAAATTACAGATGTTCAATTTAAGAACTTTTCATTTTGTTTTTAAAGTGTACTTGTTAAATTTTTTTTTATTTCTTTCTTCTTCTTTTTTTTTTTTTTTTTTCCCTATTAGGTAATCTACAGTATATTTCAGCAAAGGTTTTGATAATGTTTCTCAAAGTATAATTCTGGATAAGATGTTTATCAAATAGCTAGACAAAAACATAATGAAATGGGTGAACAATTAGCTGAAGTATCAGGCTAAAAAGCTTATAGTAAATGGAGTAACATCATACTGGTGGCTAGTCACGAGTGGGGCTCATTTTTAGAGTCAGTTCTTTTTCAACATATTTTCAACAATGACTTGGATAAAGGTCTTGAAGGTATACTAAGCAAGTTTGTGAACGATGATAACTGGGAGGATAACTGTTGATTATGTCAAGGGTAGAGAGACCTTGCAGAGTGATCTTGATAAATTGGAGGGCTGGGAAATCACCAATTGCATAAAGTTCAATGACAGCAAATAGGACAAGGCAACCCTGGATACTTGTGCAGACTGGTGGGCAGGAGGCTGGAGAGAAGCCGCACAGAAAGGGATTTTGGGGTTCTAGTTGACAACAAGATGAATCTGAGCCAGCAGTGTGCCCTGGTATCCCAAAGGGCCAACCACACCAAGGGGTGCATCAGGCCCAGCACTGTCAGTGGGCAAGGAAAGAGGCTGTCCTGCTCTGCTCTGTGCTGAGCAACCTCATCTAAAGCACTGGGTGCAGGCTTGGGTGCCACAAGATATGAAGGACATCACATTATTAGAGAGCCTCCAAAAGAGGGCTACAAAGATGATGAAAGGTCTGGAGGGCAAGCATACGAGGAGTGGCTGAAGTCCCGTAGTTTGCTCAGCACGGAGCAGAGAAGGCTGAGGGGAGGCTCATGGCAGCTGCAAATCCTCACAGGGAGTGGAGGGGCAGCACTGAGCTCTGCTCTCTGTGACAGTGACAGGGCCTGGGGGAACAGACTGAAGCTGTCAGGGGAGGGTTGGGTGGGAGTCAGGACAAGGTTCTTCACCAGAGGGTGGTGGGCATGGAACAGGCTGCCCAGGGCAGTGGTCACAGCCCCAGGCTGCAGGGGTTCAAGGAGCATTTGGACAACAGTGACACAGTGATAGACATATTGTTGAGTTGTCTTGAATAGACATAGTTTGAGTTTGGAGAGCCAAGAGTTGTACTCAAGGAACCTTGTAGGGCCCTTCCAACTGAAGATATTCTATGATTCTATATTTCATGAATCATAGAATGGCCTGGGTTGAAAAGGACCACAATGATCATCCAGTTCCAACCCCCCCTGCTATGTGCAGGGTCACCAACCACCAGACCAGGCTGCTCAGAGTCACATCCAGCCCAGCCCTGAATGGCTTCAGGGATGGGACATCCACAACCTGGTAACCTGTTCCAGTGGATCACCACCCTCTGAGTGAAAAACTTCCTCCTAATATCTAACCTAAATCTCCCCTGTCTCAGTTTAAAACCATTCCCCCTTGTCCCTACATTGGCAGGGTCAAAACAGGAGGAGAGAAAGGAGCATGCAACTCTTCACTCACAGTTACCAGCAGCTAGTTTGAGGAGGGAGTCTCCTATGGAAGCTTCCTCTGGCTTGGCCCAAAGTCTGACTCTGTTCACATTAGTGTAACTGGGAGCACCTTTATTAGTTTGATAATCATCACAAACACTCTGTTTTGTGATCCACTGAAGCTATTAGACCAAAGAACATTGCCCACTTCATAGTGAGAATAGTATGAGGTGATGTGAGCACAGACTACACGTATCTCTGCAGAGACAAATGCTCAGTCATAACAATATGTTTAATCTGAGGCAGAAAAGGGTAAAATAACAGAAGAAACTAGATATAAAAGTTCTCTTTTACCTCTAAACTAAGAGCAGAAACTAAATCTGTACATGTAGAGCATATTACTTGATTACTTTTAATTTTCTTAAAATATTACATTATTTAAAAAGAAGAGTGATACATAAAATAATGATGGTGCCATATAATTTTATAGCAGAGTTTTGCTATTACATATATAAATGAACATATTATTAACAGTAAGTGCAGCCAGAAGTATTGTAACTGTCAACATTTGATCTGGAAATGTTACTTACCAGAAAAAGTGGTAAATATTTGTTTGGAAATTTACTATTCATGCAGTAGTGAGAAGGCATATAACAATGTCAGATTGCCATATTGTCAGAGGATGCAAAATAAAAATAAAATAAAATAAAAACATTTTTTAAAATTTCTTATGTTAAATAATGCTTAACTATCAGATTGTTTTGTGAATAAAAACAAAACAGAACAACCCACAGACATATTAAAAATAGTCTGGAGTTTGTTTTTTTTTTTTACAAAACAAATAAAAATAAGAATTAGGATGGCGTGTCTTTTTCATAAATATCTATTCCACATTGGTAATATTAATTTTGCATTGTAATCTCAAAAGAGAATTCTACCATACAATAATCAAGCAGAGTCTGTGATGAAACCTTCCTGCTGCAGGAGGCATTACAATCTCTAGGCTCACTTCCTGTTGGGGGATTTCAACCATGCTGACATTTCCTGGAGAAGTAGCACAGCTTGTCGGCAATCCAGGAGGCTCCTGGAATACATTATGGACAATTTATTGATCCAAGTAATAGGCCAGCCAGAGGGGATGCAATGCTGGACCCATTGCTCACCAGCAAGTGGACTGATTAGTGACATAAGGATGGAGGCTGGCTTGGCTGGAGTGATCATGCAGTGGTGGAATTCACACTCCTGAAGGATACAGGATGGACAAAAAGTAAAATGAGAATGCAAAATTTTAGGAAAGCTAAATTCCATCTCTTCAGGGAGTTAGTCAACAAAACGACTTGGGAATCTGTCCTCAAGGACAAGGAAGCAGAGCAGAGCTGGCAGATCTTTACGGAAACTTTCCCTACTGCATAAGATCTCTCCATCCCCAGGTGTAGGAAGGCAGGAAAGTAAGAAAAGAGACCAGCATGGCTGAACCAGAATCTGCTGGTCAAACTGGAGAGTAAGAAGAAAATGCACAAGCAGTAGAAGCACAAGCAGATACCCTGGGAGGATTATAAGGCTGCTGCTAGGCTGTGTAGGGATATGGTCAGGAAGACCAAGCCTTCCCTTGCCCTTATTGCTCCTGCTCAAGGTTACCTTGGTAGACACATAACTGAAGTCTCATTAATGCATGATCAGCTTCTTTGTTGCTGTCCTAAGCTCATCAATTTCTTTTGTAGAGATATAACATTATATTCAGACTGTATGGTAAAAAGAAAGCAAAATATCTCACAGCTATTCTGATGGCCATAAGATCGTCACATATTAGTACATTACCCAGTTTTAGAAGTTATTGTCTTGCTTCTTTGTTGCCAAAGAAAAATAGATTAAGTTTAATTATTCAAAGGTTCTTAATTTAAAAAAAAAAAAAAAAAAGCATTTTATAGCAGAATGAGGTATGTGCTAAGCCAAAAATTAATGTAAGTTTTGTATAGAAAAAGGGGGAAGTAGAAATTGTAGGCATAGAATTGTGAGCAATATAGTTTGATTATTTTACTAGCTTTCTTGGTTAGTCACAGTTCAACAATTTTTCTTCTTGATTAAATTACTTATTCATAGACAGTCAGTACCATCTCAGTTGCAGTAAGGTACAGATGAACTTATGACTCGTCTTCAGGTGCCATTCCAGAGATCTGTGTATACTCTGTCATGCCTGCAGACTGAGACAGATTTCTCAGATAACTTAAAAACAAATAAAGTAGTACCAGATGTCTTAAGTGCATTCAAACAACAGGTCTCTGGTTAGTAAAGACAGGGAGCCTAGATATGACCAAACAGGAGTACCTGCTTCAAACTTCACAAAATTTTAGCAGTCAAGGAACATATTAGCCATAATATTAATAAGTGCATGGCTTATATTCAACACTTTATTAGGCCAAGGTTAGTACTTAACAATTGCAGGTAACACTGGGTATCTGAGTGGAGATAAATGAACTGAACTCTTTTTCTTTATAATGGCAACTTACATCTAAGGAATGGAATTCAGGTGCCTAAAGCAGGACATCTTGTGTAATTTTCTTTTGAGCTGGGGTGGTATTGCACATAGACTTCTGCTCCTGCTACAGAGGCATGCAAGTCTCCTCCAAGTTGTGCACCATACCTTACATGATGGCTCTGCTTTGACTTGCAATATAATCAAGTGCATCTCAGATGGTACAAGAAGCTTGTGTTTATGCCACTACTTTCACTTCATGTGGGGAACTAAATTTAGATGTCTTAATTTGAAGCAGAATCCCTCACAAATCCATTCACACACACACACGCACACAAAATCAGTGTAGTTTATCTAGTTTCTTTTATTTACTGAAGGAATACTACTGATTTCATTCTAAAATTCAGTTAAAATATTTTCTCTAGCTGTCTCGCCTTCAGCATTAGAGTAAGGACTTCACTTTTGGGCACTCTCTCATTTTATTTGATTTATTAGCTTCAATTCCAACTATACTGTATTATTTTGTGCTATCTTGCATTCTGATATCATAATTAGTAAATTAGATTACTCCCTTAAAACACTGCTGCTATTTTGTTTTTATGCCTATCTCCCTACCATTTACCATTTCCCCCATCACCCTCTCCTGGGCTGCGGGTCCGTGGGTCCCCATGCCCCAATTAGTCACAGAATTGGGTCGTACCAGGCCCCAAACCATTGACACTCATTCACATTTTGAGAGAAACTATCTGGGAGGCATTGGGTAGTGTTAGTGACATGGGATTGGTTATAAAAGAAAAGACAGAGAGAGTATAGCCTGATTAAATTTATGAGATGAAGGGAGGCTAGAGTCAAAGGGAAAAGATCTCTGCAGATCATGGGCTTGAAAGGAATTAGGGACAGGAGTCTGATGGTTCAAGCAAGTTTGGAAGGCAAATCAGACAAATGAATAGTTGAAGATTAATGTCTAGCATATTTTTCACATGATGACCTACAGTAGCTTCTACTGAGTAATATATGTGAAATCAAAGTATTGTTCTCATTTTCAAAAAGATCATCCTCTAGATTTTTCATAATCAATCTGTTCCTTTACTTTTTGGAGCACTGTTATAAAAGCCTTTCTCTTACACAATTGATAGTGGCATGTAAGAGAGAAAACACATAATTAGTAAAGGTAATTACTATAGCTGGAGTCAGAAACACGAAACAGTCAAAGCTAATTAGTGCTAAGAGGTCACATGAGTATCTTGTCTTCAGAATAGAATGATACATATGACATGTTTCTACAGTTAATATCATACCAGTGTTTTGTTACTCAATGAGTTGACGTGACACGGTGCATGTTAAGAAGTAAAACTTTTCTTCTATGGTTCTAAGAAATGAGAAAAAAAAATTACACTGTTGTTTTAAAGTTAAGACATATTTGTCACTTAAAACATACAATTTCAGCACATTCCATGAAGAAATTAAGCTGTTGTCGCTGTTGTCAGATTTTTGTTTTACTTAAGGAACTTCCCAAGATAGACTAGATAAAAGATGAAAGTAGGGTAGAATGGGCAAACAAATGTTAAGCATGTGGCATTATAACACTGAGGAGATCTAATAGCTACAGGGTAAAAACATGTAATGGTAATTAGGTCACTAATGCATAAATGAGCAAGGAATTACACCAGAGTAATCTTCCTACACAAGATTAAATGAGATTATAAGACTATTCTCACTCCTTTAGACATTTGCCAGATTACTGTGCCTTCCCAGATATGACCTTCTATCATTACAGATAACAGAATATATCTCTAGTTCTCCATGCCCTGTTGAGAGTATAGAAGTCTTTAAAGTAGGTTGCCTTATACCACAGTTCCTACATTAATTATGGGAAAATTTCAATGAACCATCTTCTTAGATCTATCATAAGTGGTTAGACTGAATTGTTAGGTTTTCAAAGGCACTAAATTCCTTGTTTTGGTTCATTGGTGCAAGAGGCTGCACATCTTGCATCACCATACCAACTGGATGGTCCTCTTGTGACAATGTCAAAATCAAACAGCAACATTTCCCAACAGTAGGAAAATGTATGTTTTTTTCATTTTTCATTTTTACATCAACTCTTACTATTTCTTCACAATTTTATATTAGAAAAACAGAATAGAATAGAATAGAATAGAATAGAATAGAATAGAATAGAATAGAATAGAATAGAGTAGAGTAGAGTAGAGTAGAGTAGAGTAGCGTAGAGCAGAACAGTTCAGCACAGTTGTAAGGGACCTTTGAAGATTAAGTTCAACTTCCATAACCCTTCAGGTCTACCAAGTTTTACAGCATATTACTGAGGGCCTTATCTAAATGCTTCTTGAACACTGATACTTGTGGAGCATCAACCACCTTGCTAGGGTCTGACACTCAAGTGAAAAAAAGATTCCTTATATCCAATCTTAACCTTGACACAGGTCTGGGACATTCCCATGCATCCTAGGATTGGTTATGAGGGAGACTGGTGCCTCCCTTTGCACTCAGCAACGAGGTCACGTCTTGGCCTCTTCTTTGAATGAGACAAGTGTCCTCGGCCTCTCCTAACAGACCTTTTAACATCTTTGTTGCCCTCCTCTGGATGCTTTCAAATATCTTAATATTCTTAATATCCTTTTTATTTTGTGGACCCCAAAACTATATTCATCACCTGTTTTGACCAGTCAACTAAGCTTTGTTTAATGTACTCATAAAACATGTAAGCTGCAGGCACACTTACAACAAAGTAGCAAGTTCTTCATTTAAGAATATATATTTATTAAACTGATTAGAGAAAAGGCAGGATTGTAGTTTCTCTTACATTTATACTCTCAAAATGCGTACATTCAGGGTAACTCTGGTGACTTTGAGAGAATATAAAATTTGTTTAAAGGGAATGAGCACTAAATTTGGCCCATACACCTCCTCATAATCCTCAGCTGAGAGACAACAGCAGATGATGTTGACTGATTACTTAATGTCTTCTGAAAACCAAGTATTAGAGTGTTTACCCAAAATTAGAGGGAATTGTATATTTATGACCTGCAAATGAATAATTCATAACAAATAATTTATTCAGTGAATTTCACCTCTTCCCCAAATTGAGTAGATTGTAATATTCCTGAATATATGTCCGTTAATTGAACTGCTTCAGTGAATAATTCTGACTATTCTCTTAACAGGACTATGACACAGGGAATATTCAGAAAACAGATTAGCTTTAATTCAAATAAATAGATCATTTTCCTTGTATGGTATATTCCTATAAAAATAATTCTTAGAGAATTTACCATTAAAATGAGCAATGACAAAAATAATTTTGACACTAGCCATAATTTTTCCTGAAACTCCTTTGCTTCTGTGAACATGAAAGTATTAGTTAGTACTTCTTCACTTTGAGCTGCTCTAAATAAGAATTCCACTTTATTTATTTTATGTCAGTTACTCATAGCAAAATCTAGTTCCTAGGTACTGAAAGAAGACTTTAATCTTTTGAAAGGCCAAAGATTAAAACATTCCTTGTTATATAACACTAGTTTTCTAGTTTTGAAGCTTCTGTTATCATTATTACTACAATTATTATTACTATTATTTTCTTTCAGAAGACATACATCTGAATTTCCTTTTTGCATAATCTAGCACCAAACTTCTGCCATTCAACACGGCAAAGTGCAGGGTTTTGCACCTGGGCCAGAGGAACCCCAGGCATCTATACAGACAGGAAGGAGCAGTCCTTGAGAGCAGCTCTGCAGAGAAGGACCTGGGAGTCCTGATGGATGACAAACTTAACATGAGCCAGCAATGGGCTCTTGCAGCTCGGAAAGCAAATGGTATCCTGGTCTCCATCAGAAGAGGGGAGGCCAGCAGGGATGGGGAGATGATTGTTCCTCTCTACTCTGTCCTCATGAGGCCCCATCTGGAGTACTGTGTCCAGGTCTGGGGCCCGCAATACAAGAAGGAGAGGGAGGTGTTGGAGAGGGTCCAGATGAGGGCCACAAAGATGATCAGAGGGCTGGAACACTTTCCCTATGAAGACAGGCTGAGGGAGTTGGGCTTGTTCAGCTTGGAGAAAAGAAGGATGCAGGGTGACCTCATTGCAGTCTTTCAGTACCTAAAGGGAGTCTATAAACAGGAAGGGAGTAAACTCTTTGAAAGGGTAGATAACAGCAGGACAAGGGGGAATGGTTTTAAGTTGAAAGAGGGAAGAATTAGGTTGGATGTCAGGGGGAAGTTCTTTACCAGGAGAGTGGTGAGGTGCTGGAACGGGCTGCCCAGAGAGGTTGTAGATGCCCCGTCCCTGGAGGTATTCAAGGCCAGGTTGGATGGGGCCCTGGGCAACCTGGACTAGTAAATGGGGAAGTTGGTGACCCTGCCTGGCAGGGGGGTTGGAGATTCATGATCCTTGAGGTCCCTTCCAACCCAGGCCATTCTGTGATTCTGTGATTCCGTGATTCTGCTCTCTTTTAGGTCACAGTAGTTTTTGTTCAGCCCAATTTCATTCTCACCTTCATCTAGCAATGTTATTATGCCTAGTTCCTTTTTGACACTTGAAGCAAGCAGCTTATGATACATGTAACAAAATGTCATTCCTCAGTGTCTGTGATCTGTTCCACATATTGTAGAACTAAAAGAAAACACATGGCCTTGAAATTTGTTAATAATTTTCAGGTGACAGAATGTGAAGGTTGGCTTTGTTTTTCTCCTGAATGTGTCTGGGGTTACGGACTGTTTTGGATTCAAAGCAATTAAGCATTCCAAATAGAACAGGCTTCCAATAGAAGTTTGAGCCTTCAATTTAGAAAAAGCTCCTATAAGAGATAAAGGAGAAATTGATTTTTTTAATTTTTTTTTTTTTTCAATTCAGGTGTTGAAATGAAGCCTAATATCTATTCAGCTTTAAATTAATTTAGTTTCTGCCTTTGCTGTATTTGAAACAAACAAATAAACAAAATCTAACAGAAATAAACAAACAAACAAAAAGCCCTACAAAAACTATGCCAAGCTATGTCATGTTAAACTGCATGCATCATTCCATAGGAAATATTTAATTTTCAAATGGATTGAAAAAAATAATATATGAGAAGCTAGAGAAACTGGATGAGGGAAGGCTATCATTTAAGAAGTACTTGGGATGAAAAAAAAATCTTTTGTCCCTTACTTTAAGCAGGTCAAGAAAGTATGGGATAAGAAATGTCTAATGGGGAAAAACGTAACTACTAAGCATCTCAGCATGGAAACCAGAATTGAAGCGCCAGTCTTTCCAGCTACAGAAGTGTCTGCTGTTCAGCAGGCATATTCAGATTCTGTCTAAATGCACAGGATCTGAAGTCAGCTTTGGGTCCTGAAGTTTGATTTCATTGTCCAGAGATATTAGAGTGGATCACTGATTATTTTCTGCAAACACATCCAAGTTTTATTTCTACTGACATCAGGGCATGAGGAAACGTTGCTGATCCAGATTTCACTGCAGTATGCAAGAAAGCGGTTCCCCCGTTTCCCAGCAGGAACACATTCTCTGAGGTTGAAGGGAGGCTATCCACCCAAGTTTATAGAGCAAGTTCCTAATAAGGAGAATATCTTTGCTCCTGCTTCTACTCCAGGTAATGCTGAAAGACTTACAAAATGTAGAACATGTTCAGTGTGCTGCTGATGTTCATCCTTATCTCCTACCATCTATGATATGCTGTTGAATCCACACTCAAATGAAGGAAATAAAAACATGAGAAACTCCATTTCCCATATCACCAGTGAATAGATTATCCTCTAGAATACACTGCTGTGATAAGAACAAATATTTCCTCCACACTCTAAATTTGAAAGATGACCAAAAATTCTATTACCTTAGGCAGAGTTCATATGTCCTCAGCACAGCTGAAGTTGATGATTACAAAGGAAACGGACATAATTTGTGGTTCACAATGGCCAGAACCTCGTTAAGTTACTTTACTAATCTCTGACCTAGTCTAAAAATGGGATGCTTTGACTACTCCTGTTTCTCAAAGGAAATGAATTCAGATTCGATTTACAAATGACTTCTCTGAGTTCTCAACAGAGCAGTACAAAAATATTTGTCAGATGCATAGCATGAGCTCATGACTTGTCCCTCAGTTGAGTTTCTGTATCACAAATAGAAATATTATCACCACAATTCACAGTCACAGCAGAGGCCAAAGAAAGTTGATGGATTGGAGACTGATATGCTCCCTTAAGTATATGCCTCTTTCACACAAGAATATTAGAACTGCAGTACAGCCCTGAATCTTCCAGAAATATCTAATGAGTAGTCACAATGGCACTTTAAGGCAGAAACAAATACTTTTCCTTCAACACCCCCATCTCCTTCTCTAAATTTTTAAAGATATTCTTATTCATTTTTAAACATATAATAAATGCAATAAAAACTACTATCTTTAATGGGACTGAAGTCATTAACTTGGTCTTGTTTTATATGCGTTTTTTTGTTGTTTTGTTTGCAGCATCAGTTACACATACTATCTGATATTCATAAGCTAAACTGAAGTTAGTGCAGGTTTCTCATGGATTTTAGTGGTGTTCATTTACAGAGCAGACTAGCTCTGTATAGCAGGATAGCAGGATATCCACTGTACTACTGAGGAAAGTTCACAACCTTTCCAAGAAACCACTATTCCTTTCCCTGTCCTTCCATATCTGTAATTAGTACTGTGGAACAATTAAGAATGTGATATTTGCGCTGCATCCACCACTGCAAAACACCTAGCCCCAGCAGCCCTGGAGTCTAACTAGAAACTATAAATAAAGGAAATTATTAAATTTATTAGTCTATGTCCAGGACAAGAGTGCAAGAAAAAGACTGTGTAGAAAATGGGAAGGGATTTAAAACACAAAAGCACAGAGACTGTTAGTCTTCTGTAACATTACACTGCTCACTGCACTTTCAAGTCAGTTGTCCTGGCAACATGAAATAAAACATTAAATAAAAGAGTAATTTTAACAAATCTGGAAAAGTGATGAACGATCAGGTTACATACATTCATATTTAATGAATCTTAGACTGGACTTGCTAGATTTTCAAACAATTTTAAGTTTGGGTGATTTTTTTTTTATTTTTATTTTTAATGTTTTTTGCAGCTCATCCAGATGCTTGTGTTTACTTAACATAAGATAATTTAATGTGGTTAACATAAAAGGAATGCATTCCTGAAATAAAACAGGAAGATAGGTTTATGATTGGCAGAAGAAGGATGAGACAGCAGTGGGAGAACAGCTGCTTTCTCTGCATATTTTTTCCTTTATGATGTCTGTTACCTAAGGATGTCACTTTCTATTTCATCGTTGGGTATGGGTTGTCACAAAAACTTTGTGTAACCCAAACTGCTCTGGAGCTGCACTGTATGAATGCCCTCTCCTCATGCACATCCATGGTACTAAATGTGACACCTCACTGCTTCTTGGCTCTAATGAGAGACCTCTGTTTTCCAAAACTCTCTTGGACATCAGTGGGGTATACCCAGATGCCTTCAATCTCTACTGGAAGAAATTATTTTAGGAAGGAAGGGATAATTCATGCTTCTTCCTCATGACTGAGCAGAAAGGACACAGGATGCCCTTGTTTATATTAAGAGTGCCAGTATAGAAAGAGGGATTTTTGTCGTGCTTTTAAAAAAGAGATTGATTACATTTTGCTAAGCAGATGGTCTCTTGGTATGGAATAACTATTGAACTGAATGCAGCTGAGCACAGGACCAAGGGACTTAAATACTTTAACAGTTTGAAGAACTAGGCTTAATGTTTTTCTTTCTTTTTCTTTTTCTTTTTTGTTTTTAATTGTTCTTTTTAACTGTGATTTGTTCATTTTAATTTTACTGTGGTCTGACCTGACTACCACAGTGCAGGTATATAACCTGCATATAACCGTGCATATAACCATGTTGTTCAACAGTAAATTGCACATTAGTTGCATTTTGAATATATTTTTTCATTCTGAATATATTAAACTGGTTATTTAAATACTAGACAGAGGTTTTAACTAATTTTCTCTACCTTTTAAAGGGCTGCATTCCTGGCATGCTTTTTTCAGCCAGTCTTTGAGGGAAATCAGCATCAATAGTTCACCCACCTTAGATAGTTGGATGGCCTCAGTAACTTTGCTCCAGTGACTAAGCAGGAACACACTTGAATTAATCTGGTCAGATTTCTCTCATACCTTCATCAAGAGTGAGAGAATCTTTCTGAGGTGTTGCAGTTAAAAACACTCACATGTCAATTGCAATTTTCATTTCCAGATAACAACTTCTCCATGACAGAGACCTATGAAAGACAGATACACTTTCTTTTCCTTCCTTAAAATAAACAGAAAATTTGATATATTTACATACAGGAAAAGACCAGAGAGGTGGTTGAGAGGACCAAGATTTTTTATTTGATCAGATTCAGATTGTCTTCTAATTTGTCTGCCAATTGGTACAGGCCAATATGATTTATCTCTGTTACAGAGTAGCAAAGAGGAAGCAATTAAATCTCCAAGAGTTGTACCTGGAGGCATGTGTCTATCAGGATATATGCTATTCTTTGCTTATGGCTTTGCTTACAAGGCACCGTTCAGCTCACAGTTGTCTACTGGGTTGTCTAGTTCTCCTCTATGCTAACAGAAGAGGGCTCCCTTTCATGCATTCTCAGTTGCTTTGTCTCTTTCTGCTTTTTAACTTGACAGCATAAATTACTTTCTCAATTTTGCACAGAATTCTGGTCATAATAATGAACATTTCATTTTTCAGCCAGCCCTCATTTGAATGCAAACTTTGCTCTCAAGATGTGCATGGCTGATCTTGATTAAGATATTCTTCTCTTTCTTACATACATAATCCTTTGAAGTTCCACGCATATGGAAAAAGAATAATATTGGAGTGGAGATCTGCCTTGCAAATCTCAGAAAAGTCCAACCTTTTGATTAGGGTCATGCTTCTTGAACATGACACAAGCACTTCAGGGGTACACTTATTCTCATGGGATGGGCCAGATTCTGTCATGCCTAAAGTAACTGAAATGTGCTTACTCGATTTAAACTATCTGCTTATAAATTAAATTATTTTATAAAAATAAAAATGACATGTTCTGTCTCACTGAAAAAAACAGCTATAAAATATGTGGGACATATATTTAATCCACCAAGAGATTCTGAATTCTGCTCAGGAAGTCTTTCAGTTTTGCCTGGTAATTTCATGAACCTGTTTAGTGTAGATGGATTGGTTAGAAAGGGGTATTAAAAATGCCAGATACAAATACCTCCCATGCTAAGAGTAATCAAAGAAGTAATCTTCACGTGCCTAACAGAAGGAAGATTTCAGCTTAGCTGTATTCAAGAACTCTTCATGTTGCTTAAGTGAAAAAGAGAAAGAAGGGAAAAGGAAATCATATTACGTTTTCGAGACTATTTGCAAACAGGGATGAGATGATTAGCAACTGTTAAGACTAACAAATGTGTTTAATAATATTGTATTTCTGGTAGTCGATATTAATATAAAAAGGTAATATCCTGACTTAGTTATTCTAATACTTAAGCATTACAACTAAAACACTTTTTAACTTCATCCAATTAAACATCATAACCTTGAGACAGTGTGCAGTGTCATAACAGGAATGTCTGTGTCTGTGTGAATGGCTCTGGACTTAATGACGGCATCTGTGCTTCCTTCGAAAGCATAAAAAACAGATTACCTCCTTAAAACGAAGATTTTAGAAATCTAAAGATAGCATTAGTACACTGTTCTCATAAGAGCAATATGGGTTTCTTTCAGATATGAAAGAAATCCTAACACCGACCCAGGGAAAGTCCAGGGAGCTGTAGGAGCTGTTATTCTTCTCCAGAAATTCAACACAGAGCACTTTCACTTTGGTCTGAACAAGAAACTGACTGGTTATTTCTCAGCCTCTCAGTACATCAGGGAAAGTTCTCCAGCAACATTCAAGTTTCAAGTATGCATGTGTTTCTTTCTAGTTATTGCCTTTCTAGAGTAACAAAACAAAACAAAACAAACAAAAAAACTTATTTTGTGTTCTCATACAAAAATAATGTATCTGAAAAGTCAAACTCAAATTGAAGGGACCAGACACTTCTAGGGGATACTTTCAATTCACAATCATGGCTGTAAATGTGAAATTATATTCTAAAAGAAGTCGAGTAAGCAGGATTTCATCAATGAAACATTAGGCAACACAACCAAGACTAGAGTTAGAAAAAGCACTAATACAAGAGAATGAAGATAAAGCCAGAATATAAAAAGGACTTTATCATAAGTACCACATGTGCTTTAGTCCTTTTATATCTATAAACAAAAAGGTCTTTCAATACTATACTTTCGGTACCGACGCACCTAAGTAGCATCATACAAAAGTTGTTGGGTTATCTGCTGCTTGATTAAAGAAGAATTGTCATGTACCACTTTTACCTTAGTTGTGAAAAAATGCCTAAAATCTTCAAAGAAAATTATAAATATAAAATTTTCAAATGTATGGTAACAGTGACTCTTTTTATCTACCCTTCCAATTTCCTTGCTCAACACTGTTCTACACCTGAAATCACAGGAATAATCTGGTTGTTTTCCATCTAGTAGTAAAATCCATCCAACAACTCCATTTTATATAAAGTTTGAGAATAGCTTCTGTACATCTTCTGAGATACAAATCTATTGCTGTGTAAGGAAAGATGCTTAGGCTGTTCCACAATCTTGAATGCTAATGATCGCTTCAGTTAAAATGCTGCACACAACACATTATGCAGAAGTCTCCTCCACAAAGAGACATATTTGTGAATCACTGTCAATAGTCAACACGCAAATAAAGTAAATATGCATTATTTATCTGACATTTGCCAAGCTAGGTAGGAAAATTTAATTTACAGTATGAAATCCCAGATATGGAGGTTTTTAACTGTCATTCTAAATTAAATTATATAATTCCACTCATTTAAGCAGCCAGGAATGTTTTGCTTTTTGTATTTTAAAATGGCCAGAGAAAATTTATTCTTTCCTTTTCTTTCCTTCTGCATAACAGTACAACAGTGCAATAAACTTTCTTAAGGATTTTCTTAAGGGTGATATCTTCATCAAATATATCTTTTGCATTAGTATATTAAGAATATTGCTGTCATTGTTCTGCATCAAAAGCTTTCCTGCAGTTGCTCTCAGAGGAAGACAGGTTGAAGACAGCTGCCAGATTTCCTTATGATGTCCATTCAAACAGTGCACTAAATTCCATACATAGGAAAAATATATATATTTTAATTGCCCATTTTTGATTATATATTCTCAATTATATATATGATAGGTTTTATGAACTGAAGTGTGATTCTTGTTGCTCTTTTTTTTTCCCTTTTCCCAGAAAAGTGACTGTGAAATGGCATTTATGTGTTTGGGTTTATTATTATTATTATTATTATTATTATTATTATTATTATTATTTATGTCTACTACCATGGTGAACAAAAGGTTCTCTGAGGATCTAGTTCCTAAAGCAGTCTTTGCCAAGCAAAGAGAAACAAAAATCCTTCAATTTGGACTTCACAGAGGAGTGTGATTATTTTCAAGACTAAATTAATGTCATTTTCACTGAGCTCTGAACATTTCCTGGAAAAGTTGAGCTGAAAGAACGTTTTCTTCCACAGTTTCCAGTTGTTGCTGCTGTCATGTGCTGCTGTTTTCCCTGTATATCAGACTGCCCCACTTAGGTATCATAACAACCATTTGTCTTGTGTTGCAAAGCAACTCATCAATTTTGACATTTTGTCTTTATTTTTGACATGGATTCCAGTGGAAGTTAAGAAATTGAGACTTTTAGTCCCAGACCAGTAACTGGGCTTTAGTTCCCATATCAGCCTCATAAAAGACAAACAATCAAACAAAAAGGACAAACAAATATTCATTTCTTTTTAAAATGAATTATGCAAACCAGAACACAGAATCTCCATACAAAGACAGCATTATCCAGAAGCACCTCATTTTCAAAATTTTTCATTGTGTGCTGCAGCCAAAGTGGTCATTAGTAAAAGGACAGTTCTTCCTAAAACCAATCTACTGACAAGTTTGTCTTTTCTTGTCTAACCACTCCTTTACAACCTTTACACAGACAAGCAGTTAAAGACTTGTACTCAAACACAAATATTTATTTTCAGCATGGTAACCCTCTAATACCCCATTCATATGAACTGCGCACTTGCTTTCCTCAAATATCTCAAGTACTTAAAATCAAATGAGTAGGATGTGCTATATTAGCAAATAATGCTTTAGAAAAGGATGCAGAATTATTCTTGTAGCTCTTATGCTTACTTTTTAATTTAACTGTGGTTTTATTTTCCTTTGATGCCCACTACTGCCTGTTAGCACTGGTCTTTTGAGTTGCTATGCTTTCTGACTTGGAGCACTACTGATTAGAAGAGCATGAGCAAGGAGAGTGCAGAAAATGAAATAGTTTGATACAACACAATGAATTAATTCAAGGTGAATTTAAGTGCTGACCTTTGACTTGAACTCATTCAACAGCAATATGCATATTATAATTTCTCAGTGGAAGTGTCAGGAAGAGAAGAATGATGCAATCTATTAGAGAAAGAAATCACAATTTTATTCTCATCTCCCTTCTCAAAATGTCAAATGATTTTGGTTGTTCCTTTGGAGCTCTGAAAACGTTTTGGACAGTTTAGTAGCAATATCTCTCATACAGGAATTTAAATCAGACCTACTCATTAATTGCTTTTGAAAATATATATCGTATTTTTTAACCTCATTTTCTATTTTACTATTTTTTGTAACAAAAATTCTGTCAAAGAATACGCTAACAACAACAACAAAAACAGTTGGAAATTCAGTTTATTTTATTTAATTTTGGATTTTTTTGAAAAGGGCTGCCCCTAAGCAAGAGAAAAGGAAAATTTCCCAGTTCTTACTTTATGATTGACATTTTTTGCAAGACTGTTCATTAAAACTTGCAAAAACATGAGCTCCCTAAAATAGCTGTATAAGTTAAAGAACAGTTTGGAAACCTTGTAATTGGAAGTGTCTGTAGGTTTCAGAATCTGCTGCTCAGATATCACTGAGGTTTGCTGCTTTCATTGTACTTTAGTCTGCCAGTTGTATCTGATCCAAAAGTACAGAAACAGACTTGTTTAAACTCAGCCATTGTATAGTGTTTGTGATGTGTGCATAATGAATTCTGAATGCAAATATATGCTGTAAAGTGAAATACTGAAAACCTGTATGACAAGCAGTAAAGCTGCACAACACAAAATGTGGTTTTATAAATATTCACTTGTGTCAAATATATAGGAGTTGCTCAAAACAGAGCACTCTAATTATGCGTGGTTTGTTACTCATTCAGTCTCAGCTATTTGAACTCTTTTGAAATTCTTGACCTTAGCTGAAAAAAGGAAACAGAAAGAATACATAGATATGTTGCTCCAAAAGTAATGCCTCCTATTTGCTTCTATGGAAACTACAACAGATACAAAAAGCACAATAACACCATTTGATAGAGAAAATTCTCAGCTACAAAACACTATTTTTCAAGATAGTCACCACCACTAGCTATGCATTTTGGCCAACAAGAAACAAAAGCCTGCATGCCATGCTTGTAAAAATCTGCCCCATTGGAGGTGATCCACTGTCCCAGTCACCAGTGCTGAAATGCACCATCCACTACCTCACTGTGCTCACATCCACTGTTTGGTCTCCATAAACATCCAGCAAGCATCAGTGAATGTCAAAGGATGCAATTTATTACCCATGGAGGAATTCAGTTCCACACCTTTGCTTCATATGCACTTGTCAGACTTTCTCTCTGCTGCCATCTGGCACACAGCAACAAAACACAGCGGAATGCTGGTGGGAAAATTCAACCTCTACTGATAACATCTGACTCTGACATTGTGGGCCAACATAATAACATGAGAGGCATTAATTTCGGAGCAGCTCCCATATCTGATTTCTAAGACATGAATGTTTACCCCCATCATCCAGATCTGTACCAGCAGAGTATTTTTCATTTAATTTTAATATATTTAACTTCCTTAAATCATTTGGAAACTATATCTTTAGCTGTCAGCTATAGCTGTTTTCATGTGTTTTGTTTTTGTTGTCGTTTCATTTGTTTGTTCATTTGAGATTTTTTTTTTTTTTAATCTGAAAGAAGTAAAAATACCAATTGTTGAAACTGTATAGGGGTTGTATAGCTGCAGGAACGTGGACAGCATTTTGTCCAGATTTAGACTAACTGATACTGTAAGCTGATCAATAGAACAGTTAAACTCATAGGGCTCTATCTGGTATAAACAATTCCAGAATTTATTATATAAAAGAGACTCCAAATATTTATAGAGCCTCACACAACCCTTTCTCCTGCCTTTAGCCAATGGTCACAATCTAGGTATAACTGATGTATCAGGGCTGCTCTGAAAGTAATGTCTCCTATCTTATTTTGCTGGCCCACAAGGCCTTCTTAAAGGGCCAAGAAATGCAGAAAACATTCAGGAATTGCTCATCCAGGGTTTTGCTGAAAGTTAAATCTATTTATGGAAGATAAGCATTGAAAAAAACAAGTGTGATGTGTAAACAGGATTTTTTTCTAATTTATATAGTAATACAGTGAATTTACACCATCAGATGCTTTCCTTTGAAAATGTTCACTTTTCAGAGTGTATTTTTTACAGGCAGAGCTACTACCATTACATTAGAAGCCCAAATATCCATTGTTTTAACAATTGCTCCACAGTTTTACTTTTACCCCTTTACTTTCCAGGCAGCTATCTCTTCTGTAAGGAGGTATGTGAAACCTTTCATTAATATCAACAGGACTTTAGTCAGAGACTGCAACTTCAGATTATATTTAAGGTTCATTCCAGTAACATATTATCTCATTTTCTCTTACAATTAGTTTCTGTGATCTTAAAATGAGCTCATGTTCAAACACAATATTGTTTCTGCCTTTTTTCAATACAACCTCCTAGAAGACCATTTATTCTGGAATTTCTTGTGTAGCTCTTCTCTTTTTAAAATTTATTTCCTAATTTTTATCTGTGATATTTTGCATCATCTTAGCTACTATATATATATTTTTTTTCTTCATGGTCTTCTCTACAGAATTCACCAACTTCTGATTTTTTTCCTCCTTCCCAGTCTGATGTCTTCTCAGACCAAGATATAATCTCTTTCCCAGAAATATCCACATGATTTTTTACAATTTTCCTTTTACCTTCTCTCAAGATTTTCTGATGATACCAGCTTATGCTTGTGCAAATCTTTACAAGACTTTTACTTTTGCACTTTTTTGATTTTAGATCATTTCATCATTTTAGTATAATTAACACCTATGTATTTTGCATATATTTTAGACAAATATTTTGCATTACCAATACCTTTCACCATATTTCCTCTCTATTACAGTAGTCATTAAAGTTATCTTTTCCTCTTATACACATATATATTGTCAGTTTCCTCCTACATATACTTCTAGTTTATTCACTGGATTTCTCTTTACGAACCTGCATATTTTCTATGCACTTTGTTACTCATTATTTACAACAATTTCAGCTTAAAATTTCATTCTTTCTAGCCTTTTTCTTGGTGAAAGAAAGTGATTATTGAAATCAGCTCTCTTCTTTACCAACTTGGCAGCACTAGCCATTGTCATTTTGTAGAACGTTCACACTTTGGAAAAGTTTTAATCAAACCTGTGGTTTATATTATGCTTTGCACAAGAATCCTACTGTGGTCAATCATACCTTAAGCATTTTCCAGAAACTTCTCTAAGATTGAAACACTTCATCTTCTTTGCTTAGAAAGCAAATTCCAATTTCCTTGCTCTACGTAACTCAAGGAAAAAGTCTGTTTGCCCAGACATGAGAGAGGGTTAGAGGAATCGTAATGGGCTTCACAGTATTGCTTGCATTGGTTGGCCCAGACACCCCTGTAGAATAAAGAAAAATGAACAATAAAATATTGAATTACCCAAGGCAATAGCGGTGAATCATGGGACAATATTTCCATCCAGTGACTATAGTGATGACATGAGAGGCACAAATAAAAATGTAATTCCCAATATGCTTATCTTTTTTGTCTAACATAATGCATGACTCCAGCAACAAACAAGCTGCAGGACATTTACATTTTCATCTGTTTGACTAGAGGACAGGACAAAAACATGCAAATCAATGTTCTTTTCTTGGTTTATTCCTGTTATCTTGCTCTTCATTTGTCATGAAGTCAAATAGCTTGACATTTTGACAGCTGACATTATATTCTTATGGGCGCAAGTCAATTGATCTAATAGAATCATACCTGCTTTTCCCTATTTTTCATCTAAGTTTGATTTTAGAAAAAATAAATCCATAATATTATATTCTTACAATTTCTGCAGTTGAATTCACTCCTATATTTTTCAGGTAGTCTGAGATGCAATTTCTGTAAACACCAATACTTTCTCATGCTGTTTGAGCTATGATCCTGTATTTCAGTGAAGGATTTGTTGTTTCTCATTTGTTTTGCAAAGTTCATGTAGAGACATTTTGCAAATAGAAGCTGATTTTGCTAAACAGATTTGAGAAAATTAAAATAATAGATAAAGGTGCAAAAAGGAAGAACTCAGACAGATGCATTTTGACTGTAAAAAAAACGGACTGAAAACTAGTGCCTGGAGATGTCCAATACAACCTTTCACAAGAATCCTGTAAGAACACTGGAAACAGTCTTATCTTCATATATATTCAAACATTCTTGCCAAGTAAGACATCTCCATCAGAAGCTCTAAAGCTACATACCATTTTATGACACAAGTCACCTTTGAGGAGCCTCTTGGTCTGCTACAATGAAATGATATTTCAACTCCTATACCTTTCTGTCCACATGACACTCCTTTATGATGGAGTGACAGCACTGGTGGAGAAAGAGAAGGTGACCAATGTCATTTACCTGGACTTGAGCAAAGCCTGGTCCCCCACATGGTCCCCCACCATATCCTTATTTCCGAATTGTAGGGATGTGGATTTCATGGTTGGAACACCCAGTGGATAAGGAATTGGTTGAAAGACCACAATGAGAGTATGGTGATTAATGGTTCTAAGTCCAGGTGGAGGCTGGTAATGAGCGGAGTTCCCCAGGGGTCTGTCTCGGGACCGGTGCTCTTTAACAACTTTATCAGTGACATCGGTGACAGAATTGAGTGTACTCTCAGCAAGTTTGCTGATGACACCAAGCTGGATTGGTGCAGTTGACAGAGTGGAAGGAAGGGATGCCATTCACAGGCACCTCAACAAACTTGAAAGGTGGGCCTGGGTAATGAGGTTCAACGTTTTGCACTTGGGCTGGAGGAATCGCAGGCATATATACAGACTGGAAAGAGCAGTCCTTGAAAGTAGCCCTGCAGAGAAGGACCTGGGAGTCCTGGTGGATGAAAAATGTAACATGAGACAACAGTGTGCTCTTGCAGCTCGGAAAGCAAATGGTATCCTGGTCTCCATCAGAAGAGGGGAGGCCAGCAGGGATGGGGAGATGATTGTTCCTCTCTACTCTGTCCTCATGAGGCCCCATCTGGAGTACTGTGTCCAGGTCTGGGGCCCGCAATACAAGAAGGAGAGGGAGGTGTTGGAGAGGGTCCAGATGAGGGCCACAAAGATGATCAGAGGGCTGGAACACTTTCCCTATGAAGACAGGCTGAGGGAGTTGGGCTTGTTCAGCTTGGAGAAAAGAAGGATGCAGGGTGACCTAATTGCAACTTTTCAGTACCTAAAGGGAGTCTATAAATAGGAGGGGAGTCAACACTTTGAAAGGGAAGGTTTAGATTGGATGTCAGGGAGAAATTCTTTACTATCAGAGCAGTAAGTTGCTGGAACAGGCTGCCCAGAGAGGTTGTGGATGCCCCGTCCCTGGAGGTATTCAAGGCCAGGTTGGATGGGACCCTGGGCAGCCTGGACTAGTATTACATGTGAAGGTTGGTGGCCCTGCCTGTGGCGGGGGGGGGGGGTTGGAGAGTCATGATCCTCAAGATCCCTTCCAACCTGGGTCATTCTGTGATTCTATGACAGAAAGGTCATGCCATTCCCAGATCTCATCCTGAGAGACTACACAAAGATGTGATGGTGGGCAAGCGTTGAGTTCTAGGAGCCTGGAATCTGTCCTTTATTTCTCAACATAGGCATAAACCCTTTATTCTAAGAGGAATAACTCTTTAGCACTGCAGTTAGACAACCAAAAAGTGTGATTCTTCCCTGAATTTATCCTTCCAGTATGTGCTGCAGTTGGGATATTGTCAATATCTTCTTCGTATAGGGTTTTGCTGAGTCAGAGAGAGAAAATAATTCTGATTAGGAAATCATAGGGTCTACCTATGACAGAGTGAATCTACAGGTGTCTTAATCCAAGGAACAGCTAGTGCTGTCATAGGAAATAGCCCCCAAACCCCACAAAATATTTGGAAAAAAAAGGCATCTTGCATTGCATACAGATTCAGGTTCTTTCCACTGTTGAGAGCTCTCTTTTTTTAAAAAAAACAAATTAAGTAAAATAAACTGATTGTTTCCCCTCTGCTTTTCACTTTCATAGCTCAAACACAAAATCAGTTATTCGCAGTGCTTAAGTCAAGAATCATTAACCAGTACCTCAGGTTTGACTGACTCTGCTGATGTATACCTAATCCATCCTCTTGGCCTTTGCAACTCAGTGTAAATTCTCTTGACCTAATTGCTTCATTTTCTCTTTCCTTCTGATCTCTCATCCTTTCCCCTTGAGCTTATCTTGCTTTACTTCTCCTATTTTCTTACATAACCTACACAATCATTTCTACAGCTTTTATATCACTGTTGTATCTCAGTATCTTCTCCCTTCCAGCCCTGTGCAATTGATTTTTTTCTTAATCTTTTTTCTTTCTTCTCTTGCTCACTCAGGTTTCATTTTCCTTTCCTACTGGTTCTTCCTCTTCTTTATCTCTTATTTATTTTTCCTCCCCTGCTGCTCTTCATCCTCTCTGGTTACCCACATTCACTTTCTCATCACTGTTATCGTTCCGCTGATTTCTACCTTATTCTCCATCTCAGTCTTTCTGTGCATTTTTTTTATATGTGTATTTGTTTATCTATTTCCAGTTGCTTTCTCTGATGCCTCCCAGTGTGCCCTGTAGCTCTTGTGCTTTACATTCTCCTCTTCTGTCTACTTTCCAAACTTTTAAAAAGTCCTCCTAAAAGCCTGCAGCCTTTATAAGAAAGAGCATTTTTCAACATACCTTTTCTTTTGAATTCCCTATTATATTGACCTGTCCTCTCAAAATCTGTGCTTTGAGGGAGACGAAGCAGGAAAACTAGTTTCACTGCAGCTACAAAATATAGAGCAAACTGGCACAGGCTGCAAGAAATATTCCTTTATATATATATATATATATATATATATATATCTTTTTACTTTTTTCATATCTCAGAAAAAAAATTTCCCCATGGCCATTATAATTAAAAAGAGAGAAAGAGAGAAAGAGAGAAAGAAAGGAAGAAAGGAAGAAAGGAGGAAAGGAGGAAAGGAGGAAAGGAGGAAAGGAGGAAAGGAGGAAAGGAGGAAAGGAGGAAAGGAGGAAAGGAGGAAAGAAAGAAAGAAAGAAAGAAAGAAAGAAAGAAAGAAAGAAAGAAAGAAAGAAAGAAAGAAAGAAAGAAAGAAAGAAAGAAAGAAAGAAAGAAAGAAAGAAAGAAAGAAAGAAAGAAAGAAAGAAAGAAAGAAAGAAAGAAAGAAAGAAAGAAAGAAAGAAAGAAAGAAAGAAAGAAAGAGAGAAAGAAAGAAAGAAAGAAAGGAAGGAAGAAAGAAAGAAAGGAAGGAAGAAAGGAAGAAAGGAAGAAAGGAAGAAAGAAAGAAAGGAAGAAAGGAAGAAAGGAAGAGAGAAAGAAAGAGAGAAAAAGAAAGAAAGAAAGAAAGAAAGAAAGAAAGAAAGAAAGAAAGAAAGAAAGAAAGAAAGAAAGAAAGAAAGAAAGAAAGAAAGAAAGAAAGAAAGAAAGAAAGAAAACAACACCTTTATGATATTTTTCATTCCCAACTGAAATTTTGGTGCCACAGAGAAACAAACTTTTTGTAAACTGAAAATTCTCTTCCTCTGGCTAGCACAGTGAAAAAAAGATTTCATCTCTTTTATCAGGTCTGTTGTGAACTATTACACTCAGATTGATCTGTTCTCTCCAGGTCATTCAAATACAGACATTGATTATCCAAGTCATCACAATATAATGCTATTCATTACTATTCCTCATCTTTGTTAGAACATGCACGACAATGGCTGAATGTAAATATACAGTACTACTAGTCTAAACAGAGTCTAAGTAATGTCAATATTGTCTTCAGGTACTGCTACACAACACTCTGGAGAGTCAGCAAAATACAAGTTGAACTTGAAAAACAACTGAACAAGTAGAGGTGAGCTCTACCTGCTGCCTCCTTCCATCCTGTCTCTCCTTCCAGCATTTTCTTTCTTGAGATTTACCTATTGAACAGTAAAGTTTAGACATATAATTAAGCCTTCAATCTCTGGTGTCCCTTGTGTGATATTTCACTTCTTACAGAATATAAAGTGCATTTTGGTCATAACAAATATATTTCTCTAAATCTTGAGTTTGTATACTTCTGAGAGTGTACTGTAAAAGTTACAGTGGTTTCATAAACATGATTTTCATGCAGCCTTCCTTGATGCCTAATAGGCAGCCATCAGAAAAGTTTAAAACAAACATCAGTGGTGGGGAAATAAATGAAATAATTTACAGCCAAGTAGCATTGCTACTGAGTAAACTGAACCACTTTCAGACAGTCTTGGCTATCCCCATGACAACTTATGCCACTTAAGGCAGTGGAATTCCAGTTATTCTTTTGTTGCCGCTATGGGGTAACCATTCTTCTTCGAAGAATGTACCTGTATTAATTCTACATGGTTTTCAAGCTCCTCATAGATTTTCTGAAAATATGAAAAAAAACATGTTAAATTTTTTTCACAAGCATTAAAAATAATGGAAATAACAACATTTCTGCACTACTTTTTGTCACTGAGCACTAAAGTTTAAAGTTATGGATTATTTTTGAAATAGAGTGTAACGCTATTGGGATAAAAAATCTATTAAGTTTGAGAATATTTTTTTTGTTGTTGTTCTTTTTTTTTTTTTCCCTGAAGTGTTAAATCACATATGTTTATTAGTAAAATTAGTTTTCTCGTATTGTTTACATATTACACCTGGAAGAAGTTGAGTTTTTTGTTTTGTTTTGTTTTTTTCACAAGGCTTTTATTTTTATGTACTTTTGTCACTGTTTTTTAGCTTACAAATTAGATTATCTGAGATCCACTCAGACAAAAAGTTAACCTTGAACTAAAGGTTCCTTTCTTGATACTTCATACACATTTATATGACAAAGGCTTTTTTTAAATAATATCTTTATGCATTGAGTAAGAAATTCTTTAAAGCTTTTTGAGACTTTGCTTTACTAAATTTATTATGTTGCTCAATTCTATTTATATTGCTTAATTTATTATGTTAATTTATTATGTTGCTTTTTTGAAACTACTTATTTATGGATTTATTCTTATTGTCTCTCACAAAGAAAACTCCCCTACAATCTCAGCTATAAAGTTTTGGATCCTGCAATACTTAAGAAAGCAATGTTTGATTTTCACTTGTTTGGGAAGTAAACTATTAATATATAAAATGAATATTTTAAAGGAATATTAATTTTATTCTTAGAAAAAATAAGTAGCAATAAATGGGACTGCTCAGAGATGTGAAGAGGTTAAAAGAAATAAGTCACTGTCACTTAAGATTCTACAAAGTACTGCTTAGGGACCATAGAAGAGAGGAAACAACATTCTGAATTTCACAAGAAATCTTACAGGCTAAAGTAGCTAATAGTCTTATTCTGTCTTTGAGTAAGTATGGATTAAATCTGTAGCTGGCTAAGACTTGCATTGCCTAAGGGCATACATTAAGAATATTTTAAAGATCAATTTTCTCTATCCATAAATCACTTTTTTTCACCAACTGAAGTGCATCAGAGAATTTGGCAAGTTCTGTTGTACATTAAAAGTACTGTGACTTGCCCACCTGACAGATAATGTTTTCTATGGTTACTTTCTGGAACATGCAGCAGTGTGAATATTTTTGTGCACAACAATTCAGAAGGTGAAATATCTTGAAAAAACAGACTTGCAATATCATAGACTGTAGTAATATTTTTCCAGTGTACCGGCAATAATGGGGAAAGAGAGGGAGGAGGTGGTAAAGAAAAAGGAGGGAAAGAAGGAAAGCAGCAAAGGAAAGGCCAAAGGGAGCACTGCAATTTACCAGAACTATGTTTAAATGTCTTCTTGTCTGAGAAGGAGAATTATTCTCTCTGGAGAAAACAGTGAAAATAAATTTATTGCATTAAACTATATTTGTCATTGATTTTTTTTTTCTCCATACTGTTGACTGATCTGTAGTGAACTTCTCTTAAAATCTGAAGCAGCACTCAAGATTAAAAAGAGCAACCAAATCACCAATGTTCCATATCTGTGTAATTCACTGTATAGTGTATCTCAATACTTTGCACAAAAATACAGAGATTCATTTGATCTGGACAAATACAGGACAATACTAGGGCAAGAATGAATATTCTTACTAACAGCAGCTATAAAAAAGTTTTGATAGCATTAGTAATTTATTTTTTATTCAGTTTTATAGGCATGTGGCATCACATATTAAAAAATAAATTCAGTAGGAAACAGCTGAACAGATAGATAACAAGTGAAACACACAAGGATCATGAGGAACTTTGTTCAGCAATTGGGCCGTTCTTCAGTATTTAATTTTAAGTTTCACCAAGCCAATTAGGATTTGATGGGACATGATTGGGTATTCTTGACCATGCTTGAGATGGGATTTCCATTACACTATGAGCTTTATTGGGCTGAGAATGCAATCATACATTCAGAGACCAAAAAGATTTATTGCAGGAAAATTGCTGAGCTGATTATGGAAGGGAAAAGCTTGAGCAGGCTGAACGGCTTTGTACCTATGTTCAGACTTTGACCTAGACAGGAGCAAATATTAGGAGGAAGTTAGACATGACATGAATAGCTGTGGCATAGAAATAATAATTTAAAAAAAGTAGAAGTCATCTCAAAAACAAAAATTAGGCTTTTATGGGCAGTAATTGAGGTACCAGCTAGATGCATCTGTGAAACTTCCAACCTGAGAGAAGAAGATTAAGAGGTCAGAAAAAAAGGAAACACATTCTTTTTGAAAGTAAATATATCAGAAAAATAAATTTTAAAAGACTGAATGACATTTAGAGAAAGTATCAATTCAAAGCTGCATGGAAGGAAGGAAAAGGAAGAAAGGAAAAAGAAGAAAGGACTTATGACTGCTCGGTGATAAAAGATTTAGACAAATCAATGTGTCTGAGTATCAGGCAAACAAATTTAGCAAGGAGCAGATAAATGTTATTTGTGCAATCAAACTGTGTGAGCTACTGACTCTCAAGTTAGGGACAGCTGTCTAATAATGAAAATAAAACATTCTCAAAAACTAAAATGGCAACAATGTGCCAAAAGTCTCAGTAACAGGTTGTCTTTGGTGTTTTTTTTTAAGAGTCTGTCATACACTAGTAACTGTAAAAGCACCTCCTGCCCTCCTTCTGCACTGACCTTGGTGTCTGCATGGCTGTTTCACATTTTCTTAGTCCTCTAAGACAGATGCTGTTGCATTGCATTTTTTACCCTTTCTAAAATATGAACCCACAGAGTTACAAGAACCATCACTCACTGGTTCAGCTTTGGTCAGCAGCAGGTCCTTTTTGGAGATGGATTGTGCACAGAAGATAAAAAGCCTGTGGAAATCAAGAACAAGAAAGTGTCATAAATTTCCATGGCCTTTTGACAAAGAAAGTACAGATGGGAAAGGACTCCCTCACCCTGGAGGTTCTGAGCTCTGTAACTGGCTGTCTAACTTCTGGCTGGATAGATTTTAGGTCACTTTAAGCAAAGACAATTTACTGGAAAGTGTAAGTGGTAATTTGATTCTAGTTTAAAGCAAAATCTCATAGAATTATACAACTCATGCATAAAAATGAAAGAGATGGCTTTGTAGAAAGTTCAATTGCTAGTTTAGAGGTTTTGGATTATCCTACTGAAACAGGGTTTACTGCAAGCAGAACACTCCTGATCAAACATACACAAATGTCTTGTTCTGCCTCTTACACAGAAGAAATATAAAAAGTGTGCTCTTGGCTATAAACTACTGAAAAGCAAATTGAAATTTTACACAGGATATTAAACAGCCTTTCTCACTGGTAACTGCTGGGTATGAAGAGTAGAGACAAATGACCAGCAAACTACTTACTTTGATCTCAAACTGTCAAATTCACATGCACAATTGAAACAGAAAATCCTCCTGGGCAATCGTGGCACAGATTCTGAAATTTAGAGTACTTGGCAGATGAACTGCCAAGGGTTTATATGGTTTTGGGGATAAGTGAAAGAAATCTATGGGCTTTTTCATCCTTTCACCAATTGGCAATAATTCCCAAAGGGATATTGGCTTAATCTGGAATCGCAGCAACACCTCTTCAACACACAAATTAACTCCTTCAGAAAATTCATACCATGACTGTTCTTGCAGGATAATGGAAGCAGCCACGAGCACAGTGTTGGCCTTTGAGGGTTTCCTAGATTAACTAGGGGGAACCTAGCTGTGTGTTCAGGGAAGCAGATATAACACATACAAGTATACAGTAAGAGCTGGGAGCTCAAGTCTGTTCTTTGCAATATAAACGTCCAATACGTAAATGTGTCTTAAAATTATAGTAATCTTATAGTCCTTATTTCACATACTGTGAATCATCAAAATAAAAACACTATTTTAAGAGCCGAAACTCAATAATGTTCAGTTTTTCATGATGAAGTGTTTTAAAAATTGGAGTATTTCGCAAACATTAGCAAATCTTAACTTATAGTTGCCCAAAAGAAAAATGAGTGACTAGGAGTATAAACTGGAGAGCAATTAGTGAAGACTAGCAGATGACAACTGAGCATAGCACTGGCACTGGAAAACAGCAGAGCGTACAGCAGTGCTTATAGTGATGACAGATTGCATGATCTGGAAAAAAAAAAAAAAAAAGCTTGAATGTTCTTGTGTTGTTTTCCCCAGTGTTTTAGTGGTGGATACAGAAGTTTGAATTTAGCTCTTCACCCATCAGATTTTTTGGAGTTGAACACAATGCTTACAGTATTTTTATGTAAGCTTTTTTCTGTCATCAGAACACAAACTTACTCCAAATAGCTCTGATCAATAACAGAATATTGGCACAGGAAGTGCAGCCTCATTGTGAGAAATTCTAAAAATAAGAAACTAACTGAAATACATAATAATTCATAAACTAATCTTTTTCTAAGCTTCCTTATTTCTATGAAATATTCCTGTTCCCTAAACATAGAAATCACTGACAAATAGAAGTCTTTTTTTTTTTTTTTCACCAGCAGCCTTTGTTTGGCTTTGTATCAGCAATGGTGTGGAGCGCAGGACTAGGGAAGTAATCCTGCCCCTGTACTCGGCATTGGTGAGGCCTCACCTTGAGTACTGTGTTCAGTTTTGGGCACCTCAGTATAGAAAGGACATTGAGGTGTTGGAGCGGGTCCGAAGAAGGGCAACAAGGCTTGTGAAGGGCTGTGAGAATATACCCTATGAGGAGAGACTGAAGCAACTGGGGCTATTTAGTCTGGAGAAGAGGAAGCTGAGGGGAGACCTTACTGCTCTCTTCCAGTATCTGAAAGGTGCTTACAGTGAGAGCAGAGTTGGTCTCTTCTCACTGGTGATAGGCGACAGGATGAGGGGAAATGGCCTCAAGTTGCACTAGGCAAGGTTTAGGTTGGATATCAGGAAAAATGTCTTTACAGAAAGGGTTGTTAAGCACTGGAATAGGCTCCCCAGGGAGGTGGTTGAGTCACCATCCCTGGATGTGTTTAAAAACCATTTGGTTGTAGTGCTCAGGGACATGATTTAGTGGTGGGTTGTTAGGATAGTATGGTTAGGTCATTGTTGGACTCGATTTTGTTTAAGGCCTTTTCCAACCTGAGCGATTCTATGATTCTATTCTATGATTCTAACACAAATAAAAAAGTTTTTACCACTTCCAAAATCAAGTGAAAACAAGCAGTAGTGCATGCAGTTCAAGCGGTTTTGAGCTAGGAAGTCCTCTCTTCCTCTCTGTAATATAAAGTATGAAAACAAAGCAAAAAAAGTGCTATATCTAATGCAAAGAAATGATAAATTAAGTGGATTAGTAGATGTATTGTTAATGGTTTCTTTGAACAAGACTTATGTGGCATGTTTAAACTTTTGAATCAACTTAATTCAGATAATAAAAGTTATCTAAAACTCAAGCCTAAGAGTTGTAATTTAATTTCTGTGAGTAGTTTATAGTATTTGCTCATGGTTCACAAATTCTGTCATAAATCAACTCTAAAAAATGTAAGAAAAATATCTAAGGAAAATATTGTTGAAATATATTTTCTCTAGTATAACAAATAGATAAATAAATATTCTGAATCATAAAAAAATGTATTTTGCTAGGAAAAAAAAGAATTATTGATAAAAATACTTTTTACTAGCTTGAGACACATGGATAGTCTCAATGATGTGAAAAATCACAGTTCTCTGACATAAAAGTATGTTCTCCTAATTAATTAAGTTTGAACTTTTTTCATGTATTATACTTGAATAACACACAAGGAGGACACATTCCTGTCCTTTTAGTATACTTACATTTAAATGCATGCTAAGCCATTTTGTAAAGGCATAAAAATTGATATGCTCTATCTTTGTATTCAATAAACATCTCATTTTTCATGTGGACTTAGCCTTTCATCTTCATTATCTAACTGCTGGCAAATTCAGCATTCTGAAGAAAAGCAGTACAACATTCAAAACAATTTATCATTTTGAAATGAAAAGGTATATTTAAGTGAATGGTAACTCTAAGTTGTATCTTTGACAATTATCATCCTTGAAAAATAAACAGTTAGGTAATAATTCTGCTCAGAGTAACGTGCAAAATGTTGTGCGCATTGGCATCTCTTAATCTCCATTTTTCCTTGGATTTTCTCCCAGAAGAAAGACGTTATACACCTACATTAATCTTGCAACCATATGTCTTAAAACAAATGCTTCACCTTAATTAGAAAAAGAAAAGAACAGGGACGTGAAACACAACCCTAATATCATTACACTGTAGTATTATAAGATTATAGTATACACACACACAATACTACCAATTTGGTCTCTGAATTTTGCTAAAATACTGCTGATCATCTTTATAACAAACTAATATATGGATTAATAAAAAAGAAAATGGATGAGAAGGATTAGCTATGATCAGTTATAAATAAATAATAAATTATAATTAATAGAAACAGCTGTAGCATGAAACAGCTTGAGAAAGGAAGAAGCACCAAGTTTACCTTAAGGGTGATGAGTAGAGGGGCAACAGGTACATCAAGAGCAAAAGATGTTGCTGACAATTTGGCAAGAAAGGTATACTCTTCTTCAGACCAAGTTTAGTTTGCTTTGTTTTTCTTTTCCACACTAGATTTTGGAACTTCAGGATAATACAAATTATAATTTAAGCCATTCAGAGCAACCTATGGTGGAATTTCATATCATAAATGTATGAAGCTGAGACCTCATTTCTGTGAATGGGATAAAAATCATCACATTGCCCTTCTGGATGAAAGACAGTTTTCGAAAGACAGTTTTCCCTATCCATCATCTTTGTTTTCTTTTTAACATTAGTTTCACTTGCACGCTATTTCACATTATCTCTTAGGGAGACAAACTGCTAGTGTAATTCTTTAATATTTTATTTTTACTGTTTAATCCCTGACTGGACAAGCATTTGGTATTTGGAAAATAGAGACACAGGAGCTTCAGATTAACAGTAACACACTAGCAATAGATTATTAACAAATTACTAGAACACACCAATATTGTGCTTCAATTGTGTATGTCTTTACCTTGCATGTTTTCTTTTTATTTTGTTTTCCATGTTACTGGCACAAGTTGTTTCCCTCATACTTCTGGATTCATTTCCAGTTCTTAAATTAAAGGTGCATTTGTAGGATGACTGTAATCTGCAACAATCAGTTTGAAACCTAAGTGATTATCACCCATTACTCTGTTCAGATCTGTGTGATGGCACAGTAGCAACCAGTGGGTGTTACAAGACTACAAATCAGCAGAAGTTGTTAGAGAAATATGGGATAATGCCACAAAAGTTTTGCCTGAACTCTGCCTTAGTTTTCCATTTCTGGTCAGGAGCTGCTCAAGCTAATCTGATTCCCATTATGATGGTTTTGGGTTTTGTCCAAGAATTCATCTTTTGCCCATAAGAACAGCCCAGCACCACTCCATGGCTCCTTACTCCAATAGGATAAATCTTACATTACCAGGATCTTTTTCATCTGAACAAATGTACAAATAGACTTTAATGACATCATAAAGACTCAAATAAGATGACATTAGATATCCCCTTTTCTCTTATCTGTGAACTTTAATCCATAGTTGCTTTGAGTTTCTGTAACTAGTTTTGATTAGGAAAAAAACAGTACAATTCTTCTTTTTATGAAAGCTCCAAAAATCTTCTGGAAGGTCACTGGACTTATAGGTAGTTGTGGTGAATAACTCATGAGAGAGGTAGAGTGGAGGTAATGAGAGAAATCAATTTAAGTCATGCCTAAGAATGATACAAGATAAGCAGAATGCCACTGCAGTCCTCATAAAGCATGCTAAAGAATCAATTATTTTACAAAAGAGAGAATTCCCTTCAAAAATTTTTGTGAAAGGATTTTTTTTTGCAGTTATTCCTCTTCTAGACAGCGTAGCATCATACTATCACTCACTCTCCTCACTTCAGAGTTAAAAAGGAATAATAATCTTAAAATATATGTCTTCAGTGTGATAAGGTTTATTGCACAGTGGAGAGTAGTAAGTTTTATAATCAGAAAAATATTGATTTTGGAATACCTAATGTTATTTCCATCATTATTCTGCACTGAACACGATCCCATGTTTAATTATTATTCCTTTTTCATACTGACCATCTTCAGTAAGAGCAGGACATCTTCCTCTAGAGGGAAATCACTGCATTTCCAGAGGAAGACTGCTGGATTCTTAGCTGTATAAATACATACATATTTTCTACACAAAGTTTGCTCAGATCATAAAAGAAAAGAAGTAAACCAGGTGTTATTGGCTTACAGAGTCAATACGTCATTATTCACAGAAGAAAACTCTTTAGACTCTTTTAGTATGATCTCACATGGTATAGAAGTCTAGGATTTATCAGATGAATTTGGATTTCTCTGTCATTTACATATTTGTCAAAACATTCAAATTTCCTCTCAGCCAAAAATCTTTATAATCATGTCAGAGGTAACAATACAACTGAAGTACTATAAGTTTTGTAATTTTTCATTGTGGCACTAGTATGAATACTGAAACAGCTTTGCCCATTAAATGTTCTGTGATAAACAGAAGTAGAGAAAAGTTCACAATTTTTAAATATTGATTTCCAGCAAAATTTTGAAGCTGATGAAATGTGATATTCTTCTCAACAATTATTAGAAATTCTTAGCACAGAGACTTCTTTACAAAAAGGCTGTGCAGAAGCAATCTGATGCCTTTTTCTTACCAAATTATCTCCCACAATCTGTTTTATGGCAGCTGATCACCAATTTTCTCTCAGCCTACCACAGCTGTGAAGCAAAACACACAAAGCTTAAATTTCAAATATGTTTTGTTCTTAAGTGTAACAGACCCAGCAAAGAAACAGCAACTTCTGATTTATGAAGTCAGAATGAGAGAAATTGTACAGATTACCCAAGAAACAACTGAATTCTACAGCTTCTTAGAAAGTATAAAAATAATGAATTATATAAATGCATCAGTGATTTAGGGAGAAGCAGGAGCAGAATGGACAGAACTCAGAAAAAGAGAAAGAGTTATTAGGAAAAGATTACTTGCCTGCAGTTCTATTAGTTTCCACAGTGCTGGCCAAAATCATATTGTTTTAATCATTTTAAACTAGCTTGCAAAAGTCACCACAAAATAGAACTATATACTGGCAGGAAGATGGACTGACCGCACAAGTTAATATGCCTTTTCTATCTCTACATTTCTATGAATATCACAGTCAATTGGAATTGCACTGGGAAATCTAAGACTGCTGATATGGAAAATATCAAACTGATGCCTCATACTCATATTTTAAGCCATCAATCTGTAGTATTACAACACAACTAAATCTTTAGTATTTGTTATTTAGAATCCTTCAATCCTGAAAAATCTGAGAAAAATATACAGAGCTTATATAAATTATGTATTAAAAAAAAAATAAAAAGTGAATTTATCATTCTAAGATTTCCACTGGAATTAAAAGCAGTCCAAAATTCTCATATCATTCCCTGAGAAATTTAATACTTCACTTAACATTCAAATAAAAAATATATGTAAATATTGAAATAATACTAGGAAGGTGCAGGTAGTTTAAGTCTTCCAAACTTTTGTGTGTGTTTGTCTGTTCTAGGAGAATAGCATGGGTTCTTCTCTGAATTCAGCTGTAAGTCTGCTTATACCACTATCATTTTTAGCATACTAGTGGCAGCTGCTGTGCAAGACATGGACATGGCTGCAGTTTGTATTTGCTGCCCTGAATAGACCATTCCATGAAAGAGAGACCAGTTATTGTTGTGCACCACTGGGAATGCTGGATCATGAAATGTTCCCAGCAGAGGTTCTGAGAAGATAACTGATGGAATGTACACAAAAGCACACCAGTACGCATGAAACAGTGCAAAAACTGATGGCAGTGACAAAATTAACTTTCATTCAACCCTGACAAACACTCAGCAGCTTTTAAACCATGACACAAATATCACCAGTGGCATATGAACAATGATAAAGTTTAAAGGGTGAAATAAGAAGCTGTAGGGATAAAAAATGATAAAACTTTTACCCTGGGTGTTTGAAAGTTGTGATGCAGTAGCTATTAAAGAGGGAAGGCTGTAGGAAAAGTGGATGTCTTGTGAAACATTTCTGGAGGCAGAGGATAAATTCTCATCTGCTATGTACTGGCACTAGAGAAGCTCATTTCAGAATTGGGATTTAGTATAAATTTCATTTTATCTTCACATTTAATAATTCTGTGCTAAGAGGTAAGAGTTAGCATTGATATGATAAAGGACTGCATGACTTTATCCTTAGGCTTAATGCAAAGACTTTGGACAGCACCTTTAATATTGAACATGACAATAAATACTGCCGTTGTGTTTTCTTGTCATGCAGCCTTGCTGCATATATATTGTTAAGCTTGACAATATATAAATATATATATATACAAAGAAGAAGAAGTAACATATTTTTGGCTACTTCTCATAAATGTTCATTTTGCATCCCAAGTATGAACATTGGTTTCAAAAATATTTTTGGATGTAATTTATCTTGAATAAATCAATGTTTAAGGATCACTTAAGATCTGTTATGCTATTCATTCAGCATTTTTCTCTACAGAGGGAATGTTCTGACATTGGAACAATACAGAGAAAAATATGCACACGCATTACGAACAAGATCTGCCATTCTATACTGACATAAAAGAAGCACTTCCCAGAAGCCTGAAACCTAGAAAATGCATTAAGGTTTATCCTCCACATCAACTGGAAGTAAGTATATAAATATTTTGTGACTTACTGGACTGAAGAGCAGACTATAATGTTTTAAATGAGTTTACTGTTGATCGCACCTTGCATCAACACTATAACAGAAAGATCTGAACGACTCACAGATGGTTATTTCCAACACTAGCAGAGATCCAAAATGATTAATGTGTGTAAAATACATACTGAAATTACAGTCCTTAAATTTCACAGAATGGTCAGTTAAAACCTATTGTAAATCTTCAACATGCTGCTGGGTTTTTGAATGTCGTGTTCTGAACTGGAGAGAAACTGCTGCTGCATTTAAGGTAATAGGGTAAATAGGACATCACTACGTGTTCCTTTCCAGCACTACTTTCTATGCTTTCCACTTTTCTATGCAGATGAAAAAACCGTGCCTCATTTTTAATCCATGTTCTAAGGGCATTTAGGTACCAAACCATGGAAGCACACTTGGAGGAGGAACTTGGTCTGAGAACAGTGCTTTGTGGCATGTGAAGGGAGAAAGAAGATAAAAAGTGGCAGTACTGACTGACTGGAACAGACAGCTTCACTTCAAAAATCACTGAACTTTCCCCAGTTCTCAGATCAAAATGTACTTCCTCTTTTTCAAAGTTATGCTTTTCTTGTTGTAAAGTTCTTTGGTCTATTTTACAAGTTTTATTATTTTTAAGTTGTAGACTTTATTTATTTATTTATTTATTTATTTTAAGAAATCATAGATAATAACAGAAAATAACAGAGAAAATCACACTTCCAACTCAGAAGCATGGTGAATAGTTACGTGAATTCTGTATAATCTATTAAAGGCACCTAAAATTTACAAGAACATTACACCTATTTGGCTCACTGAAGTAATATAGATGTTATAAGGAGTTACAGCCTGTGATAAGTTAAGAAGCATCTACAAGTCCACTAAGATAAACAGAAAACTTTCCAGCTGCTTGCTATGCTGTGTACTGACAAAAAAAAAAAAAAAAAAAAAAAAAAAAAGATAACACTATATAGATGGATGCATGCACTCAGAATTGTCAGAAATAAATGAAAATGATACGTTGTTGTTATACCTCTTTCTCTCAGTCCATACATGGCTCTATAAAGGCAACAATATGAAAGGCCCTCAGATCTGAAGGCAAGATCAGAGAGCAATGACTGTACCATTTGGAGGCAGTCAACCTCAATCAAAGCACCTTGTAGATAAATAAGTATAGAAGATATGCAGGCAACTGTGCTAGAAGGACTTATTTAGCCCTTCCAGGAAAAAGAAATAGATATTAAAGACAGGAAATTAAAACAAAACAAAGCAACCCTCCCACCCCCCTCCCATCATCCCCACACAAAAAGCCTAAGTTATGAAATATTTATGAGGTATCCCTGGTATACTGTGAGATCCAGTATTCACTATCTGTATTACAAAACAACAACAACAACAACAACAACAAACTGTATTACTAAAGTCCTGGCAAAAGCAAAACAGTTCCTTGATGGTGCACTGTTTTGATAAGGCAAAAAGAAAGCGGTTACAATAACAAAGTGAACTGCTAGTTACTGCTTTGTCACTGCAAAGTCTCTGCTGACGGTTGTGTGCCCGTGGTGTGTCAGGCTGTTCCATGCAGTGACCAAAAGCATTTGTTTAATCACTAATCAATTACAAATTTTTGCACCTATTAATCACTTACTACAGCTAAAAAATGATAATTTTGGTGTGAGCCTTACACTTTGTGAGTACTTCATAGAAAAATATTCATTTTTTTCTGACACTGTGTATTGTTCCCCTAAATATGAATTATTCATTGTTAATATAGAAACCTTGATTTGATAGAGCAATTGCAACCATATACAGTATTGCTATTGTTAGTAATAAGGCCATAAACTGTGCTGAATTTGCAAGGCCTCAGGACTAGTCTTTGTCAGGTCTGCTCCATCTGAACTCCTCTGAGCTGGCTGCCACTTTGTTCTACTTGGCTTACCTGTAACAGCAATGTCTCTAATTGACCTGTCTTGTTTGTTTTTCTTTTGTTTACCCTTGTGTGATACAGGCAAGGCTTGAGATAGGTAGAAGTAAAAACAGTTATTCTATGTAAATTGAGATAGAACTCCAGCATATGATACATAATGGAGAAATACAAACTTGGGACTCAAGGGGATATAGGATACAGAATAGGCATGGTTCAGGCATGGGTTGGGGCACAAGCTTGACAACGGAGACCCCCACAGCTATAAACAAGTCAAATAATCAATTAAAAGCATCATATACAGTGAATTCAGGTGTGGTGCAGATGTAGCTGTAGAGCTGCAGATCAGTGAAGAATAAACTAATGTTTAAGAGTATATTAGCAGATGTCCAAAGGTGATCCCAATAAGAACCTAGAGGAAGAAGTCATCAACATGAAGAACAGGGTCCTCTCAGTGAAGGACTCCAGCTAGTAACAACTCATCACAACACTCCCAGCCAGAGTGAAACTACCAGCCATGTTATACAGGGGAGTAAGGGATGGGTGAGCTCAAAACCAGGAATCAGGGCAGGAACTAAGTACATTTGTATCAATTTTCCCTACATTATTCTTCTTTCTTTTTCTGTTACAATTAGATATGTACTAACAATGACTACACTCTTCTGTTACAATAACATAATATTTTTCACTTTATTTGTATATAAGGTATGCTTCTACTTTGCCCATAAACAGATTTTGAGTACAATACTACATTACCTCAGGGTATTTCAAATGTGTCACCAATTACAGACCTTAATCATGTTCTACAAAAGTAAAGGATGCATTCATTCCAAATTGCTTTCTTGTATGCCTTCACAATATGTTGCCTATTATGATCTAGTCTAGTTTTGGGAATCAGCTTGTCAATGCAGATAAATTTTCTCCCAGAGGATGAAAAAATACTCTGACAAGTTTGGAAGAGGAATGAGAGAAACACCAAGGGAGAGAAACAAGGAGGTTAGGATATATTTTTCTCAGGATTTCTGAAGAATTACAATTTATGGAACAGGGAAAACAGATGCTGGGAGAATAGAAAGGGGTTTGGAAAATATACAGTTTCCTAAAGGAAACAACAAGAACAACAACAACAAAGGAAAATCACTCACAAACAAAACAATTTAAAAAAAAAAAATGGAAAGCAAAAATGTGCTATCATGAAGTAGAACAAACTAACTAGGCAACTTGTTGGAAGTTAGGCAGTATATGGAATGTTAAATTCTGTGTCTAGGGTCTAGTGCTGTGGTAGTTCATACCTATTTAACTATTTACACATCCTCACTAACGCTTGAGCTTGGGCCAATTAGCAGTCTCCCAGACAACAGGCAAAAACATTTCAGGGAACAGAAAGAAAAAACATTATTCTCAGGAGGTAACATGGATGAGGCTGTCCTGCTTGGATAAGAACAGGGAGAGAAAAGGGAAACTGAAGCATGAGAAAGCAGACTGTGCTGTGTCATGTAGCTCCCTGGACAGAGAAGCAGCTTAGATATATTTTGTGTTCTAGCACAGATACAGTCTCTCATGCCAGTTGAGACTACTGAGAGGGAAAATAAAAAGATTTTGTTCTGCATTGCATTCCTCGGAAGGACTGATACAATAATGGGATGCACAATATAATGGCTATCTAAGAAAGAAACCTGGAAAGACTGGTATACCACTGTGGTTTGCAAAATGTAAAATTTGACAAATGTGAGCAGTAGTTAGAACAGAAGTAGGAGCTGATACTATCAGTTTCAATTATGCAAAATTTGTTTATAAGCCCATAGCAAGTCAAAGTTATCACAAGTGGTCTTTTACAGAGGATAGATGGTCATCATGCACAATTGGATTGGTAGTTGTGTAGCTTGCAAGCATATGTACCAAAACCCTGATTTTTATTCTTCCTGTGAGCAGTCTTCACAGAGCATGATATTCATGTAGTCTGAAAACCACAGTATAGCTTCAAGAGAATCAGATTCCAGTTTAATATACTGTAACAAGAACATTGTGAATATCTGTCAGGCCTTTTATAATATGAATGACGACTTACTACAGAAGCTGATAAAGTATAGAAAACTATTTTTAAAATCACTGCTTTTCTTTTCCAAAATGATAACTTGAAAAAAAAAAAAATGCTGAGCATCTAAATAGAGCTTCATGTTTTCTTTAAACTCTATTTTTCATTAGAACCTGTTTTGCAGAAGCAGAGACCATTTTATTTTGTCAAACAGCCTATTTTAAACAATCCCAAATCTTTTAGGTTAAATTCTTGTTTCTAAAATGATTCTAACATATCACCTTTGGAAAAAGCATACAAAATAAAAAATCCTTAAGGAAAGCATTGTATATCAGGTTACAAGTAGTAATCACTAATATCTCACTAATATCATGAATTATGTCATATTATTAACCCTTACATACAAAAACTTTAACTGCAGATTTTCAATTTGGTTCTGCTTGCCATTGTTTTATATTATAATACAGTGTAATATCCATTATTT
This sequence comes from Gallus gallus, assembly GCF_016699485.2. Taxonomy (NCBI): domain Eukaryota; kingdom Metazoa; phylum Chordata; class Aves; order Galliformes; family Phasianidae; genus Gallus; species Gallus gallus. Next base: position 105,183,580 of record NC_052533.1, on the reverse strand, counting down.
TATCTGGCTACAAAAAGATTTTTTACATCAGAGAGTATAAAAAGATTTTTTTGTTAGCATCTGAAACAAAATGTCACATTAATGCATAAAATTGCTCTTTTGTTAACTTAATTCCCTCCAGTTTAATGAAAAACATAATGTTTCTTAATTTTAAACCCGAGGTTTAATATCTATTTGTGAAAATGAAAATCAAAGTTAGAGAAGACATACTTCAGAGAATTCATATGAGATTTCCAGAGACTAATATAAGTTTCTCCATTGTACTAGCAATTTAAATAGCTGCATTTACAATTGTATGTGTTTTATTGCCTCTAATGGCTACATTTTTATTTCAGAAACTTTATTTTATGCAAATGTGGGTTAATTTCTATTGTAATAATTTGAGGAAGCTGACTGTAGATCAACAACAAAGGAATAAAAAAATAAAGTCAAAATTCAACATTAAAATAAGTTTAAATATGCTGGTAGAACACTGATCCAAGAGCACAACTAATGAATATAAGTTCTCATTGAAGATAACCTCCAGATTAATTTATATTGTGTATTACAAATACCAACAATATCAACACTTTCCACTCAGGAAGCTTTGTATGTAAAAAAGGCAAGTTACAACAGAGATTACTTCCAATCTGAGTATCCTAACATGATATTTAATATGTTTCATTTTTTAAACCTGTTCTACAGGTTTATGTATGTTCTTACAGATTGAAATGGATGTCAGACTTTGAAAGGCTGACTTTCCCTAAAAACAAATGCATGTTCAAGGTTCAATCATAGTGTCAAAGCACTCATGATATTTTCTTTCCTGATATTTGTAATGTATTCTGGTCATTACATAAAAAGATCACCAAAATATTTGATATGAATTAGTACATAATGTGACACTCCATAAACTGTCAATGATAAGTTGACATTCCTAAATGCCAATTATGTTGAAATGTTGTCTCATGTACTATTTCAACATCACTGAATATGAAAGTGAAAAGGAGAAATGAAATTCAGGTAGACTTCTTTATAATTAAGTGCTCTATCTTGCTAAATTGACCTAAAGGAAATTAATATATGTGCAAAACATATGAAGAGCGCAAGTCAAATAACTCATACCAATGATGACCAGAAAAAAAATAAAAAAATAAAAACCAAACAAAAAAACCCACAGAATTCCCTATCTTTGCATTTAAATCCAATGACAGCCTGGAGGATAAATAATAGGGAATGCAATTGAAATAATAGGAACAACATCTCAAATGAAAAGTCAGACATTCCAGGCATTGGTGTTGTTAATTATTCTTTTGTTCTTTAGGAACAAAAGCATACTCTGGCTCCAGATCTTTCAGTGTTTATTTGATGCATCTTTTGTATGGATGCTGGAAATATAGATTCTAGTCTGACATTTGTAATTATGATCAACGTAACAGAATAATAATGAAAAAAACTTTAAACAAATACTGATCTATTATGAATGGTGCAGATATTTTTTTGTTATTGTTGTTTTATTCGGACTACAATTAGTACAGACACACACAGATTTTAAAAATATTTTATTAAAAACAATTTTCTATCTGTTCTTTATTTATTTCTTCAAAGCTATCCTAGGACTAAGTTATTCTCATTCCCATCTGAGGTTCTCAGGTACTTATTTGTATGAAGTTGAGTTTTATTCCAGACTTATATGTATGTATTGCTAAGATTCAGAAATTTGGATTAATTTGTTTGTCTTTTTGGAGACACTTTCTACTTTCTTTGTATACCTTGACTTGTTCCACAAGTTGTCTAGTAAAATTTTCTTTTAGAACTAACACAGAAACAGTTGGCCCCTAATGTTCCTTGTTATAGAATCTCGTAATTATATATAAAATTTATACTGCCATTAAATTGCAAAACCCAAAGACTCATGCTTTAATTCTCAAACTATCAAAAAGTGGTTAACATTAATGGCAGTTTTACAGCTTAATCCCCTAATCAGCTTTGGACATCTAAATCCAAAAGTCACACTGACAAAATAAATTAAGCAACAACCTTTTCATTTTCTAAATCCCAGAGAAAAGCTTAAGAAATGGAAAAATGGAAGTAAAAAGCACTCTTATACCTGAAGCTTAGCAGAGCGGAGACCAGATGGAGCAGCGTGCTGTGGCTCCTGTGACACATCACTTCCCTGAAGCATCATGATGATGAACCCTTGTTGTCTAGCCTAAGTGGCAGAAAGTATCCAAAGCCTAGAAAGGTGTACTGCCATTGTTCCTGTATGGGCTTGTGCTGGAAATGGAAATCAGGTGTACACAGTCTGTCATTAAAAAATATACTGCTGTTAAGTTGCTGTTTCTTTTAAAAATAAACCTTCAAATTCTGTCTACAACACCTGATCTCAGCTACCACCGTATTTTGTCCTTAGCTTTGTTAGACTCTAAACTTGTAATGCATTACAACATTTCAACAAGAATAGGAAGAAATGTCAATGCATCTTAACTATGCCACCCATCCAAGTTCCCAAAATTATACTGATTGTTACCTAGAACAGTGAAGTGTGTTACACTGTAACACATGTTCTGGAGCATTTTATGGGTTATTTCTATCAATATCTATTACGCTTAGCATTCCAGTTAGAACCAATTTATTTTCATTGTTACTGGCCACTGATATAGTATATTTTAGGTATGATAATTATCTATGATTAATAATTTTTTCACCTAAGTTGCATGTCTGTAGTGTAATTGAGTAATCATCTGATGTCACTGCATCTGATACAATAAAATAAGAACTGTAGACTGCAAAGGAACTGCTTAAAGCCATTTCTCTTTGTCAGACTTGGAATCCTCATTCTTGTATTCTAAATTTGGCGTTCCATTCCACATAAACCTCAAGATATAGATGCTGATTCTTTGAGGAGTTACTCTATCCTTCAATCCCAAGGGGTTGTTTTATGCAGCATCCCCAGGGCAATTTGCCTCCAGTTCTGACATGGCAGCAAACCTTTGCTGACAGAATCAAGAAAGTTGCTTAGGCAACCCCTCGCCTAGCCATTAGGGAATCTAAAGCAATTCATTTAGTTTTAGAAAAGTCTTTGGAATAACAGTATGTATCAAGGTTTTTTTTTTGTTTGTTTGTTTGTTTGTTTTTTAATCCAAAGCACAGTATAATAAAAATATGAATTTGAGTATCAGGCTTCACTTTTAAGTTGTGTTTAATGACATTACATGTGATAAATCTGTGTAGGCCCCTTCATTCAGTGGTATTATACTATGGTCTCTGCAACATGGGCTTGTAAACATCATGCTAAGCTTTCAATATTTGTTTATTCGTTCATTCATTCAATCATTAATCCAGTTTCGAATACTACATCCTAAAGAAAAAAAATATTAGCTATGCAGAAAATTGCACCTTTCAGCCGTGGATCTACTTTAGCTTTCTACTAGTCTGTAAAATAAGAGTTAGATAACATGGGACATGTATGTACATAAGCATAAGAAAGTGAAGATGAAAGGTTCACAATACAGGAACACAGTTTGCAAACAGCATTCTCCTAATGTGTATCCTCAGAATCAGTGATAAAATGCAAATATGTGCTACAGCCATATCTAATGAGCTTCATTAGATTGTTGAAGTAGCATTGAGCTGTCTATGCATATATTCTATAAACATGTTACAGACAATAAAACCTAGTGTGTAACAAAAGGATTTATCATCTCAGTCAGCTGAAAATATTGATGAAACACATGCAAGGACAATAATGGCTTCCTAAATTCTTTAGCATGTCCTGTTAGTAGAGAGATGAAGAAGAAAAAATATATCAATGAGACACAGAAGAAATGTTTCAACAGGATACAGATAAATAATAGAGGTCATGGTACTTTTTGCTGTGTAACTATCCATTCTTTGTAATGAGCCTTTGGAGAGCAGATATTTTTATTTTAGTCTCTACAAAATATTGCCATCAAAACCCATCAGTCTCAGTGTCTCTTCACCTCTTTCAGTGAAAAATTCTAATTTACTGCCTTCACCTTTGAAAAACTACCTGGCTATCATCTTTCTCCTAATTAATTTTTGATTCCTTTTTTTTTTTTTTTTTTTTTTTATTAACACCTTTTTCTACTTTTGTTAGATACTCTCTTCCTCTTACTCATAACTGTTTCTTAATAAATCAGAAAATGTCTTACAGGCTGACCTCTTTTCTATATTGAAGAAAATAATGAATCAAGCAGCTGCCTCAGTGTTATACCCAATCACTTATCCTTGTCATGACTGCTCTCCCTGCTTTCTTATTCAAAATCCTCTTCAATACCATCATTTAACACCGTACAGTTAGCCGTCACTCCTACTCCAAGCTCATTAGAACTGCAAACTATGTCAAGAAGAAATCAGGAAATAAAATAAAATAAAATAAAATAAAATAAAATAAAATAAAATAATAGACAATATGTTGTTCTTTGTGTTAGTGAACACAAGTCATGAGATGATGAATTACTGAGTACCTTCACATCATGTTGTGGTGCTGTGCATGAACACAAATGTGGTACCATATGAACAAAAAACTTAGTTTTAGTATAGCAAATTCAAAACATAGAAATGAACAAATATCCAAATATTACCAGCATGTATTAAGTTTCTGAGCTCTGAATGAAAGTCCACATGTCACAAGACTTAAAAGTTTTATAACTTCAATTTCAAGTGATGCCTAAACAGAAGTATTTATAAAATGTGATCCCAAGCTAAATCCAAAATGGGGAATTTCCTTACAATCGAATAGTATATATAGCATCGAATAGTAGATTTTGAACATATATGGAAATCCATTCTTGAGGTTAACTCAGATTTCAAAGTGTTTTATTTTTGTTGTTGTTATTCTGCGATTTTCTCTCTTATTTCTCTTTTTTCTTCAGAAAAATTCTTATTGAAGAATTCATTTGATTCAACAGCAAATCCATTTACAGCCCTGCAATGTCATAGACTCTAAACACAGCTGTAGCCATAATCTGATGAAGATAAATTACCAAATTACCACTTTTTTCCTCAGCTTAAAGACAACTTATTGTGCATGCATTAGGAAACACATAGGTTTATCTATTAACTTTCTAGCACCACAACCTCTAACACAGGCCCAGCTGAATTATACACAATGGGATAACTCAGTTTAACCCATTCCTGACTTGAATTCTATTTCCCAAATGTACAGTAGTTAACACAGACTATTATCTCAAGTGTTGAAAATAAAAGGACACAATTTACTGGAGGGAAAGTGAGGTAAAGTCATTCCATCATCAGGTAAAATGCACCTTCTAAGAAACATTCTATAGGTCAATAGTTACCATCATTCAAAATAATTTATTTTCTTATCATAGAAAAAGAGAAAAAGAGATCAAAGAGATCTTTGAGTGAAAGATATCTGAGGGGGGATTTAATTTTTTTCTGGGGGAATCTGAGAGGGATCTGAGATGAGCGAAAGATATCTGAATGCAAGGATTTAATTTTTTTCTGGTCTCTTCCTTTGGCACAGATTAGTAGAAACCCTAATGAATCAGTGTCATAATGTGAGAGAACAATCATGGATGGCTAGAGATAATAATTCCTACAGTTTCCATAGCATCAATTATCCTGTGTACATTTACCATAACTGTTTAAATTTGTCAAGTATGCCTTCCTAATTCAATCTCAAAAGATGTCCTGAAGTTCTTTAACACTTACTACTGTTCAAAATAGCATAAATCTTATGGGGGCACCTCATAGTCTCCTTAGTCTAGCTGGATACAGTTAGATAAAAAACTTACGTTCTGTAACAGTCTCAAGATGGTAAAATAGCATTTTACAAAAATATTAGTATAAAGCTGTTCATATGTCTGATCTTATTCATTCTTGTTACTCTGACTGAAACTATCTACCTTGTTTGCTAGGACCAATCAGAGGCATAGGGAAAGCACTCTGGTACTTTATAGGTTCCTAAGAGAACATGTAGGTAACCTACAAGCCTATGCCCAGGTGTGATACTTTACTACTGACAACTAAACTCACAACTGAAAATTCTATCATTCAGAGAGTATGTTCATACTTTCTCAACGCACATGAAAATGGAAAGAGTTGCTAAACTGGCGGGGCATAAATTAGTGACTTCTGAATAGAACTTGATTTTAAAATGCTTCTCAAACCCAAGATATTGAACATCTTTGAAGGATAATGAGTTATTTGTTACAGAATGACAGTGCAGAAAGTCATTCAGCCATTACATATATGCTCAGCAATAGCTCACAGACAATCTTGGTTATGAGAGTGAGTTTTGTAGAGACAAGAGATGCTGCCCATGAGACTGCTATTATCTCCAACTCTTATCTGAAAATGCCTCTTATGAATTTTAGCATACATTTGGATAGCTGCCAGAGAGCTTATTATAAAATGTCACCTAAAGTACAGATAGCTCTTCTATCAGTAGTGCCACTTTGAAAGTTGAACCCATGACATTGTGTCGGAAACAAAAATCATAACAAACGAACCAGAGAGAACTTGGCAGCATACTTCATGACTTCTTATCTTTACACAAACTGCTACAACAAAATATGTTGCTTCTTAAAGAAAAATGTCATTTCAAACTTGGAATTAAGACATATGGTCTTTAGTCAGTTTAAATAGCCAAGGGTTAAGACTGTGTCTTGTTTGATAAACATTTAAGTTAATATTACAAAATAGTGAAGCGTTCTATGAATGTCAAATACAAATCTAAAAAGCGACCTTAAATTTTCACCTTCTCATCTAATTCTGATTTCTACTATATATAGCTTTGGAACGGCAGTAATTCTCCCTTAAATAATGAACTGCCAATGCAAGACAGACTTCTAAAAAATCAGAAAGAAAAGGAAAAAATAATAATAATAATTTTTTACAGTATGTGAACTGAAGCTAAAACTCACCAATTCCTAGCCAGGAATTCACACACATTTCATGCAATAAAGATGAATCCACCACTCACTCTCATACAAATAGGTGAAACCCAAGGATTAAATCTGTTTCATATATAATTCACTCTTTCAAGAACAAGGTTTATTGAAATAAGAAAACTTAATAAATAAATAAATAAATAAATAAATAATATTTTTTTAAATAAAAAAGCTTATAAAATGACTGAAATCTATGGTACTACAGTACTCAAAATACCACATTTAATTTATGTTCTGTGCGAATAGCTATGCACCCAGGTACTTCATTGTGGCATTTATTGTAGGGTATGTTTGATACACTCATATACATATTCACTAATAAAATCTCATTATCCAAATTCTTTTTTTCCATTTCTAAATAGTAACACTGATGTTTGAAAAGAGATTTGACAGCAGTATCTACGTTCTGACCCAGACAATAATTTACAATTCTTGTGATGTTCTCCACAGCCTTTTCCTTTTAAATAACAAAAAGTGCATCAAGAAATTTTACATTAAAATGCTTAAACCCCTACTTGGTAAAAAATCTTTGGGTAAACAAATTACGTGTCGGAGTGAAATATCTATATCACCATACATCCTGTGAGACAGTAATCATAATCATCACTATCTTTGCTCATACAGTGATTTTTTTTTTTACAAATGTACTTGTTCAAACAGTAAAAAACAAAACAAAACAAAACAAAACAAAACAAAACAACAAACCCAGAGCCCTCTCCAATTTTACATGTACAAGCTAGAGAAGACAAGGATGGTTTCAACTTTTCTAGCATTCATATCTCTCATGGAATCCATTCTGCAAACAACATAAACCTCTAAATGGCTTACTCAAGGTCTTCACTGAAGAAGGGAGATTTTATGATCCAGGTGTGGTTAATTTAAGTCTAAAAATCATAGAATCAGAGATTCCTTAGAGTTGGAAGGGACCTCTAAGGGCAATCTAGTTCAACCGCCCTGCAATGAACAGGGACACCACAGCTAGATCAGGGCCTTACCCAGCCTCACCTTGAAAGTCTCCAGGGACAAGGCATCAACCACATCACTAGGTAACCTGTTCCAGTGTCTCAGCACCTCCAATGTAAAATAAGTTTTTCTTATACCTGAAAGGATTTTATGTAAGGAAAATGAAAAGAAGATGCATGTATCAGAACAGCTCTTCACCTCATCTAAATAGGCTTTCCGAGGGATGGATCTGTAGCTAGCATAGCTGTATTTTCTTGATTCTGTCATAATGCTTGCACAAAACTTCAAAGCATGTTATATAAACCAAAAATTACTCTGAACTTTACTCAGGAATGTTTGCCTTGATCTCTTTTACATGTTATGGACATGCATTCCATCATAAGAAGTAACAATTGGGGCAAAATGCTGTGTTAATTTTGTTCTGACTACAATCTGTACCTAGCCATATAGGTAAAAAAAACATGACAGATCTATTTCATGTGAGTCACCAAACAGATTTCAAGAAGTTGTAACTTTCTTACAGTACCATTATGAGGAAATTCTTAATTTAATTAGGCCTTTGTTAGACAAATAAGAATGACTGAAGTTGGAGAAGAATAACCATTAATTCAAGCTTAATCTATGAGAACACATTCTGGACTAATATTCATGTTATTCAGGATGAAACCAAAATGGACTATTATCATCGCTGCAAGCCTATTTTAGAAATGAACAGACTGTATTAGTGATTAATGGTCTGTATTTTGTGTGTGTGTGTGTGTGTGTGTGTGACCTAATAATGGGCAAGAATAAGTTTCATGTATTTGATTTCATTCTGTTAAATTTCCTGTAACTCCAGGATTTATCTTCATTACTTTGTCAGAACCTCTGTTCTCTTTAAGTGTACAGCTCATACTCACAGATGTGTTCAATTCAGCTCTGATTTTCATATAAACTGATCATTTGAGCATCACAACTGAAAGCATTTTGTAGTAGTAACTGTTATGGAATAGGAGTCCCTGACCAAGTGAATCCTTGCAGAACCAAAGGTCCATGCATTGTTTTGGAGGAATGTTCTTCATGAAGCTCGCTGACTCAAGTCACAAAGTGAATGTATAAAAGGAATAAACATTTAACAGAAATAAAATATCTAATATATTACTCACACATGATTCCAGGTCCTTCTCACAATTAAAAATGTAAAAGAAATCACACGCTTAAAATAGGTCTGCATTTGCAGACCTGCTAATTATCAGCCAAGAAAAGGGATGCTTATCACTGGTGTTAGTATATCTACTGCATCTTGAATAAAATGGAGAATATCCCCTGAAGTGTAAGAAGTGAACGTAGGAACAAATGAAAAAGTTTATCTATCTATCTATCTATATATAGTATGTACTATATATACTATATATCATGTATATATATTATTTTGTTGTTTATTTATACATATTTATATAGATATATTTATATAACCACTCTGACTGGTACAGAATTGTGAGATGAAAAAAATGTCATCTTTGTATACATTTGCTTTTCTCCCACTGAATTGTCTTAAGCTGATCAATTGTTTTTCAGAATTTTCAGTCAAATGGCTTTTTAAAATCATAAGAGGGAAAATTTTGTTTGATTCTTCTTTAGTCACTTGTCTATCTCTCAAATATGTTTCATTTTAACATACAATCATATTTGGACTATTATTTTAAAGAGAACTGAGTTATGCTTCAGTTTACAAGATTATTCAGTTGGCAAAATTTGATCCTTGATGAATAACTGAAAATTTTCTTCCACATTTGAGAACAATTAAGAAAAAAAAATGTGCAGAAAAGAAGTAAATTATCTTACATTCACACACGGATATTAAGTAGTTAAGTTCACTTTCCTAGCAAAGAAATCCATTTACAATACTTCTTGAATCACTTCAAATAGTCAAAAAAGCTTGAAATTACTAATGTAATCTTTTTTTTCTTTTTTCCCCCAATATTTGCATGACTTTTAGATAATTTGAAAATTTCACAAGATTGCTGGTGAGAACCTATATTGCACATCTCAATCACTTTGCACAAAATTCATACTTTAGAGGAAAAGGGCATTTGCTTTACCTTGTTCTTTCCAAAAAGTAATTTGGCATAATTTAGACAGTAGAGGGGACAGTTTTGCATTACTCAAACTACTTTTAGCCCTTCAGTAGGTGCTATGAAAACCTTTGCAGCTCTATATACCGTAGCTTCAGTTCCAAATTTGTCTTTCCCTGCATTTTGTGATAATTCCTCAGCAGGTAGTGTTCTTTGATTATTGTATCTTAAATGTTCTGCAATGGTTATATTGCCTTGATTACATCGTCTTGCTTCAAGGAGCCTAAAATTCAGAACTTTGTTGGAGCTAGCTTCATGCTTCCTTAAAAACAATGTAGGGGCAGGGAATCTGTCAACTATTTCTCCATACGAGTAAAACAGCATTACACTCAAATTACCTATATATCAAATCTCCTGAAAGATGTCAGTAAAATTATTTGGAAATGAATCTACAAACTTGCATCACTGCCATTAGTTTAGCTGAGATGTACATACTGGTGGGAGAGTTTGTGCTTCAGATATGGGAAGGCTAAGATCTGCAATGAGGATATGACAAAGACTTATTCTTGATGCGAAATTAAAAAAATCGGGTATTAAATTCTGATATGCATTTATACCCAAGCTTATCTGACATACTATGTGATGTTTTATGATGTTCTGTCCCTTTTCAAAAGTCGAGGTGAGGATCTCATCTAATTTCCTGGATTATCTACTTGCTAATACAGAGCAACAATTTTTAAAACACCTAAAATGAGATATATCAAACAACATGTTGATGAAGAATACATCTTCTGTGTAGTCCTTTCTGCGAGAAAAAAAAATATATTAATATAAATAAATAAATCTGGGACACAATTCTCCTGTATTTCATATATTCATATTCATATATATATTTTAAAATGTGCCGGTTTCTCTTGACTAACTACACATTGACAGAAAGTAATTATTCTGAGTGTAGACATCAGTACTGACTGATGAATCCAGCTCCACAGAAATTATCTGTAAATAATTAAAAGGCAACTACAGAAGAGACAATAATATTCTGATATTATTTGCTGTCTAAAACTTAGCCTATTTTTATGTTTCATTCTGTGAGTTTTCCTGACTTTGCCAGCAATCTGTCAGAGGCAAACAAGAAAATGGTTAAGTTATACTTGCAAAAGATCTACTTCAAAGTACCACAAAGGTATAAATATGCTGTTGATTATCACAGACCAGTACTTATATTTATATATTCATATCTGAGGATATATATGTACATATATCTATATATATAAAGCCTTCTTCTCAAATAAAGAGTAGGACTTAAATATAACAAAGTTTCAGAAATCTTAGCTTTTTTTTATTTGGAATACTGGAGGTTCACTGTGCAATTCCGTAGTATAAGCTTCAACAACAGAACAGAGTCCAACGTAGGAGTCTTGAAGATCAATGCATTGATCTCTCCTGTGCTCCCACTAACCTGTATCAAGTTTGATTCTTGCTCATGATCTGCCAAAGCAAAGCAAAATTCTTATGGAAGAAAAATAAAAACACCACAATTACTGAGTGTAGCTCTAATGTTAGTCAGCATAAATAAGTCAACACTTCTAATGCATGCCTGCAGATTCTATCAACATCTTGTTTTGCACTTATTGGAGTTAACATTGCTAAATAGATATGGACAGTGCTATTAACAGTAATAACGCTGATATCAGTAGTACTGACTATTTTGTGCACATGCCAATAACATATGAAAGAAAAAAAAATCCCTGCTGAAAAGATTTGCAGTTTAATTTGACAGCATAAACAAGGAGTAAAAAATGTTAGACAACTTAACCCAGTAAAAAGTAAATGAGAAAGGTATGCATAAATATCATTAGTTCCACAAACCTTTCATTGGTGGCTCAGTTTTATCATTTATTCAGTACTTCAGAGCATGGTTAGTTCACCTACAAGTTTTTTTAGATTTCTCTCTGTCTACTTGTATAGTTGAGTATTTGCAACTTTTGGCACAAGTTTCTGCTAATGGTTTGCAGACTTTTTTTTTTTTGCTATGGAACCACTTTTGTAACATGGTTTCTATTTCCACGAATATACTGATTTAAATGCTGTTATGAATAAATAAGTATGTGCTAGGCAAGAAATCCAATTTGTAACCAGCATGACTCCACCTGTCATGACCTCTAGCATAGAACTGCTGGCTCAAGTCATGAATTCACAGAGCACCTCTAGGCATTCATGAGATCTATGCATTAAAGATCTATTCTTCAAACAGGTATGTTCAGAAAAACTCTGTCTCTAGTAATCTGTTCATCTAATTCAAGAAGTGTATTTGTGCTCAGAAGGGAAAGAGGTGTATTTCTCCACCAAATGAAATTCACTGCATAATCTCTGTGCAGAATGAAGGTCAATATCCTCCCACTAATAAATTCAGCACCTATATTTTTTTGCAACAATCAGCCAGCCTCTTGATATCATAAACACGATAAGCTCAGAATTCCAGAAACTATTATTTTGTGTACTTCATGCATTAACTGAATCCATCTTTTTTGTCTTGCTCTTCTGAAGTGAGACAAATGCTGGACTATGTATATACTCCACCACATCACGGATAATTTGAATTAAGAATGCAACCACACTTTGTATTCAAGATATCTTTACACCAGTTAGTGAGCCAAGAGAGAAGGACAGTTTGTCTCTAATGACAAGGAGTGGGATTCAAATTTCCGTTTTAAGTGTCACTGTACTGCATTGGATGTCCAGGCTTCCAGTAGATGTATAGCTGAATTAATCCAGTGTTTTTCATGTGATCTGGAAAATAATTTTTCTCTTCATAATTAGGTAGACATGTAAAGATTCAGTTGAGTGAACACATATATGTTTTGAGATGTCCTACTATAATTAATATTTCTCATCTGTTTCTAGATCATCAGCTGAAGAATAAATATGACTGCACGATGCATATGTCCTTTTAGTACAAAAAAAAAAAAAAAAAAAAAAAAAAGAAGTCTGGAACAGAAGATATACAAGATAAAATAGTAAAGTAAAAAATAACAAGCTCTTGTTAATTGGCTTTTAAATTATTTTTATTTGTATATATAATAAAGAGGGGAGATTTTAAGAAGGCAGAGAACTTAATTTCCATTAACAAGTTCAGATACATTCCAATAAAGAGCCCTTGAGCACAACTTGTGGTCTAAGAGTTGTCATTAGTTGCAGTAAACTACCAAATCTTGGGAGATTTGTGTGAATATATAAGTACATAAATACTTGTGGGTCATTATAACCAAAGTCAAAACAATGGTCTTCAATCTTAATTTGAAATTTAGATTCTCTGAAAGGGCTTCAATATACCATCCATTCATTTTAAATAATCAGAATTGATCCACTCCAAGTGATCAGATCTACAGACATTACACACCAGTAATCCATGTCTTGGCTATGGATATATACATAGAAGATGAAACTTTTTTTTTCCCTCCTTCTTTGGAATAATCCCCTAATTTATAGCATTTATGTGCATTCCATTCATGAAGCACAGTCCATGGAGACAGGCAGTTTTTAAGGGATATCAAGCCAAGCAAAGAGTAATTATAAAGGGATTTACTACATGTAAAAACAGAGAAGTCTTAGGGTGATAAGAAAGATTGTTTTAACAGAAAGATTAAGAAGGGAAGGAAGAGGTTGATGAGCATTGCCTACTAGACAGAAGCATTACATGAATCTTTTGTGTACTGAATGTGTCTTTACAGGGGTGGTCAAAGACAGATTCATGCAAACTGCCTATCTTTTCCATGATAAATGTTTATTGACTTTAAAATATAAATTAAAAAAATAGAAGTCTTTGTGGACAAGCAGCAAAACATGTTCTTTGTATAATGTTGTTCTGAATTGCTGAACTTATTCTCCCCTACAAAGCCTTTCTGATGATCTGGCATGCTTCTTTCTCATATGTCTGGTTTTAATTTATATAGAAAACATTTTTTTCCCCAGATTACGTGCAATTCTCCAAATATTTCATTATTCTTGCTTATATAAAGCATTTCTTGATACAGCAGTACACAAGTTTTCTGCTGTTACTCAGGTGGGTTTATTTCAACCATCATCAAAAAATCAATCTGTTTGCATAACTATGGGCAAATGCAATTCATTTTTAAAAATAATTTTCAGTCCCAACTATTGAAGAGAAATCATACAACAATTATGTTCCTGACTTAAAGGGTAATTTCTGAGCCTATACTAATTCTATATCTTCTGGCAAGAAATATCTAATATTACAATTTTACCACATCAAATGTGTCAAATTCCATCCTTCATCACATACCTTTGGGGATAGTTTTTTCTAGGCTATATATTAACAGCTCTGCAAAAGCAATGATTCTTTAAGGAAAGCGACTCAGGTTTAATGGGGACTTACTTGTGAGAGAGATCAACATGAAGGAGGTGGAATATGTCAGCTGTCAACCATTCTTATAACTCTCAAGTAGTGGAGTCAAAGCATGCCTTTTCATAACTTAAAGTTCTACTTTGTTTCCTGCAGCAGATAACCCAAAGGGACTAATCTGGCAGCCAGAACAAGAGCTCTCTGATAGTCAGGCACCGTGGAGCAGATGTGATGCAGAACAAGATTTGCCAGCTCTGTAACCTGGGGGAACCCGCATGTAAAGGGAATCAAAGCCTGGATGTTCGAACCAGTTGAGTCTGTTATGTAGTTCCATTAACATAAAAGGGAAATATGAGGTTTTGGTCCAATATATAGCAAAAATTAACCTTATAGTATTGATGTATTGACTTTTGATCCTTTTAGAGCTAAAGCTAAATGTTATACTGTCTAATGATATTTTTCAACTTTTGAACAAAACTTATATACGTTATAAGAAAATTTACATTAGCAAGAAAATTTTGATAATTAAGGAAGAAAGTCACCAAAACCCAAGGCCAGACAGACATAAGTGAACAAAATAGTGAGCTCAATTCTCATTTATATTAGGCAATTTTATACTACTTTACTACAGCAGAAAGGTTTGGAAATACGTACACAGGTAATTTAAGCGTGTATGTATTTAGAGGGGGGTGAATGGACTGAGTGCAGCCCTGCCATAAAAGACCTGAGAGGTGGGTGGGAAGCTGGACATGAGCCAGCAATGTGACCTCACAGACCAGAATGCCAACCATATCCTGGGCTGCATCAGAAGAAGCGTGGCCAGCAGAGCAAGGGAGGTGATCCTGCCTTGGCTCCTAACTGAGCCACTGCGATTCTGAGATTCACAGCAGTCATTATTAGCTAAAAAATTCTAAGTGCACATGCATTTAGTGCAATTATCTAATATTGTTATTCATCATAGAATCATAGAATTCAACTCAAGTTGACTTTGAGTTGAAAGGGACTCGACAGAATCATCAAATTCACCCAAACCTTGTATCATGTTTCTCAAAGCACTGTCCATACGCTTCTTGAATTCCATCATGCTTGGTGCCATGACAACAATTTCATTCAAACACCTAAAAGTCTGCAAATTGAAGAGAAGCTGTCAGGTGAGAGCCAGGAACCCAGTTACTGAAGATTATACTCCAAAATTTGCAAATTGAAATGCATTCATTATCTCAGCTTAGAGCAGAACTAGACCACTGCAGAGTGGTCTTAAGCTTTCCAGCAGTAGGAAGAAAACAATTGGAATTAAGTTTATGTAACCCGTGGATATAAAGTTACTTGGCAAATCTATTCAACGAATGTTTATAAATGGCAAATACAAAAGCAAATGAGATTCAGAATAGCTAGCTAATCAAATATGTGCCAGCTAAAATGAATGTTACTCATAATATATGGTTTAACTAGTTCTTCAGAGGACATACTTTATTTCAGGAGTTATTTCAGAAGGAACCACAATTTAAAAAAAAAAAAAAAATCAGTGAGTAGCAACAAGAATTGACATATTTCTCTGAAGCACGGTGTTTGTGTATACTTGTGATGCATGGTCATTCTGCTAAAGAAAAAGGATAATTCTTCTGATGTCTCCTTTGGAGATGTTCTTTTTGAATTTATCCCTTATCCACCTCAACCACTTTTCCAAAAGATCAAAACTGTTGATTTTTAAAGGCACCTCTAGTGTCAAAAATGTATTGAACCTAGTGTAATGTAGCTGGAGAACTGAAGTGTTCTTTTTATAGATGTCATTCTGCAGTAGACTACCTGTTAAAATTGGGAACACTTCTTAAAAATCCTTCACATCTCAGAGGCAAAGATTCACCATGTAATGATCAAATCCTTAATAGTCATTCAAATTAAGGACCCTGCTGAAAAGCAGCTTTAGATAAAGACTTGCAGAGAATAAAGTAAAGATAATCACAGACAGACAAACACATGGTAGATGTGGCTACAGCTCCAAAGAAATTACCCCTTTATTCTGAAAGCTAATTCCAGGCAGAGATGGCTAATGAGCAATAGCCCTTGACATGCCTGAGACAGAAGCATTTCTTGGCTTGTCTTCACTATCTTAGATGCAATGAGAATTCACAATGCTAACAAAAGTTTATACTCGAACAATGCAGGTTTGAATTTAGAATATATTCTCCCAGTTTGATCAATGTGACAGATTAATTTAGATTTATGGTTTAAATTTCTATTATTTAAAATCTTTAAATACATATGCAAGGTTTAGCATTATCCATTTTTCTCTGAGACACTGGAACATCAAATACTCATTCTAAAATTACTTGTGATAATCAGGGTTGCATATGTGAAATACAATAAATTCCCTGTTGCAATATTTGATCTAGTATCCAATTTACTAGATAAAGCAAGAGTCACTTCCTCCTCTTGGCCGCTTCTCTCTGTAAGTGCGGCATACACACTGTAGTTTATTAAACTACAAATGTAGTTTATTAAAAAACTACATTTAACACAATGTAGTTTATTAAAAAACACTAAAGCATACCTTCTAGAGACGTATATCTCACTATCACAGAACCCAGTTTTTATATGCCTTCACAAATTCTGCACTCCTTTTAATAGCATCTGTTTAACAGATAACTGAAACAGCTGATATAGACATTGAACTGTGATACAAGTCTGAGGAAAGATATTTCCTAAATTAATGATTAGCAAATAGTTGCATTAATTGAGTGGAAAGTTGATGAGTCTTTCAGATCCTTATTATGTTTAACATGAATCAGAGAAGACTTCTCAATACCTGAGTTAGTCCGAGGAATCTCACTTAAAAATGAGATCAAGACAAAGATTACAGAGTTTGGATCTTAGTGGATATGTGGGAACAGCCATAGAAAGGAGATATTTCTATGCTATATTGTGTTGTATCTCAAAATATTAGATTTTTGCACGTCCAAATATGCATCATTCAGTTCCCCTTTCCGTGCACACAAAAGGCATGAAAGTAAAAAATTTTATTTTCAACTCTTTAGCTTCTAAACTGAGAAATGCGATACATAGACAATTTTTCTGCCAGCCAAAACATTAGGACAACAACAACAAAAAAATCATTACACTTCAAATATATAATGTATTTAATATGTATGAAATATTGCGAGCATGAGTCTCAGAAGTTTGGAACCCTTATTTGAAGTAGCAGCACTCAACTGAAGCCCTAGAAATATCCAAAGGTTTCTATCAGGTAGCTCACAGAAGTCAAGTCCTGATTAGTCCGTAAACAAATTGCCATGTAATTAATAATTATCAAAATTCTATAAAAAAAAAAAATTCTATACCAGCAGATCCCTTTATCACATCTCTGCTGAGTAAATTGCTATTAAAACCTTGTAAATATTAAGCATACAGAATCTAATCCTTCTACTTGTATAATGAAATGCCATCTTCAACAAATAACTTCAGTTTCCTGGTAATCCACAGAAATCAGGGTAGATTTCATTTGCTTATACTAAAAAAAAAAAAAAAAAGAAAAAAGAAAAAAAATACAAAAACTCTTGGTAGCCCAGCTATTAGAGTGTGCAAGTAGCCAATTAACGTTGTTAACTGGTATTCACCAGATGTAAGTATTGGAATAATATATACCAGATTAAGGTAAATAAAACCTATTTAATGTATGATATCACTTGTTAGCATTTTTTCCCCACTTTCAATCTCAGAGTCATATCAATTTTGGTAAAACGTCAAACAAGTTCTTTAGCTGCCATTTAGAAATCATGCCTATAACTCCTTGTGGTTTTACTATAATCTAGAACAGCCACATTCTTTTTCCTTCTTCTAATGCAGCTCCAAAATAGGAACATATGAACTACCTCTAGAGAAAATCTCACTACATATGTGATGAAGAAACATATGTACACACAGAAGTGCTTTTAAATACATGCCAGTGTTGGCCTTTTCTAAGTCTATGTTGCTTCAAAAACCAGTAAATAAGAAACTTTTATCTAGAGAGGGATCAAGACCTCTCAAAGACAATTGTAGAAATCAGAAATCAAAAACAAAACTGAAAACATCATATGTCTTCTTAAAATGATGCGATTTAATCTGGAATGTAGCTCAGCATCACACAAACATTCACTCACTCACTGCCAGTGGGATGAAGGAAAAAGTGAAAGAACATGGGTTGGGTTGATAACAGTTTAATAGAAACAAACAAGTAAACGGTGATGCACAACTCAGTTAAGACCAGCTGACTGATGCCCACCTGGCCCCAGAGCACCAGCAGCCTCCTCAGCCAACTTCCCCAGTTACACTGTTTAGCATGACCCTGCATGGCATAGGATGTCCCTTTGGCTCTTATCCAGTTTGGGCTAACTATTCTGACTGCAACCCCTTACAGCTTCTTGTGCACCACCAGTCTCCTCGCTGACAAGGCAGCATAATAAGACAAAAGTCATGATTCAGCGTAAGGCATGCTTTGTCACAAAAATAAGGGATGCTCTCAAAGTAATGCCTGCTATTTTATTATGGCAGCTCACTATGTGAGATAGATGTGATAGATGTTTTTGGTATGGTAGTAGAGACCAAACCTTCCCACCAATATTCCACAAAGCTGTGTGGAATAAAAAAAAAACTACTGTGAGACAGATGGCAGCAGAGAGGCAGTCTGACAAAAAGGCATCTGACATAAAAACATGTGACAAAAAGGCATCTCATTGAATTCCTTCATGTGGAAGAAACTGCAGCTGTTGACATTCATCAATGCTTGCTGAATATTTAGAGACTGAACAGTGGACGTGAACACAGTAAGGAGGTGGGTGGTGCATTTCAGCAGCAGTGACAGCGATAGTGCATCACATGTGCTGGTGCAAATTTTTACAAGCAGGGCATACAGGCTCTTGTTCATTGCTGACAAAAATGCATACCTAATAGTGGTGATGATGTTGAAAATTAATGTTGTGTAGCTGAGAATTTGCTCTATCAAATAACGTTACTGTGCTCTCTCTTCTGTTGATCTCAATGGAAATAAATAGGAGGCATTACTTTTGGAGCAACCTACCTAAAATGGGAGGTGTTACTTTCAGATCAGCCCTTGTATTTTCTCGATTTCTTACTCAGTCTCTCATATAGTCCTAATATTTGTTCATGTATTTCTCTGTTACAGAATATCTCTAAAAAAATCAATAAAATGCACCCAATTTCACATTAGTTACTAATGCACCATATTTACAGTAATTAAATCTGCCTTAAACTACTTAGAAGAATAGGGGCAGTGGTTGTGTGAGGTGTGAGTGTGGACAGTGTTGAAGTATTCCCAGAAATAAATGTTTAGCTGTAGTTGAAATCATCCCGTAAAATGTAGGGCCTTATATACACAGCAAAAACTGCACAGAAATTCAGTAAATGTCCAAAAGAACAATCCTTTCTGTTTGAGAGACTTCTGGCCAGCAGGTAGAAACAAGGCTTAAGCTAGCAGCCAATTTATATTAATCTTGGTAGCAAACAGTCTTCAGGGTTCACTGGATAACTATAAGCAGCATTTGTTGAGATACTTTTTCATATTCCAATGTACATCCATGAATTCATTTTTCAGTGCAGTCTCCTATTACATCAACAGCTCTTATGCTTTATTTGATCACTTCTCTTTGTATTATTTCATCTAATAGAACTGTTACACTCTTATTGAACATTACATCACAGTTCAGTCGTGTATTAGTATATGCTATTCAGCTGTACCTATGTTTTTTTTTCTACAGTTACTATTGTTGTTAATTTTTAATTACTGAGAATACCTATATTCCCCCTTTAAATTCTTTTAAAAATAGTAATATATCGTGCTCTGTACTTTTTATTCCATGAGGATCAAAGTAAACCTATTAGGTAAAATTTCTGGTTCAGCTCCATGTCAACAGAACAAGTTTAAATTCCAGAAAATCTGGAATAATTCATCTATATAGTCCTGACTATTTTTAGATAAATGAAATTTCTCTAAATAAATAATTAAAATAAATAAATAAAAGTAAATGAAGGATAAAGAAAAGATTGACTGGAATGACTAAAAAAAAGAGAGAGGTGAGAGGAAGAGAGATATGTACCACCACAGCAGGAATAAACTGTTTAATTAATTAACAACTAATCCCCTTTTTATCACGACCAATATAGCTCAGATTAGCTAATAAACATTTGGGTATGGTTAAATGTTAGATTTCTGAAAATAAAATCATCTTGAAAGAATGGCAAGTAGTACATTTAAGACATTTCTAAATTTAATTATAAGATTTAATTATTTTTGCATTATATTCTTTTAAGGTACATCTTGGTTTTCATAAGACAAGCAGAAGTTCCCTTAGGAATTTGATCTATCCTTGTGATCTATGCATGCCAGTCTGCTTCCGGGCAGCTAATGCAATTCTGGTTTCTAGTCAGTGCCTGGTAAATTCACAGGTATTATGTAAATTGCAAGACACACAATCACAGAGTTGTTTGAGTTGGAAGAGGTCATTCAGTCCAACTTCCCTGCAATGAACAGGGACATCTATAGTTCCAACAGGTTGCTCAGAGCCCCATACAGCCTGACCTCTAATGTCTTCAAGGATGGGGCAACCACTACATTTCCGGGCACTCTGTTCCAATGCCTCACCACCCTTACAGTAAAAAAAAAAAAAAAAAAAAAAAAAAAAAACACCTTTTCTTATGTTCAATCTAAATCTCACCTCTTATCTCAAAACCATTTCCCCTTGTCCTGTCACAACAGTCCCTGATAAAGAGTCTGTCCCTACACGAGCTCCCTAAATTCAGTAACATCATGCCTTTGAAAATATCATGCCCTATTAAGCTAGACTTTTATTACTACAATTTCAGTAAGTCAGAAGTTAAATGACAATAAATACCGTTATATCACAACTGAATACTTGTGATTATTTGTCATTCTTGAAAAGATAAGTACGGCTGTCATGGATGCTTGCAAGTTTAATTGCAGCTACATCTAAGTTTGCATATTAATTACAGTCAAATTCCTTTTTTATCTACCATCTTCTGCTGGTAACTTACCCATTGCACATAGTTTAGATTTTAGACCTAGGCACAGATCTTTGTTATCCATGAGATATATTTTAGTCACAAGTCTACAAATGCATTATGATGTGTAATTTCATTCACACAAGAAAAAAATCATTTTGTAAATAATCATGAACATTTTAAAAAGCAACTTTTTCCTCTATTAGTTTTTAAAAAGAAAAAAAAAGGAAACTAAAAATCTGCTGAGCTATATTTTAACATTACTATTTGAAAACTATCATATCAACCACTTGTTGAGAAAATGTGAAGAAAAACAGAATTCTGAATTCCAAAATATTGTCAGAAGGTTTAACGTGAAAGTGGAAGAGAGTGTTAGAAAGAATGGAAGATAAACTCAAGGAAAAAAAGTCAGCTTAGAATATTCAAATACTAGATGTCTTCAACATGACAGAAAACTGAAATTGAAGTTTCTTACAAAGAACATAGACCAATGTTTTCCAAGCAGGTGATATTCATTGCATAACGTATTGGATGTTACAGCCCCACGACAAAAACCAGATCAGATCTACTCTTACACTAGAAGGACAATTTACCTCACCAAATGTCTAACAGCCTTGAATTGTTGGGCAAAGATACAAAATTATGCAGTATTTTTCATCATTGAAGTTCCACGACATATTCTTGCTAAGCTTGAGTTATAGCCAACATATTTCAGACATTTAGTAAGATACAGAAATATCAGGTTTAGATGTCAAATTGCAGAGCCTAGAAAATATGACAGTTGATAGTAAGTAAACTCTTTGAGAATTTCATGCTTCAGAGAGAAAAATTAGATTTAAGAAAAAAATCAGATGCTTCAGTGGGTCATAATTGCTACAAAAAATGAAAAACAAGTACATAAACAGAGCAGAACAATTTACAGATAAAATTGTACATGTAAAGCACATGAAAACAGATCATTTTTAGCTAATAAACTTGGTTTGCCAAAAGTAAGACAAAACATTCGCCAATAACCTTCAAGAAACCTGAAGAAAAGAGAACAACTCCTAAGCTCCATAAAGACAGTTTCTCAGCCTGCAGAAGAGACCAAGTTTTAGTAGTGCAATGTGACTAATTTATCTAGAGGTGCTACAACAAATTCATGTTAAGTCAGCTGGAGACTGAAGAGGAAGCACTGGAAAAGAGTCTGAGAAGCAGCACATAATTGATTTTTAGAAGGGAACATTTGACTTTCAGCAAAAAGAATCCATGTTATGCAATGATTTAAGGGCTCAAATGAATGATGAATGCAGGCACACTTCTGGAAAGTTGCTCTTCTTCCATTACCTCTCTTTCAAAGCTATTAAGCATTTAAGAATGACTCTTGCAACACTGCTTGTGATATGTCTGTGTTGCACGCTGAAACCTTGCAACAGCTTTCAGAGAACAAACATTTTTATACATTAAAAAAAATGTTTAAAGTGTCCTGGAAATTGTAGGCTTGAAAATTCCCAAACATCAGCTTGAAATGTGCCTAGAGAAAATAAGATGCTATTCTCTTATCTTCCGGAGGGATATTCACTGAAACTAAAAAAAAAAAAAAAGCTTTGCCAATATGCTTCCCAGTATGATTTTTAATCATAAAAACTCCCACTAAGTGACAGTCAAGAACAGGAAATAGAAGAATAGTAAGTCAAAATACAAAGTTGTTGGTGTTTATTTTTTTTCCTTTCCTCTTCCTCTCTTCATTTAAGAAAGCTTTCAATTTAAGTTTAGGAACAGTAATACATATAAACTCTTACAAGTCAAACATCTGAAAGAGTATTCCAAGTAATAGCCATTAGTAGACAGTTTTCTTTTATTCACAAATCAGCCTAAATTTAGGAACCAAAAAAAAAAAACCAGCTATTAAATGTTATGATCTCTTTTTCCTTGTAGGATAACATTGAACATGTGAATATGATGGGATGCACTAGGACAGTCAACATACAACAGCTTTCTAGACTGAAAACACAGAACCTGGTTTAGGATTATTCATTTAAATATTGTTATTCTTTCCTTCGGCATCAGAAAGGATTCTGCCTCTGTATACACAACATTGTTTACCTAGAATCTCACTATTTTAGAGATATAGTCACAGAGGAAATGCTCAGATTCTTGCTTTAAAGTATCACCAGCCTGTTTTCCAATTTTGTTAATGTTTTTTTTTTTTCCTCAGTATGTTTTCCTTAACTCTTACCACCTGTGCTCAATGTGACTTTGAAGTACTATGGGTGTGATCCTTTTCAGTATGTTATATCAATAATGCTACACAAAAGCTAATATCTAAACTAAACTGGCCATCTTAGCAATACTATTAAACAATTTCTGAAATACAGATGCACACACTAAGAAGTCCTCCTGCCACATCATTAGCTTCCCTTCACCAGTGTAATAATTTCATTTGTACTTTTGGTCAGGATATTCTAATCAAGTATACTACATCTAAAAAGAATATAGATTATAATTCCAACTGACTTTCTGATCATACTTTTAAATTTGGGTATGAATACACTTTAGATATCTTGAGCCTCATCTAGAATAAATGGGAGCAATAGATAAAACTTCTATTCAGCTTTATTTGTAAGTTGCTTTACCTGTTCTTATTTCATAAAACCACAGAATTCTTAGAGTTGGAAAGAACTTCTGAAGGCGATCTGGCCCAACTCCCCTGCAATGAACAGGGACACCACAGCCAGATCAGGTTGCCCAGGATGCCCTCATCTTGAAAGTCTCCAGAAATGGGGCATCAACTGCATCACTAGGCAACCTGATCCAGTACCTCACCAACCTTACTGAGATTTCTTCCTTATATTTACCCTAAACCTACTCTCTTTGAGTTTGAAACCGTTTCCCCTTGTTCTATTGCCACATGCCCTGCTAAGAGTCTGTCCCCTTCTTTCCTCTAGCTCTAGCTCCCCTTAAAGATGTCAAAAGGCCCCCTTGGACACTGTTCTTTCAGTCCTCTAAGTTCCTCAGTGATGTCTGAGGAATGAGTAGCAGAATGACATCTCCTTTGAAGTGATGAAATATGTGAGAAATATGTTTGTTATGGTGGTCCTCTAATCCTTTTCTGTAGACCACTGAATGCAGAATAAGCTCTGATATTTCAGCTGAAAATGAGAATATATCTGAGGATGGGATAGCAGAAAGAGCTCTTAAAGCTGACATATGATGGAATTTTTATTTCAGGTATGAAACATTAGAAGTGTTAAATAGGGGCCAAGAATCAATTGTGTATGAAAGGAGTAATGGTTTATTGCTACTTTGTAAATTGCCTTAAATGTATCAAAAGGCTATTCTGAAGGCTATAGGGCTGTTTTCAAATCTGCTTCCAAAACATTTTGCCTGTGCTAGGAAAAGCCTGCAATTACTTGTTTCCCCATCATCTGGTTTAGTATAAACATTAGAAAAGATCTAAAGCTGCTACTTTAAAGATTTTCTGTCCAGCAATGGAAACTAAATTGCTTCCTTTTTCTTCCCTGGATAAGGTCATTGTGATACTTGATAAAAGATACAATTCACTGAAAATAAAACATGCTTTTATTATCAGTCATAAGTATGAGGTGTGGCTTATAATGAACAAAGTTCTAAAACATTTACTAAGAACATTTTGTTTGGCTTAAAAACCCTATGATTGTTATGTATCTGCTATATAATCAAAGTTGGTACTCCTTATCATAACTAACAGAAGACATAGGTAACATGCAGTTATTACAATATCTCCCTTAGTCTTAAAAAAATAATTTTAATAATTTTGTGAAAATTAGTCAGATAAAACATACATATTGAGCAAACAATGCTATCTGAACTAAAAATAAAGAAAATAAAATTTTAAATTCAGTTCAAAAAATCTTTATGCACAACTATTAATAAAAACCTTAAAAAAAAGCTCATTTACAGGCTTTCATTAAAAAGTTTTTTTTAGTATTCTTTGCATAAAATTCATCAAATTTTGATTATTTTTTCATTTTCTGTTTGAGTATTTTTTAACTATCTTTTTCTTATATATATCTCATAATGCACTGCAACATTTTTTTTGTATGCTCCTGGTGTGTTGACCAACAAAGGAACCACAAACTTATTATTGCTAATAACAGCATGAATAGTGAACATAATTACACAAGTTTTGCAGTACTTGGAATGAATGTAAAAATGTAACAATTACACATGTTCTTCATCAGATAATTGACAATACCAATAGAAATTCAAAATGCTAAGAAATGCATCTGTTCTATTTATGTCAGTAAACTGAAAATATATTTTTAAAGTTAACTTTAAAGCAGTATTCTAACATGAGACAACTTTGACTTTGTCATTCTGTATTTCCTACTTTAAGGACTGTAAAAATAGAGTATTAGTAAACTTTTGCCTTCGAGAAATAATCTGATAATCTGATCTTGTGGTATTTTCTAAGTTTCAATTTGTACTGTTTGTGAACATTTTCTCTGTGCCAACTTTCTAAGAACCCTTGTTGTAAAAGAAAAAAATTACATGAGCAAGAATATCACCTAGCAAACAATGTTATATTTTCATTTAAAATAATACAAGTGCTTAAAGAGTAGTGCTGAAACTTTGGAAAAGAGATGAAGATACTGAGTTAGTAGTCCAAAGAAAATCCAAATAAGTCGTCTTCAGTATTAGGTTTAGGTATGTGTTTCTGGAAATGCATGATAAGATGCACATATTTTATCAGTTAGCACATGCTAAATGAATGGCTTTACTATATCTGTAATGCTCACTTCACTACACCACCTGCACTGTTGTCTTTTATCATCATCTTTGGACTTCTTTAATATGAAACTAGCAACCCTCTAACCTTATCTCCTAACTTGCATCACAGCAAGTCCTGTAATTATTATGAAGTTAAAACCTAGAAATATGTTAAAGTACAGATGAAATTTCTAAGGGTTTAAGAGAAACAAGAAAACTGA
Organism: Gallus gallus; assembly: GCF_016699485.2. Lineage (NCBI taxonomy): Eukaryota > Metazoa > Chordata > Aves > Galliformes > Phasianidae > Gallus > Gallus gallus. The sequence continues at coordinate 105,157,311 of NC_052533.1, read as the reverse complement.
AAAAGAAAAGACACAAACAACCCTCACATCCTTCTAAGTACAAAAAGGTTGTATCAGCTAAAGAAACAGGTGTAGCATCTGTCCATACATTCTTAAATATCAGGTAGTCCACATGGAAGGAAACTCATACAAGTACATCAAGAACAGAAGAAAAACAGATGCTTTCATTCACTGATGAGATCCAGTAAGAGTCTGTGCTTTTCTTATAGTGTTGTTGGTTTTGATTCAGTGTCAAAAGGAAATATTCCCTGACAATTGTGGAGTCCTGCAAGATGAGCTTTACCATTTAAATAGTTGCAGAACACATTAAAATGGAAGACTGTTATTAAAATTAAAAAGTGTAAAAGGATACTTTAGTTACATAGTTCTGTTTCATATAAGAGCCCTTAGCACAGAGACAGTCACCAAAAGAACAAAGTTTAATCTATTCCACTCCTTGTGGTGAAGGTGTCTGCAGGAATTTTAAGAAAAAATCCTTAATGGACAAACATCATAGAATGGCCTAGGTTGAAAAGGACCACAATGGTCATAGAGTTTCAAACCCCCTCCTACATGCAGTGTTGCCAACCACTAGACCAGGCTGCCCAGAGCCTCATCCAGCCTGGCCTTGAATGCCTCCAGAGATGGGGCATCTACAACCTCTCTAGGTAACCTGTTCAAGCGTGTCACCACACTGTGTGAAAAACTTCCTAATATCTAACCTAAACACCCCCTGTTTTAGTTTAAAACCATTCCCCTTTGTCCTATCACTATCCACCCACAAAAACAGTCATTACGCCCTCCTGTCTTCATACTCCCTTCAAATATTGGAAGGTCACAATGAGTAAGACTATATTTGGCACCTAACAAATAAAAAGCTAACTCAGTATACATTACTACAAGAGTCAGTCACTCATTTAACTAGATCAGTGATTCTATGATTCTATATTAAGGTTGGAAACCTGTTATGGCTCTACAAAGTTGCTTGAAAACTTCAGTAGAAGTTTATGGTTCTTACATGTTAATAGCACACTGTTTTTATTCATGTTATGTTTAATATATTTTGTCCTTAGAAATTAAGTTTTTTTTGTCCTTAAAAATCAAGTTTGGAAAGGAATATTGACATTAATTGCATATTCAGTATGACAGTTTTGTTTTTTAATATCATATTCTCCTGCTGTGTGAACTGAAGAAAATAAACACCCAGCTCAGAGTTTTTTCATCTTTTCTATCTTGTAATTCAATAGTTTGATATTTGTTTTTCCCAGACGATTATGTTCAGGCACTCTTATCTCAAAATCAGCACCAAAATATTTTTTATGAAGTTTCCCTATTCAAGTACTTGCTTCCAATATTCAATCATCTACATCTATTGTCAGTTGTTAGTTTATGAAGTTCTAGAAACTATTTCCCTTCTGAATTTAATTAGCAATATTTGGATAACTGCAAAATTAGCTTCTCCCCCCTTACCTTGCTTTATTTATTTTTTAAAAATAGGAAGATTTAAATACATTATGATCAGCTGATCTCTGGAGAGGAACTGTGAAGTGGTTTACTCCAGTACTAAAGGTTGATTGCTTTTGGATTACATTTGGATTTCACAGTTTATAATTAGTCTGTTTGTAACCTACAATGATTTTTTTTTTTCTCCTTTCTGTAATAGTTGCAGAGCTTTTACTCGTCTTATAAAGATGCAAAATTAAGTATTTGATAGATCAGTACTAGGAGAGAAAAACTGGTTTTGCTCTTCATTTGACCAAGTTGTATATACACACATACTGTATGTAACAGGAATTACAGGAATAAAAATACTCTGAAGAAGAGCGTGACATTAAATTCTGACTATGACAGACATCCCAGTTCTAGATCCAATTATCTTCAAAAATTGGCCCACAGTGATATTAGCAAAAAAATACTTAAGTCTCTCTTACTTTGGAAACAACTAGTGATTATTATACAGTACTAGGACAGCAAAACTGTACTGAAAGTTCTGAAAAATTAAGAACGCATTTGAGCCAAACAATCAATCAGTAGATTAATCTTATGTGTCAGTCATGTATCCTCTCAACGTGCTTCAATTCTGCATTCTGAATTACAGAATTATCAAATTATTTCATTTGACCACAGTGTCCATGAAGGAGCCAGAAGATGACCATTTGCAATGTCATCAAATTTGCAATATAAGATGCCACAAGTGTATCCACAGTAAGTTGACCAAGATCATAAGGAATAATATCCTTGTTATCTCTTAAACTTTTAATAAAAACAGGGAAGCAAAGAAACTGAAACTAATCTTCCAAACTTCCATCAGCTCTCTGCCAAACTCAGTAATCAAAACAATGTGGTATGGTCAATTTGTGCACACAAGACAGCTGTTTTGTGGAGTACTTGTTACAACTGCAGGGAACTGAGTGACCACAGCACAGCCAATCAACATTACCAATCAACATGAAATACAACATCCCAACATTGCTTTCTCCCTTGCTACAGCAAGACTTAACATGCTACAGACAATACAAGTAAGATTACTAAGATTTCTTACAGTTGTTCAAAAAATGTGTTGAAATTGATTGTAAGCAAAAGGAATGTCACCAGAAATACAAAAAATTAGATTTTGCTTTGCTCTTTCATTTTTAGCAAATCTGTCACACTATTTTCATTCTATACCAGTTTAATGCAACCAAAAAACAATGTACAAATCCCTGAATATTTACTTGTTAAACATACACTTTGTAGTCCAAACATAAAAGATTCTTCTAAAAAAACAATCCATACTATGTCTCACATACAGATCTGCATACAATACAGAATTGTTTGGCCTTAATGATGACAAGAAAGAACCCCACAAACCCTAGAAAATGATTCATGAGAAAAAGACAGCAGCAGAGAAACTCAAACTGAATATTTACCTCATAATCCATGCATTTTCTTCATAACAACGGGACTGATCTGTCTCATTGCAGAGAAATTTTATTTCTGCCTGGTTTTCATTTTATTTTAACTTCAAATAAACTAGTCAGATAAACTGTTGCTTACTTAATCTATTTAGATAGCAAGTTCATGTGTTAAGAAGAGTGAGAATTTTTCAAATAAACTATTTTTGTCTCAAATTTCCTACGATTTGAGACTAAGACCTGCTTGCTCATGTCTGCATTATTTTAAACAAAACAGGAATAAAAACAAAATACATAAACCATGCCCCTTAGCATGCAAAAAAAAAATAGTACTGTCAGCTTTTCTCCACTTGGAGTATAATTTAGTACTATAATATTGTAACTACAAAATATCAAAACCTTAACATGCTTGTTTCTGGTTTGCAGGCTTTTAGCTCAATTGAATGTGGTCAGTGTGCTTACTTCTCAGAAGTTACAAAGATAGTCACTTCAGTGCAACTGGATACAGAGAGGACTCTTGGTTGGTACCATACAAATGTTAACCCATCACCACCATGCCAACTAAACTACACCCCTAAGTGCTACATTAATGTATTTCTTGAACACCTCTGGAGATGGTGACTATCATTTCCCCGAGTGGCCTGTTCCAATACCGCACAAGTCTTTTGGGGAAGAGATGTTTCTTAATATCCAACACAATGTAGCCAACATATCTCAAGGCAGAAGCAGTATTTAAATTCAGAAGCTCATTCTTCTGGAAAGAACAACAGTCTTCTTCTCCAAATGAGAGTTGGCTGGATGCAGTAAAGAATTTGTATCATTACCAGCAGCAATCAGAAGAGGCAGTTACTATACTGGAAGTTAAAACATAATCTCCCTTGACATCATCCAGAGTGTTATTAGAACTTCTGTGTAACGTTTATAATCTTCTGATGAATATATTCTAAAGAAAATCATGTCATTATGTTATAAGTAATACAGGGAGCCTTGAGAGTAAGGTAAGTGTCATTATTTCCAGTGAAGTCCTTCCAATCTGCAAAGCTAGTACAATACATATTTCAAATTATTTTTCTTTTTCAGTTAAATAACCTGCAAGTGGTTGGAAACCAAGATTTACTTTCAGACAAGTTGTTTCTGATCTTCTAACTTTTATGCCAATTTCAATAGCTTGCACATTCTTTTGGACCTAGAATAACAGGGATTATAATGGAAACACTGATATCCTTGCAGCTATAGATGTAACAGCTACTACTGTAATAATCAGTAGATAATTGCTTTTGGCTTGCCATTCAGTGAATTAAGAGATGGAAATTTTCATTAAAAGGTATCAATAACAAAGTAATCTCAGGGGAAGCTACAGTTAACATATGTTATTATTTTCAAATTCAGGAGTACCAGCCTGAGTGAAAATACACAGAATTCAAAGCCAGATAGTAATGAGCAGCACACATAGCCATGAAACACAACCATCACTATCGTGTGCACAGGGCAATGTATTGAACTGATATTAACTTTGATGTTACCGTTCTGCTCACACAAAGAACAACTCTGAAAATGTTCTGAGAGCAGCTTCATGTTCAGAAGCTTCATATCCATTATAGGAAAAGAAAAGAAACACTGAAATGATACTAGCATCTAAATCACTTCACCTACATTATTTTATAGAAATTGACTTTTTTCTTAAATCAGGATTAAGAATTGCTAACTTCCCACCACAAGGAAACAAACCAGCAGGATCATATTACAGACTGCCATTTTCAAAATTTTTCACTACAGTTTAGTCCTTATTATAGTACATTGTCACATGAAATGGATCCAGTAAAATACCTCTTGTTTATGCAATTACCACTATTTTGGTTAATCAGTCACTGCTCAGCAAGCATATCGTCTCCAAAATGGAATATTCTCTTTTGCATATTAATTTGAACCACAAGATGATGCCCATTTAAACTGTACAAGGTGATGACTTTTTTCCACCATGGAAGTAGTTCAATATTTATGTAAAAAAAATAAGATTCTCCAAGAAAACAAAGTCATTAGAGAGTACGTTATAATTCTTTTGCTTCTCACTGAAAGCATTTAATGTAATTTGACCCCTTTAAACTCTACAGAAGTTCTGGGACCAAGCAAAAAAAATGAAGAAATAAACATACCCTACACATATTTACTGTTTACCACTCTTTTTACATACTGATACTAGGTACATACAGCAGTCCAATGCTACTTAAAAATGGACACACTAGTTTAGGGATGTAATTCTATATTTAGCCTCATTATTTTAATATAAAAATTTCATCTGTGAATTTTGAAAGATACAAGACTTAAACTCTTAGATTTCAGGTCTCAAAATCCTTAAAAATAATAGCTGTTCCCATTATTTTCCTCTTCCTCCCTTGAAACAAAACAAAGCGGAATTCTCCATTTCTTTCTCAAATCCCACACATCATTACTGTTATTTCTGCTTTTTAAAATAGGATATGTTCAGTTGCTTGAAAATCATTTGCAATGAATTAAAGAGTCAAATTAAATCATAACTGGATTACTGAAGTCAAGTAATAGTGGTAACAGTGCCAGAAAACTGACTAATTTGTCAATATACAGTTGGAGCCCAAAGTTACTATGACATTTTGTTCATTATATAACTATGTCTTCAGTCACACTGCACTTAGACTTGAGATCAATTTTCCTCTTATCATTTTGTGACTACAATGTGCTCTCCAGCATGGTGTCACATAGGTTTTTAAAAGTCTATAATTCCATCATTAACTTTTCACTTACACAGTCCCTCATGACTCATTCTTTTATTCCCTCCCCCTCCCCCCCCCCCCCATCTTCATTTTAGTAGAGCAGAGCAAGTGAAGGGAAATTTCCAACGTAGAAGTTTATCTCTCTAAGAGGAGTTCTATATCCAGACACTGAAACTGGAAAAGATTTTCAGAGTTCTTAAATTATGTACATTATAAACAACCTTAAGAATAAAAAACAATGAAATAAGTAACTAGCTATTCAGAATACAGAACAGTGAAATTTCTAACAGAATCCCTTAGATATTAACTTCATTTACATCCTTGTGTGTACTACAGGTGAGTCTTATATACTACAGCTGCATGTACTACATGCCCATATACTGTCTGAATAAAATACCCCTTGTTTTCACAAAATGGATAGATTTCTGGATTATACGTTTCCTCTAGAATAAAAATCAGTGCACATATACACAACAGGAACTGTAAAAACAAAGATCTTTTCACTTTAAACAACTTTCTATAGCATTAAAGTAGAATAAGCAACCTTCCATTGCTAACAAAGGAATACAACCCACATGTGCATTTCAGATGAGCAAATGAATGAATGGCCACAGGAGTGCTATTAGGCTTTACTAGGTGTGCATTTCATCCTATTTAACTTAACTGGAAAGCTAATTTGTAAACTAGCTTCAGCAAGACAAACAAAGAATCTCTGAAAGAGCATGAACTATTCCCCCTCTATGAAGTTTACGAAATGCCTTGAAAAGAATGGGTCCTTTGAGATGGTGCTTATTCAAGTTATCTTCATGAGATAGTTTATTGAAAAAGGAACAAGTATAACTCCTAAAGGCCTTGCCTACCTGAGACAACTAGATAAAGGGCCTGATGCTGTCTTTTACTTGATTCATAGATGAAAAAGTAGACTGTGGTTCACCAGTAACATTATCCACAAGCTCCTTTCTCACTCATTTCACATGATTAGTGTTGCACTTTTTTTCAGAGAAGTAAAAAAGATGACAGTGGTGCTACACTTTGCTTCTCTGCTTTTCCCAGCTAAGTTTGAAACTACTACCCAAATATTTTAAATCAAATTATACTAATGCTATCTTCACAAGCAATAGTGATTCCTGGAGCTTATGTACCCAAACCAGAATGTAACTCAATTCCCTTAAAACAATCTAATGTGATTGCTAAGCCACTCTTCACTATATTTGAGAAGTCAGAGCCATCAGTCCCCAGTGACTGGAAAAAAGGAAACATCATTCCCACTTTCAAGAACAGGGAAAAGGAACCTGGGAACTACAGGCTGATAAGCCTCACCTCTCTGCCTGGGAAAACCATGGAACAGACCATCCTGGAAGATATTTTAAAACATGCAAGACAAACATCATGTCACATGAGACAGTCAACATGACTTCAAAAAAACATAGTGACTAATCTGGTAAAAGGGCAACTGATGTTATCATATACACAGACTTGTACAAGGCTTTTGACACTGTCCTGCACCACACTCATCTTTAAATTGGAGAGATATGGATTTGAAGGTTGGACTAATTGATGGATAAAGAATAGGTTTGAAATTCTCAGTCAGAATGCTGTAGTCAACTGCTCTATACCCCAAGATACAGAGTCTGGTTACAAGATGCATCCATCCTAAGTCCTTCTATGGTAAATGTACTGACATTCTGATTAAGAAACCTACACTCTGCTAAGAAAGTTCAGAAATATTGTATAGTGGTATAAATATAACAATATATATATATCCTAACAAACAAAAAATATATTATCCTGGTTTCAACGGGGAAAGACTTAATTTTCATCAGTGTCTGGTATGATGGTCCCAGCTGAAACTTCAGGATAATATATACTCACTTCATATAAAATCTGAAAACAGGAAGGAGAAAGCCAAAGTCTCTTCTATAACACTCAGGATAGATATACAATGTTTAAATTCTAAGAAAAACCATAATCCTTAATATAACTTAGTCAATAATATAAAGATGAGTAACCCTTTGTACCCTTTTAAAACTGAGGTAGCAGAATGTAGAATGTCTACATAGAAAATGCATCATTAAGCTCACTGAATTTCTAATTACATCTCTGTTGCAGACCATGCAATTTTTTTTGCTAACAGAACATCAGACATTATGAAACAGTTTTCAAATATTTGACCAAATACTATTTTAATTTATTTACTTTTTCATTGTAAGTGCGCGACAAATATCAGGATTAACTTTTATTGAAGTTGATTCTTAAGAAACTGCATTTATATCAATTTTAACCCATGATCACAGTGCATTAAACACTGATTCAGATTATAAACTGACAGATACAGTTTCTGAAATTTAAGAGGTAGTTTAACTAAAACAGTACACAAAAGTGCCTTCCCCTCCTTTCCCACTCATACGGACAATATTTCAGCCAATACTGGTGTGAAAAGAATCAGGTATCTAATGCAACTTCAACTATCAGACATCTCATTTTTCTCTTTAGTAAAGCTGAAAGTAGTAGTTTTACCACACTGAGACAGAAAAGGAAACAGCAGTTTCCTTTTATTGTAATTATTAATTCAGCTATTCTACAAGTAAAATATATTAAAACCAATGCAAATGTTTCTATCACCATTTGCAATTGAATGGTTAAAATCTTTCTCTTTGAAAGTAATGCCTCATTTTTCTCCATTGAAGAGCTACAAATAACACAATTTGATAGAGAAAATTCTAAGCTACATAACACTTTTTCAGCATAGTCATAACCATTAGCTACGCATTTTTACCAGCTAAGAGAAAGTGCATTCTGTGCTCATATGAACTTGCATAGCCATCCAGAAGATGGCTTGTCTTTCACACTGCTGTCACCACTAATGAAATGTAACACTCATCACTTCACTGTGCTCACACCCACTGTTTGGTCACCATAAATATTCAGCAAGTGCTGATGAATGCCAGTGGGTCCAATTTTTTTCCCACATGGAGGAATTTAGTGACACACCTTTGCTTCATATGCATTTCCATGTCAGATGCCATTCTGTCAGGCTGCCCCTCTGCTGCCATCTGCCACACAGTAACAACAGGTAACAGAATATTGGTGGGAAGGTTCAACCTCTATGGCCATACCACCACCATCTGCCTCTGACATTGTGCACTAACATAATGAAACAGAAGGCACAACTTCTGGAGCAGCCCTCTTAATTCCCAAAGGTTAAGAAAAACTGTAACTGAAAGGGATATGATGCAACTGTTATTTGACAGTGACTACAAATAAAATAGATATGAACCAATAACAAACAGTATGTTATTGCATTTTCATAATACAGTTAAGTTTTACACTCCTTCAACAATGAAAAAATAAGGTATCTCAAGTTTAAGAGGAAAAAACAGGAGTCAAAGTGAATGAAATATCGCACTTCTACAGCCATGGGAACAATTCATAACGTAGCAAATGCAAGTGCAATAAGTTATGAGAACAAGACCAATAGAAATAAAATTACTTTATAGCACTAAGATGTACAAAAAATAAAAGTGAATTAAGCTCATTAGGGGAACAGCATCAGTCTATACTTTAAATCACATTAACAAAATAATCTATATGCTGAATTAACATTAAGAAGGATAGTGTTTTTTTCCTTCTTTCCCCTATGTAAGAGTGAGGGCTGCTCCAGAAGTAATGCCTCCTATTTTATTATGTTGGTCCACAACATCAGAGCTGGATGTTAGTAGTATGGCAGTAGAAGTTGAGCCTTCCTGCACCAGTTATGAGAAAGGAGTGAGACCAATGTGAAAGAAATTGCAGAAGATCCCTGCAACCCAAGAGAGACACACAGTGGAGCAGGCAGTCCACCTGCAGACCACAGACACCATGCAGAGCAGATCTCCACATGCAACCATGGAGGAGCCCACAGCACAGTGCTGGATTTGGCCTGAAAGAGGCTTAAGCCAGTGGAGAAAGCATGCAGGAATGGTCTGCTGGAGGGAACCACGGCTTGTGGAGATAACTCCACCCACAGTGGCACAGGTCACTTTGCAGGAGCTGCAGTCTGGGGAGAACCCGTGCTGAAGGAATCTACTCCTGAATCCATAGCATGCTATGCTGTCCTTCATGGAAAAGCTCTTGAATAACTGGTTTGTGGGAAGGAGCTATGTTGGATCTGGATTAGCGTGGGAAGGACTGCATCCATGGAAGGAATGCCATGCTGGAATGGCAGAAGAGTGTGAGAAGGAAGAAACTTTCCATCAGAATATCAGATGCTGTAGTTTAACCAGACATGCAACTAAGGAAGATACAGCCATTTGGTCACAAATGTAGTGGAATTAGAGAAAGAATTGGAAATAAAATAGAACTTGTGGGTTGAGATTAAAAACTATTAAGAAAGACAGAAAAAGAAAACAAAAAGTGATTGCATAAGCGTATAAAGCAATTACTCACCACACATCAACAGACCAACACCCAGCCAGTACCTCAGCAACAGTTAACCCCTGGTCAACTCCGCACAGCTTTGTGGTATTCCTTGTGATGTCAGGTGGTATGGAACAATCCCTTGCCTAATTCAGTCCACTTGTCCAGGTTCCACCCAATTCCATGCTGCCTTGCAATAAAGGAGCTCTTCCCTGCAGAGTAGCCTGTCCTGATCCAAGGCACCTATCCATTGCACAGGAGCAACTGAAAACATAGCTAGGCTGTCATCTTCAGAGTTCATAGATTAAGCTTAACATTTGAAGTCAGAAATTCAGCACTGACTTGATTCTTTGCGTGTTCCACATTAAAAGTAAGCAAGACTTCTGGACAGAAAAATCAGTAACTGAAATTACATTCTTAAGAACATCTTTGACCTCTCTAAACAAAACACAGAATAAAGAAAGTAAGTAGAACAATTTTGGGAATTGGATGACAGCTCATTCAAACTACTTCATTTTTGTTAAGAGTCTGTCAATTATAGCACTTGAATAGAGTTTCTTCAAATCAAAGCTCAGTCATTACTTTCAGCACAATGCTATAACTCTCTACAAGAACTTGTCCCAAAAGGCAGTAGTAGTGATAGGACACCATACCAGGCTGCCTGAGCAGTTTTCTAACACTATCCTAGTAGTACTTTATCACTTTTCAAGTCTTGAATGATGTCATGTTTTTAAATTGGCACTGCAAAGTAACAGTCCAGCACATCTTCACAGGCACTTCAAGTTGAATTGAAAAAGGGGAGTCTAAGAGACAAAACTAGTGTTTTGTGACACAAACAGCTTGCATCAACCATAAACAGAATACATACTATCTGGTTTCTTGTATTTATTTTGTAAGCCTGATAGAAGCAACCTTGCACTCATTTCACATGGATTCAAAACATCTGCAAAAATATGAATGCATTAGTGACTGGCATCTCTGCTTCACCACATGCTTCTTTTAGAACCTGCTCTGGGCATCAGTTAAGACACCCAGCACTTCATAGGCTACACTGATCTACACCTCTAATTTCTGCTCTCCCTATCACTAATAGGGAGAAATGATGTAGGAAAAGAGGGAGTGAGAAAGAGAATGAAGAAGGGGATGCCTTGTCTTTTCTCCTCATGGCTAGCAACAGTACACTTGTTTGGGTATTTCTGAATTTTCACATTTGACTGTGGCAGACTTGGGGTGCTTTACAGATTGGTAACATCATCAAAAGGATCTAGCATTACAACCAGAGAACTTGTTTGACCTTGATGCTGAAAGAAAAGACATGCTCAGGTCATCTGCCTGAAGATACTGCAGAACTAAACTTTGCTGATACAGGAGTTGAGAATAAATTAAGGAATTTTAGTTCACTCAACAAGAATCAAGAAACTCTAAGGCTAAAAGGCAACACAAAATACTTGCAACCAAGTACTAGTTTAGAAACAAGTATCTCAGGCTACCTAAAATATCATCTGTACACAGCTCAGCTACTAATGAGAACACAGTAAAACCTTACTTTATCTATCAGACATATAGATAATATTTTTTCAAGAAACACACCAACATGCTACTACTAACACACAGACCAACCTGATAGAGTGCTTCAATGATCTACTCACTCTTTTTTCTCCTACAGACATAGTGGGAGGAATGGATACAATATTGTCTTGAAATTCTAGAATGTACTGTTCTTTACCTATATCATAGCTTCTACTCAGAACACAGGAAAGAGCACAAGTTACCTACCTGCATTTGTGTTACTGCAGCAAAAGCACAGTGGAAAACAATGGCATAAATAATTACTGCTTTTGACCAATCACTTTTTATTATCTAGAATATTTTTTTTTTAAGAAACCAAAAAAGAAATAACAGTTACTCTGGCCTGGTTGTGTTCCCAAAGAAGCAAAATCACATCTGACAGGTTCCTGACAATACTAAGCATTCACAGGTAGCCTAACAGTCACAAGCAGAAAGGAGAGGCAACTTACACAAGTTCAGCACCCACCCCAAGAAGCAGGCTAGATCCAAGAAATACTCTCCCTTCAGTGGCTAGCCCTTATATGAGCCCAGCATGACTCCACCCTGTATCCACCTTTTCTGGTCACATAGACAGCACAGGTGAAAACAATTTGCATGTGCTCCCTGGGCCAGGCACACTCCTTCACCAGGTGCTCAATCACCAGTTCAAGCTGTGACCTAACAGCTCCTTACAGGCCTTAATTTAAATATTAAATCTGCAGGCACTAGATGTATAATGCTGAACAAAATGACATGTTTAAATGTTTTCCTGTTCATCCTGAAATTACAGATTCAGAGTCTGTATTTTAATCTCTCTGTCCTCAAGGAATGTTTTTGAATCTCTCATAACATCTCTAGATTAGACTATTCTTGTTTTCATCCTTTTTCAGTCACAAGAGAAGTTATTGCTTTATGCCATGCAGTTATGTTAATACACTGGAATTTCTGTGTTTTGAATATATGCAATGAGACAGATTTCCATATTTATTCCATTTGTATTTTCAAAAATGTTTTTTAAATTTTCTGTAAAGTATCACATCATCATTTTTTCTTCCACTGTAAACATACTAACCTCTGCTGTTTGACTTAAATTTTGTAGATATATTTAAATAACTTTATAAAATGGGAAATGTAGTAAGTTGGATCAGACTTTATTAATATCCTTCAATATTTTGTTATATCAGAATAATAAACTTACAAGAAATATGTGTTCATTAGTTCTCATTACTCTAAACACCCATTCTTGCTGCTCTGTTGCCTTTTGATTTAAACCTTTCTGAATTGTGCAAGCTCAGCAGCTGAGGTGTATACAGCTTGCCTACTACAGCATTTATCCATTCTTTATGAAATTAAATATCAGACCCTCTGTGAGAGGGGAGAAACCCTGAAGTATGATCTTGAGAAAGGAACATAGTTTCTGTTCTTTGGATCGCTTTTCTGTGATATCTGAGTGTGCAAAAACTGATAGCCATTAATGATACTTCAAAGAGAAAGAAGAATTTCCAGGACCCAGGAATGAAAGGCTAACAGGGGATGATGACTAAGCCTGTGACTGCAGTGCTTTATCAGTTTCAAGATACACCATATTATTCAACTAAAAGCACCACCAAATTCCTTTGGGAGGAAAATTTCTGCACTGTTGTAATTCTATTTCAGCATATCTCCTTATGCTTTTCCCCTTCACTTTCCACCTCTTACAGCAGTATATATTTAACATTTCTCCCCTACTTTAGATTTTCCATTTTTTTCTTTCTTTTGAGAATAAAATCTTACTTCATAGATATTAATATTACTAGGTTATTATCACCTGGGTTTGCAGGTGACTCCAGACATTCATTAGTTTTACAAGCACTATTCAAAATCAATTACTTGATTTTTTTGCAACAAATGTGATTAAAATTAAATGTTACGTCTGTTTCTGACCTTCTTTACAGCATAATACGACATTATGTGATACATAGCATAGAAAAACCAACAAATATTAAATATCTGTAAAACTTCAATATTGTCTTTGACGCTGTGAGAAGTCATTATATATTCTCTACCTGATCACCTAGGCTAAGAATTACTTCTCAACAGAAGTGCAGAGAATCTCCTGTGTTTCAAACTCATGAACATGCATGTAATTTTCAGTTTCCTTGTTTAGTATAAAGGATACAATAATGAGATACAGATATCTAATATACCTCTAGTTTACCAGAGGAAGGACTCTTTCTGTGGCACTACACAAAATGTGACTATGTGACTCTCTAATCTTATTTTTATAGACTTTTTTTTTTTTTTTTTTTTTTTTTTTTTTTTTTGTAAATTGCATCCCTAAAACTCTGGTCACTTTAATAATCATAGGCATTTCATACTTCCTATCCCCTTCCAAAAAGACTTAAAACAGAAAAAAAAAAAAAAAAAAAAGGGTCTAGCAACAGCAGTGTTGAATCAATGAAGTGTCCTCCTTAGATGACAAACTAGTTAAATGCAAAAAAGAAGATTTTATGGCAAACATATTTAAAAAAGAGAGAACATAAGACAACGTGTACCTTCCCCATTTCTGTTATATCATACCTTTACGTTTCCCTGCCTGGCTTAGCTCCTGCAGAAAGGTAGGAGCTTTTTATAATCAAAATGTCCTACTGAATCAGAGTTTCAAGTTTTAAGACAGCAGAATTCATTACAGATAGGAGCTAGCTCAGGTTTTTTGTATACATTTTCATTTTGGTGCTGTGTTATTTATGCATAATACTAACTTAGTGATTTTTGTGCTGGTACAACAGATAAATCTATTACAGAATTTTTTGTTTCTATGCTTTGATAAAGAATTTCACAATAGTGACCTGGAATATGTCTTAGCTAGCCATGGTACTTGTTACCTTTTCATAACAAAGTAAAAGCCTTCTCAGCCAGTCCATCTTATCTGTACCACCAGTATAATTTAATACACTCACTTGATTAACTCTGCTTCATAGCCTATTTTCTTCCATTTGGAAGAACAAGGAAACAAGCACTGTTCCCAAGCCATATTCCTACAGTCATACATCATATTTATATGGAAATTATGTGCAATATCTCTTGCACTTAGTTTATATCTTTTTTTTTTTTCTTTATGTTTTGAATGTTTTAGTGACAGATGATATTTCAAAAGTGTGGTTCAGTTGATGTTACTGTGTATCTCAGCAAAGAATAATGTCTGAGATAAATATGTGGTAATTTAGAATTAAGGTTTGGAGATTCTCTTTTAAAAGAGTAAGAAGTTGTAAATATTGTTCCAGCTGTACTGTACTGTAGTAATTTGCTAATGGAGCAACAGCTCAGATCAGTTGAAATACTAATTTAACTTAGTGAATTAACTTGTACTCAGTGATTCTCTTATACCACAGAAGGTTGTGATTGTCCTGAAATATTTGTTTTTATACTTAAAACAAGTAAACAAAATAAAATTCCATAGGATACAAGTTGTGACTTTCCTTAAATCAGTTAATATTATTTTTGATTGTGTTCATAACAGTAGGTATTGATAATGGCTCCTGATAATGAAACAAATAAGAAATAAACAGCAACTGGAGCTGACTACAAGGACTTAGAAACACCACATAGTTTTGAATTCAGATACAGATAATGATGTGTTTCTATTAAGGTAAGTTGTTTCTAAGTAACAAAGAGATGTTGGAAAACTCACTCAGACTTTATACAAAGACACATTTTTATCAGTGTTATGTCTTACTGGTTGCATTATCCTGAAGAAAAAACAGTTTTTGAAAATGAAAAAGATCAATTATGGGGAAGAGGTAATACCTATTTTCTACTTGGTTAGTCCTTATATTTTCTCATGCAACATTAATTCTATATGCAGTATGAATTTTAGCAATAGAACACTTGGAGTTGTGGCAGCATTATTTCTGTGATTTCTAAAAAGGTCCCATGTATAAACTTAAAATCTTTCAATGATATATTCAAAAGATGGAGAAACCTTTCTTTGGTATTGCCCCTACTGCTGTTCTGATGCTTCTTTTTTTTTTCTTTTGTTGTTGTTGTTGTAGGCAGCATATGTAAGATCAGTATATTTTAAAAGAATTTGATCTGGAGCATATCTGAGTTGCTCAGTGCAGCAATCATATGAAGTCCCATGTGTACATGAGCATATGTAGAGCAATGCCAAACCTTTTACAGATAGAAAATGTTGTGGGTGGAAGAGAAATGCAGAATAGCAGCAAACAATAGAAAGAGGAGCAAGAATCCTCAGGGAAAATGATAAAGACAGAGGCAAAGAAGTTATGGGGAGAAACTGGGCTACCCGATACTTGAATGGATAACAGCAGAATAGAAAGAGGGAAAGAGAAATTCATAACTGAAAGGAATATTTGGAGAATAAAAGGCAATGTCAAACCTATTTTTTAAATTGTTTTCTCTACAAAATAGTCCAGAGTACAGAGGAGAGTACTTTTGAGATACCTGGCCTCAAGAGACAAGAATTAAATGGAGAACTGGGAGTCACGAATGTGAACAACATATGGGACTCCTTGGCATGTGATAGGCTGACTGGGAATAAATTTCTTAGACCATTGTTTTAAACTGTTCTCAAGGTTTGCCAGGCTCATAAACAAACTTGTTTACTGAAATTCAATGGAGCATGGTAAAGTCAGACTGAATATGACAGTGTTTCAGCCAGGGGAGGCCAGAGTGGGCCAGTGTCACCCATCACTGCCTCTCAAGATGATCAGCAAAGCCATAAGGAAACTGTATAGGGAGACCCAGGAAGACATGACCTCATCTGAGGGAGGCAGCATCTCCCTGCCTCCTCATAGCAAAGGCTGTGATGCTCTATAGGATGGCTACAAAGATGGTGAAGATTCTAGAGGGGAAAGTGTATGAGAAGTGGCTGAGGTCTCCTGGTTTGTTCAGCCCAGAGCAAAGGAGGTGGAAGGGAGGTTTCATGGTGGCTGCAGCTCCTCACAAGGGGCAGCACTGAGCTCTGCTCTCTGGTGACAACTACAGGATCTGAGGGAACGTCATGGACCTGTGTCAGGGGAGGGTCAAGTGGCGGTTAGGGAAAGTTTCTTTGCCAAAAGGCAGTGGGCATGGAATAGGCTGCCCAGGGCAGCAGTCACGACCCCAGGCCACTGGAGTTCAGGAAGCATGTGGACAACGCTCTCAGGCATATGGCCTGATTTTTGAGAGGTCCTGTGTGGAACCCAGAGTTGGACTCAGTGATCCTGTGAGTCCTTTCCAACACCGGATATTCTATGATAAACTAAACTTAGTGCCAAATTTCTCACCCTATTTTATAGGTGAGCTCTGTGAACTTTGTGAGAAAACCTAGCCATGGCAGTGCTCTGTGCCAATAACAGCTTCTCTCAACCTCTATGCCAGCAGACAGATATGCAGATTGCAAAAATGTGTTTTTCCATCCCTCAGTCTTAAAATCTTAAAATCCCTCAGACTTAAAATCTTGCTTTGAACCTAACCCTCTTTTCCCCAGTTTCACTGGTCCAAAGAACATACTAGCTCTCTTCAGAAGGGCAGAAAATTCAGAAAAAGAAATAAGAGAGAAAAAAATAAATGAGTTTTTTTAGTTTTATGAGTTACTCTCCATTTATCACTCCCTTGAGGACTACACAAGCACCCTGAGCTACTGCATTGTAAATTATCTTATTCTGAGGATTATTGATTCAGTCTATTTGCATTAAAATGTTCTTGCATTTCTGTATCTTCATTTCTTAATACCAACTGGATTTTAAAAGCATAATGTGCCATAATTAATCGCTGAAAGATTTTGTGCATAAGATTTTTCCTCTTGAAAGCCTTTTGTAAAAAACAAAGGAGAAAGAGGTGTTTGTGAAACAAAATAGTTTTGGGGTCGACCAGTGCAGGTCAATCAGGGGTGAATCTTGCCAGATGAATGTAGTTGCCTTCTATGATTAAATGACTGTGGGTGAGGGTCCCTTCTGACCTGAATAATTCTATGATTCTAAGATCCACATATAAAATCTTTCCTGAGGCCACAGCACTGCTGTGAAGCAGTAGGAAGTCTGTTATTCTCATTTTATGCGCATTGTGGGGGTTGAGATGTCTAAAATTGCTGAAGCCGTTGCCTGAAAATGTTTGACTCTTTTTTATTTCCCATTTAGTATTTGGAAAATTGTGGTCTAGATCCCCAAAAGTTATGCTTAAGTGGTGAAATTGTCATTTGACTGCAAGACTTAACTGTATGATTTTTCTTCTGCTTGTAGCCAAACTGATATTATTTTCATTAAATGATGGTAGATCCTTCAATCCCAAATCAGATTAATCTTCTGGCTTGCCTTATGTTTCTATCTGCAAATCCCCAGTGATTGTAACATCAAATTTCTAACAGTGAAGCCATTCTTTTTAGCTCTTTTGAAAAATGTATTGACAGCTAGTGGTTCTTAGTTCAATGATGCTGTTTCTTAGTGTCAGTGCTAAAAACTAATCAGCCTTAGTCCACAGATTAGTTAGCAAATTCTCTCAAACTGTGGTTTCTGTTGACCTAACAGAAAAGGTGTTATGAACGATAGCAATGATGTGCTTAAACTTCTACTTATCTGCATGTTACATGAATTTCTTTATGATGTATGGTTTGTCTTCAGAAGTTTAGTGTACTTGACATGTTACCTTTTTACATAATTACCGCATGATAGATTTGGTATTTGCTAATATCTGTTTTATTGAAGCATTTTTAAGTAGTACAATATTATATATATTTCACATAGATTCTTAAGAATCACATTCTCTTGCTTTAGAACAAGATCTTGACTAAGAGCATTTGTAAATTGGTGAGACATACTCAGAAGCATAGGCTTGACAGTCTTAATTGTTTTCTGCCAGTACTGGTTTTCTTGTCTTCTTACAGCAGAATGAGTACCTGTTCACTTGTGCTAAGAAATTGACTTCTTTCTGAAGTAAGGAATAGTCACACTGTTTAGACATTTTAACACAGCCGAGGTGTAAAATGAACTGAAGAGACCTTCACAGTGTTAAGTACAAGGCAGGGTAAAGTTCAAAATGAAGGACATTTTTGCAGGTCAGTTCCATTTAAGGGAAGTAGAACAAGAAATCAATCCTAATCTACCATTTATGAGATTTCTTAAGAGTAGTTCCTATAACTCCAATTCTGTGCTTCTTCCATTTCCATTCTTCTGTGCTTCTTCCATTTTTACTTCCCTTAATTTCTTTCCTATTTTGATGAAAACAGTCTGAGAACATACATTTATTGATAGGGTAACTCTTGACTCATGATGTCAGAGGGGCAGTCTGGTTCCAAGTACATGTGAATAGCATCCCTTACAGTCCTAACCCTTGACGATAACTCCATCTGAAGCTTCGCTTAGCTGTACTTGTCCCATAAAAAGGCATTATACTGCTTTCTTCATATATCTCTTGTCATGTTTTTGGGTATTATTTTTCTTTTGCATTATAGGATGATTCAGGAAGAGAAAAATTGAATGTAAAAAGTCAAGGTCTTGATACTGCCAAATTGTTTTACATAGGTTTCTGTACAATCCGTGGGTGTCTTGTCACTGACAGCACTCAGAGAAGAATTGGTCTCCACATGCTCATTGTAATTCAGTGGCTTAGTAAAAGAGTGTGCAGTGTCACTAATAAGATCCCATCAGAGAATAGCAATGGGAAACTGGTTTCCTGGCACCAACTGTGTACCTTACTGTGCTGAAGATGAAAATGACATGTGAATTCTACCGATCAGAACATATTATGACAACAAGCAGAAAGGAGGAAGTTTCATTTTCCACAACAGAAAGGAATATACTCTGTAAAGGCTAAATATTCCAAAGGACAGGTATCCTGGGTATATTCCAGGTAAAGGATAGGTGTCCTGGGGTTGCTTTGTATTAAAGAGAGCTGAGTGTCTGACAGCTAAACAGTCAGAATCAGACAAGTAAAGCTGCCTGAAACATCAAAGAAAAGATCTAAATACATGTTTAACTGAATATTTAACTTAAGATTTTTAAGATTTCTTTAATGTTTTGGGGTTGTTTGTTTGTTTGCTTGTTTGTTTTGCTTTGTTTTGTTTCTGTTGCTGTGTTGTTTTAAAAACTTCTGTTGTTTTATTTAGATTTGTTTTCTCTTTTAAGCTGATTGATAGAGTCTTCATCGTGAAATGACAATCTGAGTATTCATCACAAACTGTCTTTCACACAGGATGAAATCTCAGAAGTGGACACGTCTTTAAGCACTCTTTTTGGTGCCTGTGTAGTCTGCCTTCTGGAAGTTAGGTGAGCACCAAAATGTTACCTTTTGTTTTCTTTAATATTGTTTTTCTGTGCACCATGAGATTCCATGTCTTTTCTTTGGAAGCTTATGCTGCCTTTTACTTCTGTGTTGCTTGTATCCCTTTCTAGTCCCCATTGCCTTTTCTATTTCTCTTTTAGCTTTCCTCTGCTCTTCAGGCTTTATCTGTGCAATTCCTTGGAGCTTCATGCTGAAAAGACATGACTTCACTGCAAGCTTTCAAGAGTCACAAATGAAATGAGCTTAGGAAATCTGTGTCTCTTGATGCCAAGTGCAAAAAACTTTCCTAAATTCTGTAGTTTTGCCAGTCAATTACTGAAACCTGTGAGAAAATCTCAGAGTAATAAAATTATGGGCAGCACTGAAAGAAATACTAGAGAGTAGTCTCTTGATTTAATGGAGGAAAGTACTATTGATTCCTGTCGTACACAACAGAGCTTAAAAGCAAGTGAAATCCATTACTTCCAAAGTCAGATATTTTAAAAGCCACAGCTCATGTAATGTTTAAATCATACTGCAGTGGAGTTGCATTGTTTTTTTATTCTTATTATTGTACATTTCTGCAACGCCACTTGCAAAGTTTGGCCACTACACTGCTTGAAGAACTATTTCCCTAATGACTACAATCAGTATCTCCACAGTTCCAATTGCAGCTGGCTTGTTGGCTTGTCAAGCCTTCTCAGTCTAACAGTATCCAGCAGTTCAAAATAAAATCTTCAAGGAAATTCCAGATATTGCAGGAAATTATTTTGGACACTTAGAAATCCCTGACTTTGATTCAGCATCACTTTCAACCTCCAAAAAAATGGCTAGGGAGAATAGGAAATATTCATATATTCTTTATATATTCACATATAAATAATGAGATTATAGAGAAGTGATTAACTACTTCAGCATTAAGTAGTAATTCAAAATAGCACCTGGAAATTTCCACGACTACACAGTAATATAAGAATGAAAAATCCAGTTTGTTGGGATAAGGAAAATACTTTTTTTGTGTATGTGTATTTCATAGAATCATAGAATTGCTCAGGTTGGAAATGACCTTAAAGATCGAGTCCAGCTACAACCTAACCATACAACCCTAACTCCCTCTGCTAACCCTAACAAACCCTAACTAACCCTAACAACCCTCTGCTAAACCATCTTTCAGGTATTGGAAGAGAGCGATAAACTAACTTGTGAGCATCCAGCTTTCGGAGCAGATCCCAAATCATCTAATCACAGATCATGCTGGGCTTATTCTGTTCCTCACCCCTATCTACCAGTCCAGGGGGCTGTGTTCCCAGGGGGTAACAAGTCTTACTATTAACGACTGAGGCAAAGGAGTCATTAAGTACCTCAGCCTTTTCCTGATCCTTGGTAACCAAGTTGCCCTTGGTGTCCAACAAGGGATGGAGATTCTCCCTAGCCCTCCTCTTGCTGTTGATGCATTTATAGAAATATTTATTGTTGTCCTTTAATTTAGTGGCCAAGTTCAGTTCTAGCTGGGCTTTTCCTTTCCTAATTTTCTCCTTGTACAGCTTCACTATGTACCTGTAATCATCATAAGTAGCTTGCCCACTCTTCCAGAGACCATAAACTTTCCTTTTGCTCTTCAGTTCCAGCCAAAGGTCTCTGTTCAGCCAGTCTGGCCTCCTTGCCCATTGGCTTGTCTTCCGTGACTTTGGTGATTTGTAGCTATTTGTAGCTTTTAAAAAAGTGGGAAAAATCTGCATGATATTCCCAGTTCAGTCATTAAGGACGAGATGAAAGCATAAAAATAGTCCTGATTAGCAAGATTCTTCAAGAACTGTTCTTGAAAATTTATTTCTCCGGTATGTAGGACGAGTCTGAACATACTAACGAGAAAAATAAAGGCTAATTCCTACTAAATTTTCTTTCAAAAGTAAGCAAATGCTGAGATGTATTTTTAAGTACTTATTTTAAGATTCCATTTATGAAAATATTGCCTGACATGAGGAACATTCAGAGTGAGACTGAGTCAGTTTAAACTGCCACTCGTGCCATTTTAAGACATTCCCTACTGAACATCCTTCATGCAAGGCAGTCAAAAAGTGGAACTTGGCAAAGATCACAAAGCAAACAGGAGTTGAACTGTCATAGATCTAAACTGAAACGAAGCTCTACTGAAGGACTAAGGAAGCAAAGACACTATTCCTTGCCCTGTTTTTATCATAATAGTTAACCAAAATCTTATACATTAGGCCAAAAAAGCCATAGTTTAGCAATTTATTTGTGTCTATATCCCCCTCACTCCCAAAATAATGGATTTCTCTGTCTGTTTAGAAATATCTCCAGAAATGCCACCGACTTCATGTAAAAATTTCTAAACTTTCTCCGCTTCTGTTTCTGTCTTTGTTTCTCTTAGTTTTATACTACATTTTATGAACTGGATTTTCATGCACATGCTTTAAAAGTGCATTTTCAAAGCCAACTCAGTATAAGATAACATCTGAAAAACAAGCAGGCATGAAATGTATAAGTTACATCAAAGCTAAGAATTGTCAAATAAGTATTTGGAGGTTATTATAGAGTTTTTCCAAGCAATTCTAAGAGCCACAGGGCATAAGAATACCCACATCGATACCATGGTTCTTTTGACATTGATTTTCAAAATACGTCAAACAATTTGCACTGTGTACTATACAGATGTCAGTCAGAGGTAGAAAGATGGCCACAAGGGATAATAGTGTTCAAATGTTGCATAGTATCAAAATACTACCTTTGGTGGCAAAATATCAGCAATAATAAAGTCAGGATTGTGATGAGGACCATTACTTCTTTATACATTTCCATATGTGGAAAGAATCTGTCTTGATGCATAAAAAACATGGATCTTCCCAAATTTTAATTCAGGGGGAAGCTAGTCCCACTGAAGAATACCTTATAAAGAGTCTATGTTACAGTAAGTAAATAAGATGAAGATCTTGAACACTTAGATTCAAATTCTCTTCAATCCTGCATGTGGGAAATTTGCCTCCCAACTGGTAGACATGAAGGACGATTCATTTTGTAAAAATTACAGCTTTTGGTCAGGAATTAATCAAAATTAACTAATTTCAAAATTTTAAGGAATGCAAGCTATTCAGAATATGTCATATTATCCTCTAGAAAGAACTTCTAGTTTGCAGATCTGCACTTCAATTAATTTCAGTTTCAATGGGAACTAGAAATAACAAAAAATAATAATGCAGTTAGGTACAACCCTACAGCACCAAGGTTCAATAAACAATGCAGTGTAGTTCCCAATCATATAATCACTGCATTTCTAATGTGTGCAAAGAATGATTTCAAACATTAGTGCACACGTGTATGCACACCCATGCTGTATGTAGAGAGATATATCACGAACATATACATAAAAAGAGAATATGCACATACAAAATCTTTGGGTCCTAAGATTCAACTTCTGATATTCATAAATAAACACAAGTTTTAGTATTTACAAAAATATTATATAAATAGAGAAGAGCACACAAGCATAAACATGCATATGTATGCTTATATATAAATATGATTTGCATGTACTAAGAAGGCAGTATTTTTACATGTATTTTCATTTTAAAAAATATGAAATTATAAGCATGAATGGAAAGTTATCTGTGGTTATACAATAACACCTTAGTAATTAGATTTGTGAAATTTTTTGGTTTAGTGAGGAATAAGATATCATTGACCCTGATGCATTTTTTCTGTATCTGATATGCTTTCCAGTATTTTAATGAAGGGAGTAAATACAGTTTTAACAAATACTGGATTTATGGTCATTACTTACCAAGCTCCTTCCTTAGTCCTAAAATTGTGTGTCACTCATAAGGGGAATGAAAGAACAATCTGTGGACTCTAATTGAATAAACTTAACAGTTAGTTTATATTGAAATGTGACAAACACAGTCTTCAGTCCATATGTAACATTTTGGAGAAGACACAGGA
Source organism: Gallus gallus (assembly GCF_016699485.2). Classification (NCBI taxonomy): domain Eukaryota; kingdom Metazoa; phylum Chordata; class Aves; order Galliformes; family Phasianidae; genus Gallus; species Gallus gallus. The sequence continues at coordinate 105,133,553 of NC_052533.1, read as the reverse complement.
AAAGTGTTTGAATAGATGATGCCTGAAATTTTGGATGGATCATTTATCAGCACAGTCTGACTGTTCAAACTATTGCCTCCTGTTCTTTTTGTCCTTACCGTGGCATTGTAATGTGTATGTTGAACACAAAAGATAGCTATGGATCATTGCTAGAAGAACTCTGAAGTCATCTTCCCCAAAGACAGCTGGAAACTGGAAGCAAGGGTAGATGAATAAGCACAGAAGTGCATTGTGCAACGCTATAGCACAGTCACTGAGTTTTTTATCCTGTCTGAAGGTGCTCACATGAGGCTAAGTATAGAAGCTATAACTGCATGAACACCTTGCTATTTGCACTGTGACTGTAAGACAAATATTTATGAATATCTAAAACGTTCATAAAACCTGCATTCTTTGGAGAACAGCAAATCCCATTCTCTTCTCAAAAACTGCATGAAAATACTTTTTTTCCCCCATCTTGGACGCCATCCACCATTTATAACTGCTTATAAAGCAGTCATAATTTTTTTTGTAGTCATTCATTCAATGCAATATATCACTGCAAATCTTTGATATAATTTCACAAGGCAATGAGTGAAAATGATATATATTGTACATACAGAGATAATCAAAAGTTATATGAACTATGCTCTAGTAATATTTTCCATAGTGTGCTAGACTACAAAGTTACCCCTTGAATATATGTCAGAGCCAGTTCTAAATACTTATTCCAATCTTATTCTAGTTGAAATCCGTTCATTTTAGTTGATTTACATTAGTATAAGACTGGTAGAATGTGAGCTAGAAAGAATCAGGTCAACATTTTTTAATCAGAATTTTAATATTCACGCAGCCAGTGTGGTATGTAGGTTAACTTCATAACAGCTCCATAAAGAGAATTGATATACAACACTGTAGCATGCCAAAATGCCACTACAATCCATAATTTAAGACTTTTCTTTGAAACTAGCTAAATACAGATTAAGAAGATAGATTGAATGAGCCCACCATCTATCACATAAATAAAACTATACATCAATGAACTCGCATAGGCATTCCTCTTTGTCATGTCCTGCACTCTGTCTGAGTAATACATTCTTGATTAGCTTAAAAACATCACTAGAATTTTACATTTTTACATTTTATATGTTTCATCATATAACAAATACTGATGTTTGATTATAGTGACTATATAAGAACCATCATTGCTGATTTCTTCCCAGAACAGTGAATTTGTGCTATAATTCTTAATTGCTTAGTAATCAAATTTTTCCACTTCTCAGCAGGAAGATTAAATATTGAATACATTTGTTTTTGAGCTGATGTCATGTAGGTATTTGTCATATGTTTTCAAAGGAAAGGGCTACTGATAATATTTTAATTTCTGTGGGGGGAAACAAAGGCTTTTCTAGACAATGAAATATCTCAAAATCTGGAGAGGCTTTTTTTGTTTCTTCTTCTTTTTTTTTTTTAGATCAAATAGAGATTTAAGATTTTGTTCCAGTGTTGATTAATGATGCAATACTATGAGTATTCCACTTGTGTGAGATTAAGTACTGCCATTTTATCTGTTAAATTGTGCTGTTGGTATTTCTTAGAACTAGGTATAATTGGTATTTCTTAGAACTAGGGCACCAATAGTGTGTCCCTTTATACATAAGAGTTCATTAGATGACAAAGAAAACTATATGCAGATGACTTGTCTTTTATCCACTTTGTCCATTTTTCATATTCATGTCCCCTGTTCATGCTTATGTGGCCAGCTGCATTAGAGGAATTGATTCACATCAGAATGACTATGTCATTTCAATATCTGTATTTCCAAGGTACTCTTTGCTTTCTTTTTCACTGTACTTGCCCTCTCACCCTGTCTACATTTGATTTCTGCTTTTTTCATGACTCATTTCATGTTTCAGTGTGTTGTAACTATCATCTCCACCTCTACTCCCCCTGGTCTTAGTAGAGTGTGCATCCCACTTCATCAGACAGCAGCAGTGAGCAAGTCTGAGAAATCATATTGATGAGTCTGGAGAGAAAGCAGCTTGCTCATCTGCTCATCTGACTACCATTTTCTTTTAAGTGGTGAAATAAGCATTCCAAAGGAAGAAAAGCAACTTCCAGTAGTTTACAAAAACTGCTGTCTCTGTTCTCATGTTAAATACAAATATGTAAGATATAAGCCTATTAGGACTGCAGCTATTTCACTAACTTTCCGTCTACAAGTTGAGAAGTCTTCTAAGCAGGAGACTAGCTTCTCTGTTTTAACCCTTTTTTAGGAGTCTGTAACTATCTTATCTTTTTCTTGAACTGTGCCTCAGAGATCCAGAGAACCACTGTCACTGACATCTGTTGTTAGTTATAACTATTATGTACCTGTTTATACAAAAAAAAAAAAAAAAAAAAAATTCTTTCTTTAGGTTTAGAAAATTGCAAGGTTTTGGTAGCAGAGGGACAGGGGAGGGACTAGGGCTGGGATTTCAGGGGTTGTCTTTGTAGGAGGAGGTCATAGGCTGCTTCTTCCTAGACACGGTCTGTGTGCAGTCTGATCTGCAGCAAATCCTCTGCAGGACACAGCTGAGCCCATCTGCAGAGCTGATATCACCTCTTTGATAATGTATTTAGGAAAAGACTAGAGAGAACAAAAGAGTGAGAAACAATAGAAGGAATAACAAGGTCAGAGGAGGAAGTGTTCCTTGACAAAGCAGTTATACCCCTGAAGTTACTGTAGTTCATGGATGACTCTTGCTAGATCATAGGAAAAGGGATATATGGAGAAAGCACTGTGCACTGATTATTGCCTGAGACAACTGAGTATAACCTGTAGCATAATGCTATGGGAAGAAAGGAATGTGAAGTGAAGCTGTGTCTGCGAAAAGTACTTTGCCACATGTTTAAATATTTGCATTTTGTTTCCCAGTATCTAAATCTATTCCTAAATGTTAATGTTAATTGGCAATAAGCTAACGGAAATTCCCCACTTTGAGTCTGCTTTGTCTGTGGCAGTAACTGGTGAGTGATCTCCCTGTCTTTATTTTGATCTATACGTTTTCTCTCTTCTTACTGTTTTCTCCTGCAACTTTCCAGGAAAGAAGACATGAACATGAGACTGTGGAGTGCTTGGCTGCTGGACAGGGCCAATACACCATGCTTATCCAAATGCTTACCAAGTTTATTCCAAGTTAGGATCCTACCAGTCATCTAATGAAGAGCTTCTGTCTGTTATACATCATGTAGGTGGTACTAGGAAGTTTTAGGTTAAATATCACACAATGCTTACGCTTACATACATTTCATCTCAATACAGCTTTAAGTGCAGAATGGCTGTCAAAGCTTGTCATAACAATTCAAATTGAGAAGAAGGGGTTAAAATACAAATAAACTTGTCATACTAGACTAAAAATGAAAATAATTTAAGATAGCAAAGAAATAAAAACTGCATTCAGTATTGCCATCAAATCATCAAAACTGTCTGAAGAGATAAACAGCATCAGGTGAGAAATAGTTCTCTAATGAAAACGTGTCAAAAATATATGACATTTCATCACATTCTTTCAAAAAATCTGCTAAAAAGAGCTGCAGTACAAACCACCATCTGTTGTAACATTCATGGCATCAAAGTTCAGTCTTCTGATAATAATTTTTTAATATCATCTTTTAAAAAGCAATTTAGCCATTATTGTACCTTAAACACAGTTAAATACTCTGCTGTTCTTTTATGTCCTTGATAGCTTCAAGCTGTAAAAAAGGGAAAAAAAAAAAAAAAGAAAAAAAAAGATTTTATTTCACTTAAATAAAAATACAAAATTAGCTTAGGAAAGATATCCTTCCACACTGTTTTGGTAAGACATAAAGTGGTTAGTTTGAATGTGACAGATATAGAATGACTATGAAATACTTTTTTACCTTTTTAACAGTGTTTATTTTAAATATTCTTCACTACTAAATCCTATATCTTGGAAACAGTTTGCAGTAGTCCAAAAACACTGTGTTACAGACTCACTTGCATTACAATAATTAATGTTAAATAACAATTACAATGTATATCATTTATTCAGTGAAAAGACTCCCTTATTCTTAGTGTAAATGAATATCTTCTCCAACGTTTGCTGCTGTTCGAGCAAGTGAGGAAATTTTTATAAGTTTCAGTGTTTATTTCAGTAGAAATCTATAAGTCTTTATTTAATATCCAATTTTCTGAAATTGTTATATTTGATATTGTTCAGATTGTGTTTTTTTTTTGTTTGTTTCCTTTTGTTTCCAGTAATGCAGAACTACAAACATAGCCTTCTCTCCAAAGTTATAGAAGAAACTGGGGAAGTATAATTGCATGTCTTTTGTGTCTTCTGAGTCCAAGGAAGAATTTGTTATAGATTTGAATCCTTCCCTTTGATTTTGATTTTTTGAGGCTTCATTTTGTACAAAATAGAAATTGTCTTAATCAATGTCCCATTTACCTTGCAAGTATTTTCCATTTCTCCTGCTGTCACTTGAAGAGGATCAATTGTTGATTTATGCTTTTCCTCTTCACTCTGTACCACATATTTTCTCTCCTTGTGATCTTGAGTGTAATAGAATCAATTTTCACCTCCTCAGTTTTGCAAATGAGTAGTATGTTTATAGAGATGTTTTCTTTTCAGGTTGACAAGGAAAGTGGATTTATTTCTAAAGTTTCTTCTCTTCTACTACTTTAATAGTAAAGTGAAGTTCAAGGTTCTCGACTTCATATCTTCCTTCCTACAAGGAATTTTATAACTTCATTTGATACAGGGAGTATTCTCCACTAAAGAAAGTAGCAGACAGGCAAGCAGACATAGGAGCTTTGGTGGGCAGTATGCAAAAGATGAAAGAAATTCAATGTCCAAAATATATTATTTCTTTTTTTTTTTTTTTCCTATAGATAGATTGCACATTTTAAATCTCTTTCTTTTGATAGGCTAGTTACTTAAGGAGGAAAAGAACAAAGCAACTGGAGAAGAATAGAAAAAGGCATAGCCTGAAGGTAATTGCTGCTTATCAATAGCAGCTATAATAATAATTTCTTTAATGCTCTGTATGCTCGATTATTCAGTGCAGGAAATGTCACCTCCTAAGAAAGATGCATATTCAGACCGTAAAAGTAAATATTTGATGTTGCAACTGACTTTGGTGAGGCTATTGATGTGGTAACAGATCAATAGTTTGCATAAGGACTGTACTACAAGCTCACATGACTGCATATAAAAGCAAAAAGAAACCCTGCTCATTGCCATAAGATCTAAGTATAGGAATGTGTACTGATTATGAGTAGGAAAGAAGACTAAACTCATACATTTTACAAATAGTGCCCTAGATCATGATGGTGATAATGACTACCATTGAAAAATACGCAACACATTTGTACAACAGGAGAAAAAAATCCATATTGCTGTTACTTATGCTGTACCTGTCATGTGGATAAATACAGTAAAGAACTTATGTTTTGCAAAGCTGTCAGTCTAGCAAATTTCATGAGTGCTAAGTTTCAAAGGAAAAAATAGCATGTTATTACTTCACTTATCTCCTCCCTGTGGTATAAATTGTCGAAGAGTTACCTGGGGTTTCAGCTGCCCAGTTTCTATTGACTTTAATGACAAAAGCATGGCTAAAGTGCTTTGAATCTCTGTAAAAATGTACCCCATATGTTGTCCTAATCATATCTCCTTAGTTTCCTGACAAAAACAATTTGTTATTATTGTCAGTTCAACACAGCCATTATAACTGCTAAAGAGCAAACTGTATTGCACTCTGCCTCGCATATTATCAACAAAATTGTCAGCCAGCTTTTGATTCCAGAATTTTTACTGCAAGTGATGATTAGTGTTGTGCACAGCTAAATAACCAGGCAGTTTAGTTTGTTCTGGATGAAGCTTAGAAAGTTCAAATGGTTCTCTGAACCTTCTCCAAATCTCAAGGCTCTTCAAAACTTAGCTGGCATTCTTGTGAGCACTCTGTGCCCGGGCATCTCACAAGTTCACTAGTACTCTGTGTCTCAGATCCGGTGGAAAACACTTTGAGAGTAGCTTTTATTATAGCGTCAGTGTTGTCTGCAGCAAAGATATGAGGGAGTTCACAAGCTCAAATTTTATATCAAAGCATGCGTATGTAATATCTATAAATGGATAATAAGAATTGTGTCTGACCTGGAATAGAATCCTTGTCCTTAGCAAAGCTATAGAGAAAGTCCTTAGAAGCAGCAGGGACGTACTCAGTTGAGTAGTCCCATGAGAAGCATGGGTGTGATGATGGGCAGTCAGTAAAGTACTTTGGAAAGTTCTCCCTATAGAATTAAGTAGAAATTCTGTCTGATGAATAAAGTGTTATAAAGGAGATACAGTCCTCATGAAGTCTCCTTAGCTTTATATCATGGTCTTTTCCCTATATCTCATACTCTTGATTCAGAAAGATGGTTTTCCTGATATTCTGGAGCTAGAACATTAGATGAATTTCCTCCACCACAGATAGCGCTCTATAGAAATAACAATATGATGGGAGCTTTTTTGCCAATATCTCACAAGTTATTAAAAAAGTCTCAAAAACTCCCTCAAAGTGAGGGATTTATTTGTATGTATAAAATCTCAAAGCATTTACATGTTTAAACTACATAAACGCACAGTGAAATAAACAAGTATTAACTGAATTTTGGCAATGGATCTTTCAATACAGATAAAAAGTTGATTTTGAAATTTGTACTTCTTGCTCTTTTATAATGTTACTGTACAGTATGGCAGAGATACCTGAAACAGTAAAGCTGCATAAAATATCAATCTTAAAGATCAGGCTGCACTTTAAACCTGTCTGTCAGGAATTTTGTCTAATAAGGAAGTATAGAGCTAGCAAGACAGTCACAATATCTAAAATAAATTAGAACTGTTACCTCAATATTTGTGTTTACTTTTATGCTGTGTGTGTTTGTGCCATGAGGGCAGGGGTTGTTTAAAACAAGCTACACCACAATAAATAAATAAATAAATAAATAAATTTTCTTTGTTCCCTTTATGAGCACAAAATTAAGAAAGAGAAAAAAATGACAAATGAGACTGACGAGGAATGCAAGCGGTTTTAATGAGGCCTGAAGGAGGAAGATTCTTGGGAAATCTCCTTCTGCTTTACCAGAGGTTCCAAGTAAGGTTTCAAGGTTTCCACATTCTCCAGAAACAATGTTTGTCCATATTTATTCCTTTGCTAATGGCAATTCAGATGACAACTGTCATTTTATACTAATTATGTTAGCTCTCAGTAAGGAAATCTGACTTTCCATCCCTTTCTCTGGTAAAAATAAATAAATACAAAATATATTTTTGGGAAATGTTGTGCAAAGATGGAAGCTAATGGATGATGGAGTGCTTGAAAATTCAGGTCTATAAGATAATGTAGCATATCAAAATCTATTTCTTGAGCTAGAGATTCAATTTAATGAGCATACTTGCATTTCAGTAGCCATTATACATAGAAAAATTTCCAATAATTAGGGAAAATTGGCAATGGAAATAAAGTGGACAGATGATAATGGCTCTATAGCAGACTTTAACAACTTACTTTTTCAGCTCATGTTGGGTAAGAAAGCAGAGATTTTTTAGTGGTAAAACTGGTCAACTGTGTCTTTATTCATAAATTCACCTGTATTTTTATACTGTGTGCTTTTGTCTCCATGTTTCAGTCATTTTGCAAGTTCTTCTTTAGCCTAGGCTACTCACAACATAATATTCCAGGGTTAATTACCAACCAAATTAAGTCTATATTTAATGATTATACAGTGTCACAATATAAGCTTCTATTAGCATTCCCTCTGCTGTCATCAAACATCAAACAGAAAACTTTCAACACCCTGACTAACCTGTAGTGTCAGCTTTTATTAGGTTTTTAGATGAAATACCCTTTATATGTAATAACATCTTCTGCACAGCATTTTCCAGTTTACTTACTTCTTTTGTGGTAGAGCAGGGGAACAACAGGAGGACTCTTCATTGCATTAGAGTAATTGTACACTGTGTCATGGCTGTGCTTTCTAACTTCAAAGTTGTTAAGGTATTTCCACATTACCTTTCAGTTTCATTAATGTAAATTTTGGCTGGATGAGTCTGTTATGGAATGGAGAAGAATACCAAAAGGGACAAATTCATGGGCTGGAATCAGAGCGTTTGCAGTACTTGCTGTGAAACTAGTGTATTCATTGATCTTTTAATCTCCCTTATGAAGATGTTTATGGCAAAATTATGACTTTATTAAAAATAAAATTAAATAAATCACTTCCTGCTATCAGCCAAAATGATTCCAAAGAAATCCTAGTTACATAAGCATACACCAAAAATAATGAATGATATGATCTCTTTATTACACTGCAGTCCTTCCTGTTTGTAATTATGTCAGTATTCTTAAGTATGGTTTCATGAGCCCCAAATGAAATTCAATGGATCTCTATTTCTGAAAAGAATGTCTTCCCCATTGCAATCATGATCCAGTGTACAGCTTTAAGTCACTTCTAAAGTGTTGACAATAAGATTGAATCACTTCTTTGTGACCAGTTGGAGATACACTTTTGATATAGGGATTTTCATAGTTTAGAGAAGAGGAATTTACAGGTATGTTAGATTCTTGTCTGTGCATGGACTATATTCCAATAAACATTAAGTCAACCAGTACTGACTTCAGAAATGGAACAACATGAATTTTCACTTATTCTATTTTTTCTCTTGTTAAAGACAGGCCTTTATATTTATTTGAGCAGACATATCATGCTGAGCTATTTTCTAGTGTGAATCTTTTTTATTTACCAAAGTCACTTCTACTGTAATATTGCCACAGATGGAAAGTCATACAAACAAAACACCTTTCTCCTAAGAAAAGCATGACAAAGTGATGGCTAAGGAAACTTATTAACCTTTTTTTTATTTACAGCATCTGAAAATCTATTTGAGAGGGGAAAGATACAACTGACATGCCTATTCACTGCCTAACTTCTCCTATTTTATGTGGCTATTTTTTTCCAGCAGGCCTTCACATTCATGGAATTGTTTAGAATAAAGAGTCTTATGATAGCTTACTTCAAAGATTTTTCTACAAGTCTTCCTCTTCCCATGTAAATTCCTACCATAGTAAACCTTTGGACAGGGACTGCTTTGATTAGGGGACTCCTAGTCTTTTTCACTGGACAGCCAATGTATCCATTACAATAATGTATTTATCACCTTATTATCATCTTCAAATATATATATATATGATATACAATACATTTTGCTGTAACTAATACCATTTATCAGTTCTATTCAGTCTTTGGCCATTGTAATGAGTGTTTATATAACTACCAATTAATGTATGTCTTCCACTATTTTGTAATTATCACATGAAAAAATATAATTTCCGGAAAGATGACTTTGTGCTTTGGCTATACTTAGATCAATAATTACATATGCTTGACCCTGACATTCAGAATAATGATCAGATATCAGAGAAAGTGATTATTTCCTTGTATTTTAGGTCTTTGGGTAGTCAATGGAGACAGAAAAGCAGTTCAAAAATAAACTCCTTTAATATACATCAACTTACTGGAATATCTGTCTCTCTGTATTGACTGTAAAGAGACTTGAGAACGAGAAGATTCCTGATGTGCACAGGAATCTGTATCACAAGATCTAAATTTTTCTCACATTAAAATCAGTGAAAATTATTTAATCAAATTTGCTGTAGACTTTCAGGAGTATACTGGATATGCCTTCCCAAGTGGTGCTCTAGGAAGGCCTTGAGATTTACTGAGACTTACTGGAGGAGTTCCAAATTGCTTAAAAGCCTTCAGACAAACCTAATAGTTTTAACTGGAGAGGAGCTAATTTTTTTTCTTTCATGTTTCAAAAAGTAATGCTTTCTGAAAACAGAGCCACTGCTCTTCTCACAGATTATTGATAAAATTAAATTTCTCTTTACCACTTCAGAAAATAATTACATAACAATCCTAGTTTGGAAAGGATATTCACATGGAAATGAGTATTCAAGTAAATAAAATGAAAAGGAGCTAGTCCTTAAATAAGAATGAATGGAGTGACAATAATAAAGCAAAGGTGTGTTTCTGTTAATCATTCCTATTTATAAATGCTTAATCCCAAAAGATTATAACTGAATTCTCATTTACAGTAAGCTCTTTTAATACCTCTTTACAGGTGCAAAGACACTTTCATAGAGTCATAGAATTTAAAATGGATGTAAATGTACTTCACACCAGAACAACATAATGTGGCCTTAGTGCAGTTGAGAATAAAGTCTCTTATTTTGAAATACTTCAAATTTGTTTAACTTAATAAATATTTTCATATTTTGAAGTATTTTCATAAGAATATATTTCAAAGACAGATTTAATTTAAGAAAATCTAAATGTGAAGTAGTCTGCAGTATGCACTAATCTCTTCTGGTAATTTCCCTCAATGTTTTATAAGGAATTTTACTATACTGCATAAAGCCTAATGATCCTTACATCTGTTTACAGCATTCAGTGCAATGTCTTTAAAAAGTTGGTCTGGGTTATTATAAACAAATCAACTCCTTTGGCCCTTAGGTGATACAAACCTAAGTGTAAAAATTTAGATAAGAGCTTTTGGATTTCAAATATTAGAACAATTCAGCAATGTGCTTAAGGATGCTCGTGAAAAGTTTGTCGTGTCTACCCATCAGATAGTAATTAATTGAAATTTTAGTTTTACACCAGATAAGGAACAGGACCAAATCACTGTGAAACAGTTTATTCTGAATAAAACATCAAAGTTTAGATGTTGAAGTCACATAGCAGGATTCATTTCCCATTACTGGGACTGTCAGCACCAACATGCTGGTTCTCCTGAGTGTAACTCTTAGCATGTTCTGTGGTTTAATACAGCAGATAGCTAAGTACCACACGGCCCCCTCCTTCCTAGTGGTGTGACGGAAGAGAATTAAAAAAACAAACAAACAAACAATAAAGAAAGTAGAACTTGCAGGTTGAGATAAAACTACTTACTGAAATAGAGGAAAGGAAGAGGATGATAGTTATGGCAACACATATATATACACATATATATATGACTGTATATAACAAATGATGCACAAGCAATTGCTCACCACCCACAACCGATGCCAACTAGCCCCCAGTGAACAGAAAAGAGACACGTGAATTCTCATCCTCTTCAAAACTCCTGCATAATGTCATAAGGTATGGAATATCCCAGTTTATGTCAGCTGTCCTGATTCTGTTCTCTTCCAGCTCCTCGGGCCTTTTGCTGAGAGTGTCCTTGGCTCTCTACAAGGGTGCTTAGCAGCAACTATAAACAGGTGTGTATTAGCAACATTGTTTTGCTCCTAGAACAAAAATGTAGCATTACCAGACACTGAAGAAAGCGATTCAATCCCAGCTGAACCTAAAACAGTGTGGTTACTCAATAGGCATTTCACATCCAGGAAATTTTCCTTGAGGAGCATGATATGTACCTGGATATATAGCACTCCTTTAATCAAAAGGACAGTGCTGCTTCTTTCTTCCTCCATAATAAAATGGTGGTTAGAACATTTGCTCAAGAAAATAGAGATGAGTTCATTTTATCAGTTCAAGAGAATTAAGACACTTGCTCATTCCTAAAAAAAAAAAAAAAAAAAAAAAAAAAAAAAAAAAAAAAAAAAATTCTAGTCATCAAGTTATAGTCTAGAAAAGGTGTTATAGAAGCATGGCTACTCTCCAGGTATGCATGTAGCATGTAGGAATCACAGACCAAGAAAGAGAGAAAACAAAAACTCTGTCCTCATGGAAGCAGAAGATAGTCTGGCTGTATCGGTAGTCTTGCATGGTATAAGTTTATTAAGATACATTTCTTAGGTTTCTTGGTTAGAACTTCCAAGCTGAAAAGTTTAGAGGGTTGGTTAATCATTCAGCCAAAACCAGTGCCAGTACTATTTTGTCCTTTTTCTTGGCCTTTACAAAGTACAGCAAATGTACAACTAGTTTGAATGGCTTAAAACACTTGCTCTAAAGACCAAGGATTTACAAAATCATTTAATCTTGTTTATAAGAGTATAAAATTTACACTATTCATTTTCTACTGAACTGAAGAAAATGGAAAAGAACGTCATTGGTTAATTAGAATTTATTCAATAAAAATCAAAGATTTTAGATCTTCAGTTACTATTAAGGGTGTAGAAGATGCTGCTGTGGGTAGAAAGTCTTTGACCAGCTTGCAGCAAAAGTAGAAACTGATCAAACAGTTGACATTTCACCATGTTGTCATAAAAAGATGCATAGTCTGATTGCTCCATCTTTTATACCATATGGGTATATATACCTCTTCATATGGGAGGACATAATACAGGTCTTCAAAAGATCTCTTACACTGGGATCATTGGTGTACACAGCTACATAAATAAACATCTCTGATACTAAATGATGAGAAATAAGCTTTGGTGAGCATCTCATAATTAACATGTAAAAGGAAATATATTTGATCCCTTCCTTCTTTGTTTGCTGCTGTTCAAGCAAAAACTGGGAATCCAAATTTTCTACCATGTAGTCTACAGTTTGCTTTGACTGTGCTGCACCAGATAATAGGAGAGGAAGCTGCATCTCTGTTTCTGAGATTGAAAAATTAAGCTGAAGAATTAAGGCTCTGGACTTCATGACCACAGATTTCAATAACTTGCTGGGCAGATTCCCTGGAATACTATGAAAAGGAGAAGAAATGCCTTGAATGGTTGTTGTATTGAGAATAAAATATTATTCAAACTTGGAAACAATGTATTCTCTTCTACAGAAACACAAGATATTCTGGCAGGAAAATAAGGAGTGGATGGATATAAGAAATAGAATCAAGAACAGGCAGCGAAGGAAGAGTGCAACAGTATATCTTGGGCAATTTGGGAAGAAAACAGGAAAACCTAAGACCAGCTGGAGCTGAGAAATTTTCTTTAGTGACACATGAAAAAGTAAAGAGTCTATGATTCTAAATCGTAGCTTGGGATTAGGAAAAAAATTCTTTGTTATGAAGTAAGGGTAGCAGAAGAACAGGTTGCCTACAGAGGTCGTTTCAGGACTTCATCAGACAAAACAGCATCTGACCTGGTTTGTTATTGAATGTAGTCTTGTCTGAAGTGGGAGGGTACCTAGTTTTCCATTAATATTAATAATATTTCACAGAATCACAGAATCGCAGGGAAGGGTCCTCAAGAAATCATTGAATCCAAATCCCTTCTAAAGCAGGTACCCTAAAATATGTTGCACAGGTAGGCATCCAGTCAGATCTTGAATATCTCCGTAGAAGGAGACCACAACCTCTCTGGGTAGCCTGTTCCAATACTCCATCACCCTTATCGTAAAGCTCTTTCCACATGTTAGTATGGAACTTCCTATCTTCAAGTTTTAAGCCATTACTCCTTGTTCTATCACTACACACCACTGAGAAGAGCCTGGTCTCATCCATTTGCAACCTATCTCCCCTTCGATATTTATAAACTTTTATCAGATCTCCTCTCAGTCTTCTTTTCCCCAGGCTGAACAGACCCAGGTTAATCAGTCATTCCTCATATGGGAGATGCTCCAGGCCCTTAATCACCTTTGTGGCCCTTCACTAAACTCCTAGAATATCTATGATTCCTCAAATCTAAACATATGAAAACTTTCTGAAGACCATTTCAGAATCAAAGTTTATTACACTAACACAAAGCGAATGATGGTGTACAATCTCTGTTTACTCTTTGTTATGTGCAAGGTCATCTTCCTTTTCATTGTGTTACTCTTCCTTACATCCCTCTGCTGACTTCTCTTTTTTTCCATCACATCTAGTCCATCCAATTGTTTCATGCTTTTCAAAGCTGAGTCTCCCTACCTATTTGTTCTCTGAATCTAATGAGTTGCTCTTTGACATTTCCACTCCATCAGTGATAGTAACCCAAACTATTCACTTGACGGTTTCTGCCACAGGAGTCTTAGCACTTTTACAAATAGAGTGCACTCCTTGAATTAGTGCATAAAGCCATTAACCTCTCATCTTTCAGTTCCTGTCTTGAGACCCAAATGATTTGGAAATGGCCAACTGATAATGGCTAGGTAAAAGGCCAATGGGGACTGCTGATACCTATCTCAGAAGTTTACAATGAAGTAGAACCATCAAAAATACCATAATAGCCTTGATAACCTTAGCTTGTTTCCTCTCATTTTTTTTTTTAATCTCAGTGTAGATTTGCTGCCTACCTATATTTTTCCTTTTCTGTCAAGCTCTACAAAATCAAGACAGCATATTTATCCATTATCTTCACATAGCATTTCATGAGAAAATCTCCATATCCTCTTTAAGTTTATAAACTAAGGAATATAATAGCCTCAGTGCTACTAATTGTGTTTAAGAAAGTTTCTTGATATTAATAGAGTTGCTCAAGAAATTAAAATCATTCCAGTAATTGTATATTTAATTTCAAAACAATTCTTATGGTTCAAAAAAGGTTTTTTTGTTTGTTTGTTTGTTTTGTTTCATTTTTTTGTTTGTTTGTTTGGTTGGTTGGTTGGTTGGTTGGTTAGTTGGTTGATTTTTTATGGAGAGAAATCCATTTTTATTTAGAAAATAATTTATTTCATAATAATATCATCCAAAGGAGCTGCAGATAATCATTTATATAAAAGGATGGCAAGTACCCAGTAAAAAACAAATTGAGTATTAATATAATATCCAAATCTGAATAAACCAGTAAATCTGGATAAGATATTCAGAGATTCAAGGGCATGTTATGTGATGACTGAACTGAGATTACATCAAACTCAATTCCTGTTTTAAGTGTCAGAAAAAGAAGAACATCACATTTGTAATTAAAAATATCATAGGATGAAGTGTGAATTGGCTATATACCCTGAACAGCAGCAGTTCTAAGGAAGTACATTAGAAGACTAAGGAATAAATTTTAGATAAGTGATCACAGTCTTTCCTGGATTTCTCTTTACCCTAGTGGAGGTGTAAGTTCATTCTTCCTCATGAATCACTTTATTCCTCTTAGAAACTAAGGTCAGGTGTGTGGGTGTGAAGTCCTTTTTCTCTCCTCTGAGGACAGTCTGTTCAAACACAAATCTTTCATTTGAATGTTTCTGCAGCAGCAACTCACCTACCAAAAAGTTTCATCAACAGTTAACACAGAAAATATGGTGAAAGTTAAGCGGCAGAACAATTGTGTTCATCAAACTGCTAAAGGCCGTTCCTCATGACTGAGTAAAAAAAAAAAAAAAAAAAAAAAGTAATTTCAGTAAACATAAAAAAAAGTGTATGTGTAAATATAATTGATTATGCAGCTAATTATAAGTGAGACGCAACAAGTATTAGAAAGAGAGAATTAGTGAATTTTGCATTTTTTTCCACATTTCTTTCTGCATCCTTCTAATTTCCATTTTAGGGCCAGTTGTCTTTCACGTTTTCCGCAATGGGTTGGATACAGGAATTGAAAGTATAGGAGACAACTCTGTGAATGACACTGAGCCGGGAGGAACTGTTGATTCCCTGAGGGTGCGCAGGCCTTGCAGAGAGACCTGGACAAACTGAGGGGGTGCTTTTATAATTTCTTTGGGGAGCCCAGGTGTCTGATCATGCATCTTTGAATCATGGCTGGCGATCAGTTTCCTTTTATAGATTCCTTCCAATTGTTTTTTTTAGCCCTAACCTGCATTGTTTCTGCTGGAGCCCTCGGGTACACATAAGATGTTCAGGTAGCACATGCTGCCAGCGCGGATCCGGGTCTCGTTACTCAGCCAAGCCAATTGAATGCTGTGAAGCACACCTTCCAAAATACGGGTTAAAGGAACCTCGGCTCTGACAACACCACACAAGCACAAGATTTTGTTTGCTTTTGATTTAATAGCATATCTTTCTCTTTTAGTAACACTTCCGGTGATGCATGAATAAACAGAAGCAATCTATTAAAAAACGTCCGATGCAAACAAAATTCTCCCCAGGAGGATACTGTGGAAGACCGTGCTGAAGTCTAGGTAGACTAGCTCAGCAGCCTTTCCCTCATCTACCAATCCGGTCACACGGTCATAGAAGGAGATGATGTTGGGCAAGCACAACGTGCCTTTCATGAGCCCGTGCTGGCCGGGCCCGATCCCCTGGATGTCATGCACGTGCCGTGTGATCTGTACTGAGATGATTTGCTCCGTAACTTTCCCTGGTTCCGAGGTCAGGGAAGGGACAGGAGAGAGGAGAGTGGAGGAGTGCAGCGGTGCGGCTGTGCTTGTGACAGCAGCAGACGCGTCACAGCGGGGGGCGGGGCGTTGTCAGGAGGCTGTCAGAGTAGAGGCAGCGCTGTGGCACTTTGGCCTAGGCCTTCGGTGAGTGCGGTACGCACCTGCTAGCGGCTATGGCTCGCGCGGCTCGGGTGGTCTTCATCGCCCTGGCGTTGATGGGAATCGTCCCTTTGGCAATTCTGCTCCTAAACGGCGATGTGCATGAGCACATTCAGCTGTATACGGAGCAGCTGAGTCCGGACATGGCTCAGCCACTGCACAGCACGGAGCAGGGGAGCCAGGGGCAGAGCTGGGAGGCCAAGGGAGCCCTGCTCCTTGATGCCCTGCTGCAGTGGCGGCTCTGGGTCTTTCCCGGAGTCCTTATCCTGTTCTTTGGCTTCCTGTGCTGCGTCAGGAAAACCAACTATTTGCCAGAGAGCAGAAGCAAGTTTGGGGTCTGTGCTGCGACCCTTGCCGTCTTCCTTACGCTCCTCTTCCGCAAGATAGCGCAACGTACGCTGGCCGATGGCGGCAGCGACCAGCAAAGTTCCAGCAGCGAGGAGGAGGAGGAGGAGGACGAGGAAGAGGAAGAGGACAGTGACTTGGACGAGACACGTGACGTAGACAGAGTTTGGGCCGACAGCACCCAGTGGCCAGCGCCACACGCGGCCAGCAAGTGCCAGCTGGTGGAGGAGCTGGTGGACGACCTTCTTCGTGCCTGCCGAGGAAAAACCTGCCACAGCTTCGTGCCCCGGCTGCAGCCGGCCATCGGGGTGGCCTGCGTCTGTGAAGGATGGAGTGCCCAGGAAGACAGCGTCATCTACCGCCTGCTCGTGCCCATGAGACCTCCCCCCGGGCACACCTTCCGTGTGGAGCTGGGCAACCCAAAGGGGGCATCAAAAAGGAAGTCCTGTCTGCGTGTGGAGCTGGAGTGCATGTGTGCGAGGGAGCGGCTGGTGGGGGACATGCTCTGCTTTCTCCACCACACTCGGAGGGAGCTGAGAGAAAACCAGGAAGCCAGCCTCCTCAACACCTTGTGCAGGGCCTCCTACCTGGACGTGCAGAAAACCACGCGCTGGTTCCAGAAGCGGGTGAAAGCAGCCTGGAATTGTCTGCCTCAGTCGCGTGACTGGGGCCTGGAGCTGGTGCCCTCCGACCACTCCTGCAAGATCAAGCTGACCACCCCCTCCAAGAGCACCTTCACCATCGAGATGACTCTTGGGGTGCAGCTTGATGAATCGGGCACGTTCCTGAGCTTTGACTAGGCTCAGACTATGCTTCCGTGTTCTTCTCTGTTTCTGTCTTTCCAAGCATGTCCTTCTCTCTCTCAAATAAAATTAATAGTAGTATTAATGATACCAGCGCTCCTCTCGTTCTTCCCGCTGAGCACCGATGCTGAGCACGTAGGGATGTGCTGTGAGAAGAGAGGAGCACACAAAAGCGAGGCACTGACCTGTACCATGCAGGACTTAAGCTCTTCTGCCTACGCAGGTAAACCCACTATGAGGGGACCTGCTGAAAACTCAATTATCCCAGTTCCTGCGTCATCACAGAGCATCGCCGTGTCTTATTCAAGCCGCCGGACCTTCCTCTGTGCTTGGCGTAAGGCAGATGGTTGTGTCAGCATCAGGGAAGGGGGATCTGGTACCTCAACAAGCAGGGAGAAAATATGATCAAACAGCTTGTGGGTTGAGACAGGGACAGGGAGATCTCTCACCAGCTACCATCCCAGCTTTTGGAAGACGAAGTCAGTTTATTGCCAGTTAATGACAGGGTTGAACAGTGAAAACAAAGCAAATCTAAAAACACTTTTCTCCTACAACCTCTGCTCTCAAGGCTCAACTTAACTTTATGCCTGAAACGTCAACCTCCTCCCCCCAAGATGAGCAGGAGGGACAGGGGATGGGGCTGTGGTCAGTCCTTAATGTTTTGTCTCTGCTGCTCCTCCATGGCCACTGTCTTCCCCCATGAAGGATGCTGCTGCATCCAGAACTGATCCTGTATGAGCTTCCCACAGGCTGCAGCGCTCCAAGCCCTGCCCCAGCACGGCTTTGAACCGTGAGGTGTATCTGTCAGGCACTGCTCCACCCAGGTCCCCGTGGGTGGCAGCTCCCCCTGGCCTCCGCCCCCACTGCGGGCTGCTCTCCGTGGGCTGCAGCTCCAGCCCAGGGCTGCTCCATGTGCTTTGGCCTCCTCCAGGCCTCGTCCACTGCTGCACCGTGGGCTCCTTCCTGGCTGTGCATGGAGGTCTGCCCTGCGCAGTGCCCACGGGCTGCAGGGGGACAGCCTGCTCCACCATGTGGAACAGAAATGGCTGCAGAGACATTTAATGCCTTCCTCACCACTGTCGTCAACATGGATGATGAGCTCTGGGAAACCCAGAGACATGAGTTGGAGGACCGTGACTGTGATAAGAATAAACCCCCAGACAACCCCAAACTTGTGTAGGGTTTGCTGCTGCAGCTGGATGCATACAAGTCTACGAGACCCGCACGGGTTCATCCCGTGGAACTGCAAGGAGCTCCATAGGACTCCATTTTAGGGCCAGCTGTCTTTCACGTTTTCCGCAATGGGTTGGATACAGGAATTGAAAGTATAGGAGACAACTCTGTGAATGACACTGAGCCGGGAGGAACTGTTGATTCCCTGAGGGTGCGCAGGCCTTGCAGAGAGACCTGGACAAACTGAGGGGGTGCTTTTATAATTTCTTTGGGGAGCCCAGGTGTCTGATCATGCATCTTTGAATCATGGCTGGCGATCAGTTTCCTTTTATAGATTCCTTCCAATTGTTTTTTTTAGCCCTAACCTGCATTGTTTCTGCTGGAGCCCTCGGGTACACATAAGATGTTCAGGTAGCACATGCTGCCAGCGCGGATCCGGGTCTCGTTACTCAGCCAAGCCAATTGAATGCTGTGAAGCACACCTTCCAAAATACGGGTTAAAGGAACCTCGGCTCTGACAACACCACACAAGCACAAGATTTTGTTTGCTTTTGATTTAATAGCATATCTTTCTCTTTTAGTAACACTTCCGGTGATGCATGAATAAACAGAAGCAATCTATTAAAAAACGTCCGATGCAAACAAAATTCTCCCCAGGAGGATACTGTGGAAGACCGTGCTGAAGTCTAGGTAGACTAGCTCAGCAGCCTTTCCCTCATCTACCAATCCGGTCACACGGTCATAGAAGGAGATGATGTTGGGCAAGCACAACGTGCCTTTCATGAGCCCGTGCTGGCCGGGCCCGATCCCCTGGATGTCATGCACGTGCCGTGTGATCTGTACTGAGATGATTTGCTCCGTAACTTTCCCTGGTTCCGAGGTCAGGGAAGGGACAGGAGAGAGGAGAGTGGAGGAGTGCAGCGGTGCGGCTGTGCTTGTGACAGCAGCAGACGCGTCACAGCGGGGGGCGGGGCGTTGTCAGGAGGCTGTCAGAGTAGAGGCAGCGCTGCGGCACTTTGGCCTAGGCCTTCGGTGAGTGCGGTACGCACCTGCTAGCGGCTATGGCTCGCGCGGCTCGGGTGGTCTTCATCGCCCTGGCGTTGATGGGAATCGTCCCTTTGGCAATTCTGCTCCTAAACGGCGATGTGCATGAGCACATTCAGCTGTATACGGAGCAGCTGAGTCCGGACATGGCTCAGCCACTGCACAGCACGGAGCAGGGGAGCCAGGGGCAGAGCTGGGAGGCCAAGGGAGCCCTGCTCCTTGATGCCCTGCTGCAGTGGCGGCTCTGGGTCTTTCCCGGAGTCCTTATCCTGTTCTTTGGCTTCCTGTGCTGCGTCAGGAAAACCAACTATTTGCCAGAGAGCAGAAGCAAGTTTGGGGTCTGTGCTGCGACCCTTGCCGTCTTCCTTACGCTCCTCTTCCGCAAGATAGCGCAACGTACGCTGGCCGATGGCGGCAGCGACCAGCAAAGTTCCAGCAGCGAGGAGGAGGAGGAGGAGGACGAGGAAGAGGAAGAGGACAGTGACTTGGACGAGACACGCGACGTAGACAGAGTTTGGGCCGACAGCACCCAGTGGCCAGCGCCACACGCGGCCAGCAAGTGCCAGCTGGTGGAGGAGCTGGTGGACGACCTTCTTCGTGCCTGCCGAGGAAAAACCTGCCACAGCTTCGTGCCCCGGCTGCAGCCGGCCATCGGGGTGGCCTGCGTCTGTGAAGGATGGAGTGCCCAGGAAGACAGCGTCATCTACCGCCTGCTCGTGCCCATGAGACCTCCCCCCGGGCACACCTTCCGTGTGGAGCTGGGCAACCCAAAGGGGGCATCAAAAAGGAAGTCCTGTCTGCGTGTGGAGCTGGAGTGCATGTGTGCGAGGGAGCGGCTGGTGGGGGACATGCTCTGCTTTCTCCACCACACTCGGAGGGAGCTGAGAGAAAACCAGGAAGCCAGCCTCCTCAACACCTTGTGCAGGGCCTCCTACCTGGACGTGCAGAAAACCACGCGCTGGTTCCAGAAGCGGGTGAAAGCAGCCTGGAATTGTCTGCCTCAGTCGCGTGACTGGGGCCTGGAGCTGGTGCCCTCCGACCACTCCTGCAAGATCAAGCTGACCACCCCCTCCAAGAGCACCTTCACCATCGAGATGACTCTTGGGGTGCAGCTTGATGAATCGGGCACGTTCCTGAGCTTTGACTAGGCTCAGACTATGCTTCCGTGTTCTTCTCTGTTTCTGTCTTTCCAAGCATGTCCTTCTCTCTCTCAAATAAAATTAATAGTAGTATTAATGATACCAGCGCTCCTCTCGTTCTTCCCGCTGAGCACCGATGCTGAGCACGTAGGGATGTGCTGTGAGAAGAGAGGAGCACACAAAAGCGAGGCACTGACCTGTACCATGCAGGACTTAAGCTCTTCTGCCTACGCAGGTAAACCCACTATGAGGGGACCTGCTGAAAACTCAATTATCCCAGTTCCTGCGTCATCACAGAGCATCGCCGTGTCTTATTCAAGCCGCCGGACCTTCCTCTGTGCTTGGCGTAAGGCAGATGGTTGTGTCAGCATCAGGGAAGGGGGATCTGGTACCTCAACAAGCAGGGAGAAAATATGATCAAACAGCTTGTGGGTTGAGACAGGGACAGGGAGATCTCTCACCAGCTACCATCCCAGCTTTTGGAAGACGAAGTCAGTTTATTGCCAGTTAATGACAGGGTTGAACAGTGAAAACAAAGCAAATCTAAAAACACTTTTCTCCTACAACCTCTGCTCTCAAGGCTCAACTTAACTTTATGCCTGAAACGTCAACCTCCTCCCCCCAAGATGAGCAGGAGGGACAGGGGATGGGGCTGTGGTCAGTCCTTAATGTTTTGTCTCTGCTGCTCCTCCATGGCCACTGTCTTCCCCCATGAAGGATGCTGCTGCATCCAGAACTGATCCTGTATGAGCTTCCCACAGGCTGCAGCGCTCCAAGCCCTGCCCCAGCACGGCTTTGAACCGTGAGGTGTATCTGTCAGGCACTGCTCCACCCAGGTCCCCGTGGGTGGCAGCTCCCCCTGGCCTCCGCCCCCACTGCGGGCTGCTCTCCGTGGG
Source organism: Gallus gallus (assembly GCF_016699485.2). Classification (NCBI taxonomy): domain Eukaryota; kingdom Metazoa; phylum Chordata; class Aves; order Galliformes; family Phasianidae; genus Gallus; species Gallus gallus. The sequence goes on along the minus strand of NC_052533.1, from coordinate 105,111,832 downwards.
CTGCAGCTCCAGCCCAGGGCTGCTCCATGTGCTTTGGCCTCCTCCAGGCCTCGTCCACTGCTGCACCGTGGGCTCCTTCCTGGCTGTGCATGGAGGTCTGCCCTGCGCAGTGCCCACGGGCTGCAGGGGGACAGCCTGCTCCACCATGTGGAACAGAAATGGCTGCAGAGACATTTAATGCCTTCCTCACCACTGTCGTCAACATGGATGATGAGCTCTGGGAAACCCAGAGACATGAGTTGGAGGACCGTGACTGTGATAAGAATAAACCCCCAGACAACCCCAAACTTGTGTAGGGTTTGCTGCTGCAGCTGGATGCATACAAGTCTACGAGACCCGCACGGGTTCATCCCGTGGAACTGCAAGGAGCTCCATAGGACTCCATTTTAGGGCCAGCTGTCTTTCACGTTTTCCGCAATGGGTTGGATACAGGAATTGAAAGTATAGGAGACAACTCTGTGAATGACACTGAGCCGGGAGGAACTGTTGATTCCCTGAGGGTGCGCAGGCCTTGCAGAGAGACCTGGACAAACTGAGGGGGTGCTTTTATAATTTCTTTGGGGAGCCCAGGTGTCTGATCATGCATCTTTGAATCATGGCTGGCGATCAGTTTCCTTTTATAGATTCCTTCCAATTGTTTTTTTTAGCCCTAACCTGCATTGTTTCTGCTGGAGCCCTCGGGTACACATAAGATGTTCAGGTAGCACATGCTGCCAGCGCGGATCCGGGTCTCGTTACTCAGCCAAGCCAATTGAATGCTGTGAAGCACACCTTCCAAAATACGGGTTAAAGGAACCTCGGCTCTGACAACACCACACAAGCACAAGATTTTGTTTGCTTTTGATTTAATAGCATATCTTTCTCTTTTAGTAACACTTCCGGTGATGCATGAATAAACAGAAGCAATCTATTAAAAAACGTCCGATGCAAACAAAATTCTCCCCAGGAGGATACTGTGGAAGACCGTGCTGAAGTCTAGGTAGACTAGCTCAGCAGCCTTTCCCTCATCTACCAATCCGGTCACACGGTCATAGAAGGAGATGATGTTGGGCAAGCACAACGTGCCTTTCATGAGCCCGTGCTGGCCGGGGCCCGATCCCCTGGATGTCATGCACGTGCCGTGTGATCTGTACTGAGATGATTTGCTCCGTAACTTTCCCTGGTTCCGAGGTCAGGGAAGGGACAGGAGAGAGGAGAGTGGAGGAGTGCAGCGGTGCGGCTGTGCTTGTGACAGCAGCAGACGCGTCACAGCGGGGGGCGGGGCGTTGTCAGGAGGCTGTCAGAGTAGAGGCAGCGCTGCGGCACTTTGGCCTAGGCCTTCGGTGAGTGCGGTACGCACCTGCTAGCGGCTATGGCTCGCGCGGCTCGGGTGGTCTTCATCGCCCTGGCGTTGATGGGAATCGTCCCTTTGGCAATTCTGCTCCTAAACGGCGATGTGCATGAGCACATTCAGCTGTATACGGAGCAGCTGAGTCCGGACATGGCTCAGCCACTGCACAGCACGGAGCAGGGGAGCCAGGGGCAGAGCTGGGAGGCCAAGGGAGCCCTGCTCCTTGATGCCCTGCTGCAGTGGCGGCTCTGGGTCTTTCCCGGAGTCCTTATCCTGTTCTTTGGCTTCCTGTGCTGCGTCAGGAAAACCAACTATTTGCCAGAGAGCAGAAGCAAGTTTGGGGTCTGTGCTGCGACCCTTGCCGTCTTCCTTACGCTCCTCTTCCGCAAGATAGCGCAACGTACGCTGGCCGATGGCGGCAGCGACCAGCAAAGTTCCAGCAGCGAGGAGGAGGAGGAGGAGGACGAGGAAGAGGAAGAGGACAGTGACTTGGACGAGACACGCGACGTAGACAGAGTTTGGGCCGACAGCACCCAGTGGCCAGCGCCACACGCGGCCAGCAAGTGCCAGCTGGTGGAGGAGCTGGTGGACGACCTTCTTCGTGCCTGCCGAGGAAAAACCTGCCACAGCTTCGTGCCCCGGCTGCAGCCGGCCATCGGGGTGGCCTGCGTCTGTGAAGGATGGAGTGCCCAGGAAGACAGCGTCATCTACCGCCTGCTCGTGCCCATGAGACCTCCCCCCGGGCACACCTTCCGTGTGGAGCTGGGCAACCCAAAGGGGGCATCAAAAAGGAAGTCCTGTCTGCGTGTGGAGCTGGAGTGCATGTGTGCGAGGGAGCGGCTGGTGGGGGACATGCTCTGCTTTCTCCACCACACTCGGAGGGAGCTGAGAGAAAACCAGGAAGCCAGCCTCCTCAACACCTTGTGCAGGGCCTCCTACCTGGACGTGCAGAAAACCACGCGCTGGTTCCAGAAGCGGGTGAAAGCAGCCTGGAATTGTCTGCCTCAGTCGCGTGACTGGGGCCTGGAGCTGGTGCCCTCCGACCACTCCTGCAAGATCAAGCTGACCACCCCCTCCAAGAGCACCTTCACCATCGAGATGACTCTTGGGGTGCAGCTTGATGAATCGGGCACGTTCCTGAGCTTTGACTAGGCTCAGACTATGCTTCCGTGTTCTTCTCTGTTTCTGTCTTTCCAAGCATGTCCTTCTCTCTCTCAAATAAAATTAATAGTAGTATTAATGATACCAGCGCTCCTCTCGTTCTTCCCGCTGAGCACCGATGCTGAGCACGTAGGGATGTGCTGTGAGAAGAGAGGAGCACACAAAAGCGAGGCACTGACCTGTACCATGCAGGACTTAAGCTCTTCTGCCTACGCAGGTAAACCCACTATGAGGGGACCTGCTGAAAACTCAATTATCCCAGTTCCTGCGTCATCACAGAGCATCGCCGTGTCTTATTCAAGCCGCCGGACCTTCCTCTGTGCTTGGCGTAAGGCAGATGGTTGTGTCAGCATCAGGGAAGGGGGATCTGGTACCTCAACAAGCAGGGAGAAAATATGATCAAACAGCTTGTGGGTTGAGACAGGGACAGGGAGATCTCTCACCAGCTACCATCCCAGCTTTTGGAAGACGAAGTCAGTTTATTGCCAGTTAATGACAGGGTTGAACAGTGAAAACAAAGCAAATCTAAAAACACTTTTCTCCTACAACCTCTGCTCTCAAGGCTCAACTTAACTTTATGCCTGAAACGTCAACCTCCTCCCCCCAAGATGAGCAGGAGGGACAGGGGATGGGGCTGTGGTCAGTCCTTAATGTTTTGTCTCTGCTGCTCCTCCATGGCCACTGTCTTCCCCCATGAAGGATGCTGCTGCATCCAGAACTGATCCTGTATGAGCTTCCCACAGGCTGCAGCGCTCCAAGCCCTGCCCCAGCACGGCTTTGAACCGTGAGGTGTATCTGTCAGGCACTGCTCCACCCAGGTCCCCGTGGGTGGCAGCTCCCCCTGGCCTCCGCCCCCACTGCGGGCTGCTCTCCGTGGGCTGCAGCTCCAGCCCAGGGCTGCTCCATGTGCTTTGGCCTCCTCCAGGCCTCGTCCACTGCTGCACCGTGGGCTCCTTCCTGGCTGTGCATGGAGGTCTGCCCTGCGCAGTGCCCACGGGCTGCAGGGGGACAGCCTGCTCCACCATGTGGAACAGAAATGGCTGCAGAGACATTTAATGCCTTCCTCACCACTGTCGTCAACATGGATGATGAGCTCTGGGAAACCCAGAGACATGAGTTGGAGGACCGTGACTGTGATAAGAATAAACCCCCAGACAACCCCAAACTTGTGTAGGGTTTGCTGCTGCAGCTGGATGCATACAAGTCTACGAGACCCGCACGGGTTCATCCCGTGGAACTGCAAGGAGCTCCATAGGACTCCATTTTAGGGCCAGCTGTCTTTCACGTTTTCCGCAATGGGTTGGATACAGGAATTGAAAGTATAGGAGACAACTCTGTGAATGACACTGAGCCGGGAGGAACTGTTGATTCCCTGAGGGTGCGCAGGCCTTGCAGAGAGACCTGGACAAACTGAGGGGGTGCTTTTATAATTTCTTTGGGGAGCCCAGGTGTCTGATCATGCATCTTTGAATCATGGCTGGCGATCAGTTTCCTTTTATAGATTCCTTCCAATTGTTTTTTTTAGCCCTAACCTGCATTGTTTCTGCTGGAGCCCTCGGGTACACATAAGATGTTCAGGTAGCACATGCTGCCAGCGCGGATCCGGGTCTCGTTACTCAGCCAAGCCAATTGAATGCTGTGAAGCACACCTTCCAAAATACGGGTTAAAGGAACCTCGGCTCTGACAACACCACACAAGCACAAGATTTTGTTTGCTTTTGATTTAATAGCATATCTTTCTCTTTTAGTAACACTTCCGGTGATGCATGAATAAACAGAAGCAATCTATTAAAAAACGTCCGATGCAAACAAAATTCTCCCCAGGAGGATACTGTGGAAGACCGTGCTGAAGTCTAGGTAGACTAGCTCAGCAGCCTTTCCCTCATCTACCAATCCGGTCACACGGTCATAGAAGGAGATGATGTTGGGCAAGCACAACGTGCCTTTCATGAGCCCGTGCTGGCCGGGCCCGATCCCCTGGATGTCATGCACGTGCCGTGTGATCTGTACTGAGATGATTTGCTCCGTAACTTTCCCTGGTTCCGAGGTCAGGGAAGGGACAGGAGAGAGGAGAGTGGAGGAGTGCAGCGGTGCGGCTGTGCTTGTGACAGCAGCAGACGCGTCACAGCGGGGGGCGGGGCGTTGTCAGGAGGCTGTCAGAGTAGAGGCAGCGCTGCGGCACTTTGGCCTAGGCCTTCGGTGAGTGCGGTACGCACCTGCTAGCGGCTATGGCTCGCGCGGCTCGGGTGGTCTTCATCGCCCTGGCGTTGATGGGAATCGTCCCTTTGGCAATTCTGCTCCTAAACGGCGATGTGCATGAGCACATTCAGCTGTATACGGAGCAGCTGAGTCCGGACATGGCTCAGCCACTGCACAGCACGGAGCAGGGGAGCCAGGGGCAGAGCTGGGAGGCCAAGGGAGCCCTGCTCCTTGATGCCCTGCTGCAGTGGCGGCTCTGGGTCTTTCCCGGAGTCCTTATCCTGTTCTTTGGCTTCCTGTGCTGCGTCAGGAAAACCAACTATTTGCCAGAGAGCAGAAGCAAGTTTGGGGTCTGTGCTGCGACCCTTGCCGTCTTCCTTACGCTCCTCTTCCGCAAGATAGCGCAACGTACGCTGGCCGATGGCGGCAGCGACCAGCAAAGTTCCAGCAGCGAGGAGGAGGAGGAGGAGGACGAGGAAGAGGAAGAGGACAGTGACTTGGACGAGACACGCGACGTAGACAGAGTTTGGGCCGACAGCACCCAGTGGCCAGCGCCACACGCGGCCAGCAAGTGCCAGCTGGTGGAGGAGCTGGTGGACGACCTTCTTCGTGCCTGCCGAGGAAAAACCTGCCACAGCTTCGTGCCCCGGCTGCAGCCGGCCATCGGGGTGGCCTGCGTCTGTGAAGGATGGAGTGCCCAGGAAGACAGCGTCATCTACCGCCTGCTCGTGCCCATGAGACCTCCCCCCGGGCACACCTTCCGTGTGGAGCTGGGCAACCCAAAGGGGGCATCAAAAAGGAAGTCCTGTCTGCGTGTGGAGCTGGAGTGCATGTGTGCGAGGGAGCGGCTGGTGGGGGACATGCTCTGCTTTCTCCACCACACTCGGAGGGAGCTGAGAGAAAACCAGGAAGCCAGCCTCCTCAACACCTTGTGCAGGGCCTCCTACCTGGACGTGCAGAAAACCACGCGCTGGTTCCAGAAGCGGGTGAAAGCAGCCTGGAATTGTCTGCCTCAGTCGCGTGACTGGGGCCTGGAGCTGGTGCCCTCCGACCACTCCTGCAAGATCAAGCTGACCACCCCCTCCAAGAGCACCTTCACCATCGAGATGACTCTTGGGGTGCAGCTTGATGAATCGGGCACGTTCCTGAGCTTTGACTAGGCTCAGACTATGCTTCCGTGTTCTTCTCTGTTTCTGTCTTTCCAAGCATGTCCTTCTCTCTCTCAAATAAAATTAATAGTAGTATTAATGATACCAGCGCTCCTCTCGTTCTTCCCGCTGAGCACCGATGCTGAGCACGTAGGGATGTGCTGTGAGAAGAGAGGAGCACACAAAAGCGAGGCACTGACCTGTACCATGCAGGACTTAAGCTCTTCTGCCTACGCAGGTAAACCCACTATGAGGGGACCTGCTGAAAACTCAATTATCCCAGTTCCTGCGTCATCACAGAGCATCGCCGTGTCTTATTCAAGCCGCCGGACCTTCCTCTGTGCTTGGCGTAAGGCAGATGGTTGTGTCAGCATCAGGGAAGGGAGATCTGGTACCTCAACAAGCAGGGAGAAAATATGATCAAACAGCTTGTGGGTTGAGACAGGGACAGGGAGATCTCTCACCAGCTACCATCCCAGCTTTTGGAAGACGAAGTCAGTTTATTGCCAGTTAATGACAGGGTTGAACAGTGAAAACAAAGCAAATCTAAAAACACTTTTCTCCTACAACCTCTGCTCTCAAGGCTCAACTTAACTTTATGCCTGAAACGTCAACCTCCTCCCCCCAAGATGAGCAGGAGGGACAGGGGATGGGGCTGTGGTCAGTCCTTAATGTTTTGTCTCTGCTGCTCCTCCATGGCCACTGTCTTCCCCCATGAAGGATGCTGCTGCATCCAGAACTGATCCTGTATGAGCTTCCCACAGGCTGCAGCGCTCCAAGCCCTGCCCCAGCACGGCTTTGAACCGTGAGGTGTATCTGTCAGGCACTGCTCCACCCAGGTCCCCGTGGGTGGCAGCTCCCCCTGGCCTCCGCCCCCACTGCGGGCTGCTCTCCGTGGGCTGCAGCTCCAGCCCAGGGCTGCTCCATGTGCTTTGGCCTCCTCCAGGCCTCGTCCACTGCTGCACCGTGGGCTCCTTCCTGGCTGTGCATGGAGGTCTGCCCTGCGCAGTGCCCACGGGCTGCAGGGGGACAGCCTGCTCCACCATGTGGAACAGAAATGGCTGCAGAGACATTTAATGCCTTCCTCACCACTGTCGTCAACATGGATGATGAGCTCTGGGAAACCCAGAGACATGAGTTGGAGGACCGTGACTGTGATAAGAATAAACCCCCAGACAACCCCAAACTTGTGTAGGGTTTGCTGCTGCAGCTGGATGCATACAAGTCTACGAGACCCGCACGGGTTCATCCCGTGGAACTGCAAGGAGCTCCATAGGACTCCATTTTAGGGCCAGCTGTCTTTCACGTTTTCCGCAATGGGTTGGATACAGGAATTGAAAGTATAGGAGACAACTCTGTGAATGACACTGAGCCGGGAGGAACTGTTGATTCCCTGAGGGTGCGCAGGCCTTGCAGAGAGACCTGGACAAACTGAGGGGGTGCTTTTATAATTTCTTTGGGGAGCCCAGGTGTCTGATCATGCATCTTTGAATCATGGCTGGCGATCAGTTTCCTTTTATAGATTCCTTCCAATTGTTTTTTTTAGCCCTAACCTGCATTGTTTCTGCTGGAGCCCTCGGGTACACATAAGATGTTCAGGTAGCACATGCTGCCAGCGCGGATCCGGGTCTCGTTACTCAGCCAAGCCAATTGAATGCTGTGAAGCACACCTTCCAAAATACGGGTTAAAGGAACCTCGGCTCTGACAACACCACACAAGCACAAGATTTTGTTTGCTTTTGATTTAATAGCATATCTTTCTCTTTTAGTAACACTTCCGGTGATGCATGAATAAACAGAAGCAATCTATTAAAAAACGTCCGATGCAAACAAAATTCTCCCCAGGAGGATACTGTGGAAGACCGTGCTGAAGTCTAGGTAGACTAGCTCAGCAGCCTTTCCCTCATCTACCAATCCGGTCACACGGTCATAGAAGGAGATGATGTTGGGCAAGCACAACGTGCCTTTCATGAGCCTGTGCTGGCCGGGCCCGATCCCCTGGATGTCATGCACGTGCCGTGTGATCTGTACTGAGATGATTTGCTCCGTAACTTTCCCTGGTTCCGAGGTCAGGGAAGGGACAGGAGAGAGGAGAGTGGAGGAGTGCAGCGGTGCGGCTGTGCTTGTGACAGCAGCAGACGCGTCACAGCGGGGGGCGGGGCGTTGTCAGGAGGCTGTCAGAGTAGAGGCAGCGCTGCGGCACTTTGGCCTAGGCCTTCGGTGAGTGCGGTACGCACCTGCTAGCGGCTATGGCTCGCGCGGCTCGGGTGGTCTTCATCGCCCTGGCGTTGATGGGAATCGTCCCTTTGGCAATTCTGCTCCTAAACGGCGATGTGCATGAGCACATTCAGCTGTATACGGAGCAGCTGAGTCCGGACATGGCTCAGCCACTGCACAGCACGGAGCAGGGGAGCCAGGGGCAGAGCTGGGAGGCCAAGGGAGCCCTGCTCCTTGATGCCCTGCTGCAGTGGCGGCTCTGGGTCTTTCCCGGAGTCCTTATCCTGTTCTTTGGCTTCCTGTGCTGCGTCAGGAAAACCAACTATTTGCCAGAGAGCAGAAGCAAGTTTGGGGTCTGTGCTGCGACCCTTGCCGTCTTCCTTACGCTCCTCTTCCGCAAGATAGCGCAACGTACGCTGGCCGATGGCGGCAGCGACCAGCAAAGTTCCAGCAGCGAGGAGGAGGAGGAGGAGGACGAGGAAGAGGAAGAGGACAGTGACTTGGACGAGACACGCGACGTAGACAGAGTTTGGGCCGACAGCACCCAGTGGCCAGCGCCACACGCGGCCAGCAAGTGCCAGCTGGTGGAGGAGCTGGTGGACGACCTTCTTCGTGCCTGCCGAGGAAAAACCTGCCACAGCTTCGTGCCCCGGCTGCAGCCGGCCATCGGGGTGGCCTGCGTCTGTGAAGGATGGAGTGCCCAGGAAGACAGCGTCATCTACCGCCTGCTCGTGCCCATGAGACCTCCCCCCGGGCACACCTTCCGTGTGGAGCTGGGCAACCCAAAGGGGGCATCAAAAAGGAAGTCCTGTCTGCGTGTGGAGCTGGAGTGCATGTGTGCGAGGGAGCGGCTGGTGGGGGACATGCTCTGCTTTCTCCACCACACTCGGAGGGAGCTGAGAGAAAACCAGGAAGCCAGCCTCCTCAACACCTTGTGCAGGGCCTCCTACCTGGACGTGCAGAAAACCACGCGCTGGTTCCAGAAGCGGGTGAAAGCAGCCTGGAATTGTCTGCCTCAGTCGCGTGACTGGGGCCTGGAGCTGGTGCCCTCCGACCACTCCTGCAAGATCAAGCTGACCACCCCCTCCAAGAGCACCTTCACCTTCACTCTTGGGGTGCAGCTTGATGAATCGGGCACGTTCCTGAGCTTTGACTAGGCTCAGACTATGCTTCCGTGTTCTTCTCTGTTTCTGTCTTTCCAAGCATGTCCTTCTCTCTCTCAAATAAAATTAATAGTAGTATTAATGATACCAGCGCTCCTCTCGTTCTTCCCGCTGAGCACCGATGCTGAGCACGTAGGGATGTGCTGTGAGAAGAGAGGAGCACACAAAAGCGAGGCACTGACCTGTACCATGCAGGACTTAAGCTCTTCTGCCTACGCAGGTAAACCCACTATGAGGGGACCTGCTGAAAACTCAATTATCCCAGTTCCTGCGTCATCACAGAGCATCGCCGTGTCTTATTCAAGCCGCCGGACCTTCCTCTGTGCTTGGCGTAAGGCAGATGGTTGTGTCAGCATCAGGGAAGGGAGATCTGGTACCTCAACAAGCAGGGAGAAAATATGATCAAACAGCTTGTGGGTTGAGACAGGGACAGGGAGATCTCTCACCAGCTACCATCCCAGCTTTTGGAAGACGAAGTCAGTTTATTGCCAGTTAATGACAGGGTTGAACAGTGAAAACAAAGCAAATCTAAAAACACTTTTCTCCTACAACCTCTGCTCTCAAGGCTCAACTTAACTTTATGCCTGAAACGTCAACCTCCTCCCCCCAAGATGAGCAGGAGGGACAGGGGATGGGGCTGTGGTCAGTCCTTAATGTTTTGTCTCTGCTGCTCCTCCATGGCCACTGTCTTCCCCCATGAAGGATGCTGCTGCATCCAGAACTGATCCTGTATGAGCTTCCCACAGGCTGCAGCGCTCCAAGCCCTGCCCCAGCACGGCTTTGAACCGTGAGGTGTATCTGTCAGGCACTGCTCCACCCAGGTCCCCGTGGGTGGCAGCTCCCCCTGGCCTCCGCCCCCACTGCGGGCTGCTCTCCGTGGGCTGCAGCTCCAGCCCAGGGCTGCTCCATGTGCTTTGGCCTCCTCCAGGCCTCGTCCACTGCTGCACCGTGGGCTCCTTCCTGGCTGTGCATGGAGGTCTGCCCTGCGCAGTGCCCACGGACTGCAGGGGGACAGCCTGCTCCACCATGTGGAACAGAAATGGCTGCAGAGACATTTAATGCCTTCCTCACCACTGTCGTCAACATGGATGATGAGCTCTGGGAAACCCAGAGACATGAGTTGGAGGACCGTGACTGTGATAAGAATAAACCCCCAGACAACCCCAAACTTGTGTAGGGTTTGCTGCTGCAGCTGGATGCATACAAGTCTACGAGACCCGCACGGGTTCATCCCATGGAACTGCAAGGAGCTCCATAGGACTCCATTTTAGGGCCAGCTGTCTTTCACGTTTTCCGCAATGGGTTGGATACAGGAATTGAAAGTATAGGAGACAACTCTGTGAATGACACTGAGCCGGGAGGAACTGTTGATTCCCTGAGGGTGCGCAGGCCTTGCAGAGAGACCTGGACAAACTGAGGGGGTGCTTTTATAATTTCTTTGGGGAGCCCAGGTGTCTGATCATGCATCTTTGAATCATGGCTGGCGATCAGTTTCCTTTTATAGATTCCTTCCAATTGTTTTTTTTAGCCCTAACCTGCATTGTTTCTGCTGGAGCCCTCGGGTACACATAAGATGTTCAGGTAGCACATGCTGCCAGCGCGGATCCGGGTCTCGTTACTCAGCCAAGCCAATTGAATGCTGTGAAGCACACCTTCCAAAATACGGGTTAAAGGAACCTCGGCTCTGACAACACCACACAAGCACAAGATTTTGTTTGCTTTTGATTTAATAGCATATCTTTCTCTTTTAGTAACACTTCCGGTGATGCATGAATAAACAGAAGCAATCTATTAAAAAACGTCCGATGCAAACAAAATTCTCCCCAGGAGGATACTGTGGAAGACCGTGCTGAAGTCTAGGTAGACTAGCTCAGCAGCCTTTCCCTCATCTACCAATCCGGTCACACGGTCATAGAAGGAGATGATGTTGGGCAAGCACAACGTGCCTTTCATGAGCCCGTGCTGGCCGGGCCCGATCCCCTGGATGTCATGCACGTGCCGTGTGATCTGTACTGAGATGATTTGCTCCGTAACTTTCCCTGGTTCCGAGGTCAGGGAAGGGACAGGAGAGAGGAGAGTGGAGGAGTGCAGCGGTGCGGCTGTGCTTGTGACAGCAGCAGACGCGTCACAGCGGGGGGCGGGGCGTTGTCAGGAGGCTGTCAGAGTAGAGGCAGCGCTGCGGCACTTTGGCCTAGGCCTTCGGTGAGTGCGGTACGCACCTGCTAGCGGCTATGGCTCGCGCGGCTCGGGTGGTCTTCATCGCCCTGGCGTTGATGGGAATCGTCCCTTTGGCAATTCTGCTCCTAAACGGCGATGTGCATGAGCACATTCAGCTGTATACGGAGCAGCTGAGTCCGGACATGGCTCAGCCACTGCACAGCACGGAGCAGGGGAGCCAGGGGCAGAGCTGGGAGGCCAAGGGAGCCCTGCTCCTTGATGCCCTGCTGCAGTGGCGGCTCTGGGTCTTTCCCGGAGTCCTTATCCTGTTCTTTGGCTTCCTGTGCTGCGTCAGGAAAACCAACTATTTGCCAGAGAGCAGAAGCAAGTTTGGGGTCTGTGCTGCGACCCTTGCCGTCTTCCTTACGCTCCTCTTCCGCAAGATAGCGCAACGTACGCTGGCCGATGGCGGCAGCGACCAGCAAAGTTCCAGCAGCGAGGAGGAGGAGGAGGAGGACGAGGAAGAGGAAGAGGACAGTGACTTGGACGAGACACGCGACGTAGACAGAGTTTGGGCCGACAGCACCCAGTGGCCAGCGCCACACGCGGCCAGCAAGTGCCAGCTGGTGGAGGAGCTGGTGGACGACCTTCTTCGTGCCTGCCGAGGAAAAACCTGCCACAGCTTCGTGCCCCGGCTGCAGCCGGCCATCGGGGTGGCCTGCGTCTGTGAAGGATGGAGTGCCCAGGAAGACAGCGTCATCTACCGCCTGCTCGTGCCCATGAGACCTCCCCCCGGGCACACCTTCCGTGTGGAGCTGGGCAACCCAAAGGGGGCATCAAAAAGGAAGTCCTGTCTGCGTGTGGAGCTGGAGTGCATGTGTGCGAGGGAGCGGCTGGTGGGGGACATGCTCTGCTTTCTCCACCACACTCGGAGGGAGCTGAGAGAAAACCAGGAAGCCAGCCTCCTCAACACCTTGTGCAGGGCCTCCTACCTGGACGTGCAGAAAACCACGCGCTGGTTCCAGAAGCGGGTGAAAGCAGCCTGGAATTGTCTGCCTCAGTCGCGTGACTGGGGCCTGGAGCTGGTGCCCTCCGACCACTCCTGCAAGATCAAGCTGACCACCCCCTCCAAGAGCACCTTCACCATCGAGATGACTCTTGGGGTGCAGCTTGATGAATCGGGCACGTTCCTGAGCTTTGACTAGGCTCAGACTATGCTTCCGTGTTCTTCTCTGTTTCTGTCTTTCCAAGCATGTCCTTCTCTCTCTCAAATAAAATTAATAGTAGTATTAATGATACCAGCGCTCCTCTCGTTCTTCCCGCTGAGCACCGATGCTGAGCACGTAGGGATGTGCTGTGAGAAGAGAGGAGCACACAAAAGCGAGGCACTGACCTGTACCATGCAGGACTTAAGCTCTTCTGCCTACGCAGGTAAACCCACTATGAGGGGACCTGCTGAAAACTCAATTATCCCAGTTCCTGCGTCATCACAGAGCATCGCCGTGTCTTATTCAAGCCGCCGGACCTTCCTCTGTGCTTGGCGTAAGGCAGATGGTTGTGTCAGCATCAGGGAAGGGGGATCTGGTACCTCAACAAGCAGGGAGAAAATATGATCAAACAGCTTGTGGGTTGAGACAGGGACAGGGAGATCTCTCACCAGCTACCATCCCAGCTTTTGGAAGACGAAGTCAGTTTATTGCCAGTTAATGACAGGGTTGAACAGTGAAAACAAAGCAAATCTAAAAACACTTTTCTCCTACAACCTCTGCTCTCAAGGCTCAACTTAACTTTATGCCTGAAACGTCAACCTCCTCCCCCCAAGATGAGCAGGAGGGACAGGGGATGGGGCTGTGGTCAGTCCTTAATGTTTTGTCTCTGCTGCTCCTCCATGGCCACTGTCTTCCCCCATGAAGGATGCTGCTGCATCCAGAACTGATCCTGTATGAGCTTCCCACAGGCTGCAGCGCTCCAAGCCCTGCCCCAGCACGGCTTTGAACCGTGAGGTGTATCTGTCAGGCACTGCTCCACCCAGGTCCCCGTGGGTGGCAGCTCCCCCTGGCCTCCGCCCCCACTGCGGGCTGCTCTCCGTGGGCTGCAGCTCCAGCCCAGGGCTGCTCCATGTGCTTTGGCCTCCTCCAGGCCTCGTCCACTGCTGCACCGTGGGCTCCTTCCTGGCTGTGCATGGAGGTCTGCCCTGCGCAGTGCCCACGGGCTGCAGGGGGACAGCCTGCTCCACCATGTGGAACAGAAATGGCTGCAGAGACATTTAATGCCTTCCTCACCACTGTCGTCAACATGGATGATGAGCTCTGGGAAACCCAGAGACATGAGTTGGAGGACCGTGACTGTGATAAGAATAAACCCCCAGACAACCCCAAACTTGTGTAGGGTTTGCTGCTGCAGCTGGATGCATACAAGTCTACGAGACCCGCACGGGTTCATCCCGTGGAACTGCAAGGAGCTCCATAGGACTCCATTTTAGGGCCAGCTGTCTTTCACGTTTTCCGCAATGGGTTGGATACAGGAATTGAAAGTATAGGAGACAACTCTGTGAATGACACTGAGCCGGGAGGAACTGTTGATTCCCTGAGGGTGCGCAGGCCTTGCAGAGAGACCTGGACAAACTGAGGGGGTGCTTTTATAATTTCTTTGGGGAGCCCAGGTGTCTGATCATGCATCTTTGAATCATGGCTGGCGATCAGTTTCCTTTTATAGATTCCTTCCAATTGTTTTTTTTAGCCCTAACCTGCATTGTTTCTGCTGGAGCCCTCGGGTACACATAAGATGTTCAGGTAGCACATGCTGCCAGCGCGGATCCGGGTCTCGTTACTCAGCCAAGCCAATTGAATGCTGTGAAGCACACCTTCCAAAATACGGGTTAAAGGAACCTCGGCTCTGACAACACCACACAAGCACAAGATTTTGTTTGCTTTTGATTTAATAGCATATCTTTCTCTTTTAGTAACACTTCCGGTGATGCATGAATAAACAGAAGCAATCTATTAAAAAACGTCCGATGCAAACAAAATTCTCCCCAGGAGGATACTGTGGAAGACCGTGCTGAAGTCTAGGTAGACTAGCTCAGCAGCCTTTCCCTCATCTACCAATCCGGTCACACGGTCATAGAAGGAGATGATGTTGGGCAAGCACAACGTGCCTTTCATGAGCCCGTGCTGGCCGGGCCCGATCCCCTGGATGTCATGCACGTGCCGTGTGATCTGTACTGAGATGATTTGCTCCGTAACTTTCCCTGGTTCCGAGGTCAGGGAAGGGACAGGAGAGAGGAGAGTGGAGGAGTGCAGCGGTGCGGCTGTGCTTGTGACAGCAGCAGACGCGTCACAGCGGGGGGCGGGGCGTTGTCAGGAGGCTGTCAGAGTAGAGGCAGCGCTGCGGCACTTTGGCCTAGGCCTTCGGTGAGTGCGGTACGCACCTGCTAGCGGCTATGGCTCGCGCGGCTCGGGTGGTCTTCATCGCCCTGGCGTTGATGGGAATCGTCCCTTTGGCAATTCTGCTCCTAAACGGCGATGTGCATGAGCACATTCAGCTGTATACGGAGCAGCTGAGTCCGGACATGGCTCAGCCACTGCACAGCACGGAGCAGGGGAGCCAGGGGCAGAGCTGGGAGGCCAAGGGAGCCCTGCTCCTTGATGCCCTGCTGCAGTGGCGGCTCTGGGTCTTTCCCGGAGTCCTTATCCTGTTCTTTGGCTTCCTGTGCTGCGTCAGGAAAACCAACTATTTGCCAGAGAGCAGAAGCAAGTTTGGGGTCTGTGCTGCGACCCTTGCCGTCTTCCTTACGCTCCTCTTCCGCAAGATAGCGCAACGTACGCTGGCCGATGGCGGCAGCGACCAGCAAAGTTCCAGCAGCGAGGAGGAGGAGGAGGAGGACGAGGAAGAGGAAGAGGACAGTGACTTGGACGAGACACGCGACGTAGACAGAGTTTGGGCCGACAGCACCCAGTGGCCAGCGCCACACGCGGCCAGCAAGTGCCAGCTGGTGGAGGAGCTGGTGGACGACCTTCTTCGTGCCTGCCGAGGAAAAACCTGCCACAGCTTCGTGCCCCGGCTGCAGCCGGCCATCGGGGTGGCCTGCGTCTGTGAAGGATGGAGTGCCCAGGAAGACAGCGTCATCTACCGCCTGCTCGTGCCCATGAGACCTCCCCCCGGGCACACCTTCCGTGTGGAGCTGGGCAACCCAAAGGGGGCATCAAAAAGGAAGTCCTGTCTGCGTGTGGAGCTGGAGTGCATGTGTGCGAGGGAGCGGCTGGTGGGGGACATGCTCTGCTTTCTCCACCACACTCGGAGGGAGCTGAGAGAAAACCAGGAAGCCAGCCTCCTCAACACCTTGTGCAGGGCCTCCTACCTGGACGTGCAGAAAACCACGCGCTGGTTCCAGAAGCGGGTGAAAGCAGCCTGGAATTGTCTGCCTCAGTCGCGTGACTGGGGCCTGGAGCTGGTGCCCTCCGACCACTCCTGCAAGATCAAGCTGACCACCCCCTCCAAGAGCACCTTCACCATCGAGATGACTCTTGGGGTGCAGCTTGATGAATCGGGCACGTTCCTGAGCTTTGACTAGGCTCAGACTATGCTTCCGTGTTCTTCTCTGTTTCTGTCTTTCCAAGCATGTCCTTCTCTCTCTCAAATAAAATTAATAGTAGTATTAATGATACCAGCGCTCCTCTCGTTCTTCCCGCTGAGCACCGATGCTGAGCACGTAGGGATGTGCTGTGAGAAGAGAGGAGCACACAAAAGCGAGGCACTGACCTGTACCATGCAGGACTTAAGCTCTTCTGCCTACGCAGGTAAACCCACTATGAGGGGACCTGCTGAAAACTCAATTATCCCAGTTCCTGCGTCATCACAGAGCATCGCCGTGTCTTATTCAAGCCGCCGGACCTTCCTCTGTGCTTGGCGTAAGGCAGATGGTTGTGTCAGCATCAGGGAAGGGAGATCTGGTACCTCAACAAGCAGGGAGAAAATATGATCAAACAGCTTGTGGGTTGAGACAGGGACAGGGAGATCTCTCACCAGCTACCATCCCAGCTTTTGGAAGACGAAGTCAGTTTATTGCCAGTTAATGACAGGGTTGAACAGTGAAAACAAAGCAAATCTAAAAACACTTTTCTCCTACAACCTCTGCTCTCAAGGCTCAACTTAACTTTATGCCTGAAACGTCAACCTCCTCCCCCCAAGATGAGCAGGAGGGACAGGGGATGGGGCTGTGGTCAGTCCTTAATGTTTTGTCTCTGCTGCTCCTCCATGGCCACTGTCTTCCCCCATGAAGGATGCTGCTTCCACTTCTGCTATTTGATCATCTTCTCATTATGTGTTTATTTTTCCATTTATAAAATATAAATAGTGGTAATTAATGGATTTTTTTAAAGTGCCAATCTAACTTTTATTCCTTAAATAAAAAGAGAGAGAGAAATACACCTTCCACACTTGCAGTTTTCTGAGTTCTGCAAAATATTTACAAGAATTTATTAAGGTTTTTCAAAGTAAACTTTTGTTCCTATTTGATTATGTTTTGTTTTCTATGCCAACTTATTTATTCTTCCAAGTAGTTCAGAAAATTTCTAACAGAGGTCTGATTTTTGGCTTTTGAGAACAAACTTTTGTTAAGATTTCCATTTGATCTTCAACTTTTGTAAGGAATGGCAGTCACTGCACATGAAATACAAGAAGCAGCAGGTATATCATACTTTCTGCTAAATTAATAAAAGGAGCTTCTGTAAATACCTTATATGTGTTACGATAATCAGAACAGAATATTATGGTCAGATCAATCACGTGATGTTTTTTTCTCTATTTTCCCTTTTACCCAATGTTAACATAGATAATTCCATGCATGAAAGCATAAAGCATGAAATTCAGGTCTTCAGAACTAGTTACCATAATTTTCACAGACATTGTAAAACTGCAAATAAAAGAACAAACAAATTGCAGAGCTGAAAAATGCCACTCAGGTGTATAGGTTTTGTTATTCTTCAGCTCTTCAACCAATCTTTTGTCAGAAAACACACCAGGTTCATCAGATCTATCTCTGATGCCAACAGTTGATTGTCTGTTTTGTTTGTCCATTTTGTTTTACTCTTATCTTTCTGTTCCTTCTATTTTCAGTGGAGAAAAAGCCAGCAGCACACAGCAGTTGTGGAAGCATTTCTTTGGCCACTTGGTCACTGGCATTAAAAAAATGAAGAAATTTAACGGTGATTCCAAGACATCTGAAAAGCCCTCTCTCAAAATCAGTGTTCAGTCTTTCCTATATTACCAGGTAATGTGTATTAAATTGCTTTGCCATATTTTTCCTCTGTAAGCAGTTAATATGGTGGGGAGCAGAACATGTTTACTATAACTAAAATATCATTCAGTATGTATCTATATAGAGAGACACAAAACCGTCACCTACAGATACTTACATCAGTTGTGCATAAGAGCCATTCAACAGCCACAACATGACTTGTCTCCTATACTTGTCTGTTATTTGGTATCTTGTTTCCAACAGTATCTATAAGGAAATTTTTAAAGAAGTGAACAATGAGTCAAGCATATTGCCATTTCACTGTAGTACAGATACTTTTACCTCAGAAACTTTTACTGGGACTGTAGATAACCCATGATGCGATTGCTTTCATTGCTTTGCAGCATACTTTAATAAATGTTTGAGAATCCACTGATTTAATATAATGACTGTTTGTGATCAATATCGACTGATAATGCTTAGAAATAATTTGTTTTTATAGCTAGCTAAGGTTGAGCAGATTATGAAAGTATGGGAAACGGTCAGGTGAGATATGTTCTTATGTATGTCCTATCCTGATCATTTGCTAATGAATGCCATGAACGACTTTGAGAGATTTATAGTGGTGGAAGAGTAAGTTCACAAGTTTCAGTATCATAAAGTTAGATAGCTGGATGTAATAAGTCTTCCTCCTTGAACTGTCACTGTACACATTACAGATCTTATACACAGCTCATGATTTTAAGAAAAAATAAAGTATAATTTACAGAATAAAACTAAATCAACTTAGTAAATCTTCCAAAGCCATGAATGATTCACTTTTGATGATTTCAAAATGATGGGGAGAATTGACTAGCTACAGTTTCAATCACCTAATGTCCTCAAGACCCGTATTAACGTGCTGAGTGTTATTAAGACAGATGTCTGTAGCTGTGTAAATTCCCTGTGATGAAAAAGTATCTGAATAAGCAGGAAATTAGTCCTGAAATGTTGTAAAATCCCGCACTTGTTAAAATACCCTGAGGAGGATGTTACAGCTGAGGTTTAGATGTACTTATATAAAGCTCCTATCTTAGAGCTAATGAAGAGATACTGACAGTTTTGCTGCAGTGCCTGTGAAGTGTTTTAATGACTACAGATTAATCAGTTTCTAAAGCAGTAATTCCCTAGTGGTTCCACACCCCAAAAATCATAACCCAAAACAAGTAAATGAGTGTCATTAATAATTAAAAAAAAAAAAGGAGTAAAACAACAAGAGAAAAACAAAACAAAACGCCAGGTCTCTCACCTCTTCATGTCATGAAAGCTGGAAGCATTTACAGTCACATTCTCCACAAGAAAAAAAGGCAGAGATGACACTGGATTTACTGAAGCAGTCAGCTATTGTTACGGTGAGAGTTTTAATTTTCTTCTCAATGTAAATCACAATTGAGGAAAGCATCTGCCACCTCCGATATTTCCTATGCAGTACATTTAAATGGATTAATCACTCTGCTTGTTCTGAAGTTCTGAATAATGATGGGCACTTGCCAATGGGCTGTGGAGTTCCTGGCTCATTGATTTTTAGCTGTCTGAGGGAATTGGTGGGGATATGGAATGATTTAAATAGAAATTAAAAAATAAATCATCCTCAAACATTTTTGCCCACCCATTTCCACACCCGATCATCAGAAACTGATTAAAATATTTTCCTAGAGATTTAGAAGGTTTGCTAGCAGACAATTGGTAGGATTTTACTTGATTCTTGTCAGATGAGGATTGTGTAATGAATGTGCACAGGAGCATTTTTATTGGTCCAGAAGAATTTCTTACTGTAGTGTTTGAAATATAATATTCAATGGTCACTTTACCATATAACTGTAGTGTACTTCATATTCCACCTGTGACCTTGCAATCTGGAGATCATGGAAATTTGATAGTTTTACTTGTAAACAGTCTTGTCACGTGACAGTTTTATCTTACTTTACAATTGCTAAATCACATTAAACATTAAGGTACATGAGGGGAAGTAACTCTTCAGACATTGCTTAGTGCTCCTTTTACAGATAAACAGAGTCTGTAGTTGCATTTGGAACGTGCACAATGATAAATGTGAGATAAGATAGAACAAGAAAAACTATCTAATTTAAGAAATATGCTGCACTACTTAAGAGAATTTCCTGATCCATGGAAAGACAATAAGAAAATAAGAAGTAGAAAATGTTATAATTCACTTACAAGGAACTCTCTGCTTTTCTAATCAGTGTACATCATGGTTGGTTTTTTTTTTTTTTTCCATTCTTTTTAGAAAATGTCTTAGCTTTGTGTTTCTGTCCCTTTCCCTCCTCCTCCTCCTCAATCATTTTTCGATCTATTCCCTGACTTAACATTTATTTTAGAAAAATAATACACGTATCTGTCCTTTCATTATTCTCTCACACACACACAAACACACACACACACACAAACAACAACAAAAACAAAAAAACCCTAATCTATCAAGAGATTTTCTATCATTTTCATATGGCTCTTAAAGTGAAGAGGGTTGTTTTTTTGTTCACCAGTTCTTCTGTTACTGAGCTAAAATTAGTCTTACTGAAAGTCTAATAACCATTTAAAAACAAATGCTGCCAAAATTTATCAGCCTTGTGGAACTGAAATGATAGGAGGATAAATAGCTGCTTTTGTGAGATTAGTTGTGTGTTTGTATGAAAGAGAAAAACAACATCTTACATAAGAGCTGGGGAGGGACTTTTTATAAGGATACATATGACAGGACAAGGAGGAATTATTTTAAACTGGAAAAGGGAATATTTAGGATAGATATTAAGAAGCGATTCTTTACTGTGATGGTGGTAAGACATTGGAACAGGTTGCCCACAGAGGTTGTGGATGCCCCCTCTCTGGAAGCATTCAAGGCCAGGCTGGATGGGGCTGTGAGCAACCTGGTTTAGAGGGAGGTGTCCCTACCTATAGCAGGGGGGCTGGAACTAAATGATATTAAAGGTCCCTTCCAACAAAAATCATTCCATGATTCTATGATACTATGATCATATAGGGTTAGGTCATAAATATTTGGCTGAAATCTCTTTTGCATTCATTTTCTAACTGAAGCATTGAGTTAAGTTTTCTGATTTAAGCAGCCTATAAAATAGCATGAAGTATAAGTAGATAAATGCATTGGCTGTACAAATTAGCTGCTTTTACAGGTATTAGTGTCTATGAAGGTATGATAGAGAACATCTTTTGCCTAAGGAACTACATGTGCCTCATGCATATTCACAAATTAAGCTTCACAATAATCTTGCAAGTCAAGTGAAGAGTATGCAGTGAATTTTCTATGCACAAAACCAAAGCAGACTGGAAGATAGTAGCTATTTCTGAATGCAGACCAGTATTTTTCAAAAATGCAAATATAATTCAACTAAAACCAGCATAGGCACTTGTATGAAGTGCCATTCTTCAGAAAGTTATCATGAAATATGTAACAACCACAGAAGTCAGATTACTTGTCGATGTCCAAAAGAAAAAAAAATCACCTTCAGGAGCATTGTTTCTTCATTACTCTTTTAGCAATGCTCAGATGAATCAGTAGTAATTCACAAGAAGGACAGCTACATTTTCATATCCCAGTTCCAACACTGCCCAGATACGTATCATCTTAATATTATCCAGACTGGAAATATATTTTAAAAAAAGAAGTTTGAACATAGACCTTCTAATTGGATGGAAGGGTATAAGTTACTGAGATTTTTTCCACTGGATCTCCCAGTGCATGGAATAAATAAAAGACTGACAATCTCAATGCCAGTAGTTTCTTATTTAATCAAGACAATATGAAGACTGAGTGATCAAAGATTTTCAAAGCCTTTGACATGGTCCCTCACCACATCCTTCTCTCTAAATTGGAGAAGTGTGGATTTGATGGATGAACTGTTCAGTGGATCAGGAATTGGCTGGCTGGACGCAACCAAAGGGTTGTTATCAATGGGTCTGTGTCTGTTGTTATCAATGGGTGGAGGCTGGTCACAAGCAGTGTCCCTCAGGGGTCGGTCTTGAAACCGGTGCTCTTTAACATCTTCATCAATGACACAGACGATGGCATCGAGTGCACCCTTAACAAGTTTCTGCATTACACCAAGCTGAGCGGTGCAGTCGATATGTTGGAAGGAAGGGAAGCCATCCAGAGGGACCTGGACAGGCTGGAGAAGTGGGCCCACGAGAACCCAGTGAGGTTCAATAAGGCCATGTGCAGGGTTGGGGCAATCCCAGGTGGGATACAAAGTGGGGGAAGATCTCCTTGAGAGCAGCCCTGCGGAGAAGGACTTGGGGGTCCTGGTGGACAAGAAGCTGGACATGAGCCAGCAGTGTGCGCTTGCAGCCTGGAAGGCCAACTGTGTTCTGGGCTGCATTAAAAAAGGGGTGGCCAGCAGGGAGAAGGAGGTAACTGTCCCCCTTGTGAGGCTCCATCTGGAGTACTGCATCCAGGCCTGGGGCCCCCAGTACAGGAAGGATGTGGAGCTCTTGGAGTGGGTCCAGAGGAGGGCCACTAAGATGATTAGAGGGCTGGAGAACCTCTCCTATGAGGAAAGGTTGAGGGAACTGGGAATGCTTAGTTTGGAGAAGAGAAAGCTCCAGCGAGACCTCATTGTGGCCTTCCAGTACTTGAAGGGAGCATATAAACAGGAAGGGGAACAGCTGTTTACAAGGGTAGATAGTGATAGGACAGGACAGGGGGGAATGGTCTTAAACTGAGACAGGGGAGGTTTAGGTTGGATATTAGGAAGAAGTTTTTCATGCAGAGAGTTGTGACGCACTAGAACAGGTTGCCCAAGGAGGTTGTGGATGCCCCATCCCTGGAGGCGTTCAAGGCCAGGCTGGATGTGGCTCTGGGCAGCCTGGTCTAGTGGTTGGCAATCCTGCACATAGCAGGGGGTTGAAACTAGATGATCCTTTTCAATCAAGGCCATTCTATGATTCTATGATGATATGATCAGACTATGAAGATGTTTTAAATCATTAACATTGTTTCTTTTTTTCCCTCAGAAATCTCTATCTAGAAAATCTTGAAAAAACATTACCTCGTGTCAGTATTATATTTAGTCTGATCATTTTTTTCCTTCTAGTTGTGGGTAAATAGCGATATTTCCTTCTCAGGAAGGAAATTTCTAAAATATTTTGAAGAGGGATTTAAACAAGAGATTCAGAGTTTGTCAGACAAAAATGGGTTGGAGAATGCACAGAAATGGGAATGTGATTTGTCTGGTGACAAGGCTGACAGTTACAAAATATCTATGTACTTCTCTATAGAAAGTATGAGATTATTGAAACAGACAAGAGTGATTGTACACAATAATTAGAGTACTGCTAAATAATCCTCAGCTCGACTGAGAGAGTTAGGAGGTGATCATTCAAGGGAAAGTCTGGGTTGTGCTGAAGTGGGAGTCTGAACCAGGTTTCTTGAGATGTACTCTCTCATATTTATAATATAAACATAATACTTTATGTATATGGTTACGATAATTCTAGGTGAGCAGTAACTATGTATTACAGTGGTTATTTATGAATTTATCACCAAGAAAGCTGTTGAGAGAAGCTGGATATGTATAGCAGTTTATCAAAATCTGATTTTATTTAGACAAAGAGAGCAATGGGGAACAATATCAAAACCCACCAGTGGAAGGTGAGGATTTGGGAATGCTACAGGCAGTAATATTAAGACAATATAGCCTAATTTTTCTCTTGTTAAGAGGATTACAGAAGGATAAAAGACAGATACAGTGGTTTTGTGAAGAAAAGATCAAAGATGTAATGAAGAAAACTAAAAGAATTGAAAAGAGGGGAAACTAAGTCTAAGGAATCTGACTGATCTCTTATTTGTGCATTTATTTCACAGCACAGCCGTATAAACTTCAAATGCTTTGAGGACTCAGTAGCAGGCCAGATCTCATTTTATTTCCATTTTTCAGCCTGTGAGAAGAAGCAGATTGTGTTCACCTTCTGTTGGGACCCTCAGCAAGGTCTGAGCTGCTGGACTGCGTATAAGGATATGCTCAGTAATAGGACATGTCACTGTTTTTAGTCAGGTACTTTCCTGAAGGACCAATTCTTCACGTGCTAACACTTCATACGTTATCTCACAGCACTAACAAGTTCTGTTGACACTTGGTGGTCATCAAGTGATACACCCAACATTTCTCTTTGATCTCTCTTTCCTTGTTTCTTCTGTTTACATTGGAAAGAAATAGCAAGGAAGGGATTCCTAGTCAGGAGGCATGCACTGTTGTTGGAAAGCCATGCTAGCATGCACAAAACATTTATTTTCTTTTTTTTATGCTCCTAGTATGACTAATATGGTTAGAAACAATTTAGACCTTACTCTGTAGGCTCTTCAGTGCTTTGAGTGGTTTTTATTCCCTTGTTCTGCACATAACAAAATGTATTTCTGATTCTGAAGCTCCCAACGCTTCTGTGGTAAATAATGATAATTACAGCAATTTGTCTCCAAGTTATTACTCTTTTAAAAATAAAATATGTTTTCATTTCATAGGGTTTCATATTATACAAATATGGCACCTGTTTTCAGCTTAGAGCAGGTCCAGAAATCCTATAAATTCAGGGAGCAGAGCAGAGACTCAGGAAGTTAATAAAATGTGTTGATTGTTTTATGAAGAAGTTGCAAGCTTATGAATGCTTAACACTGTGCAATTAGTGACTACCAGTGAAAATACACCCTCCTCAGGACATCAGCAAATCCATGAATTTCAATAAAGAAACAACTACACCAATTAACAAGTGAACACAAAATCAATTATTGTGAAACAAGCTAGAACAAAACAATGACGAATGCCAGTTTTAAAACAAAAACAGGAAAAAAAAATAGCATTTCAAACCTAAATAATTAAAGTTTACACATAACTAATAAAAGTCTATAGTATAAGAATGCTAATCTCATAAAAAGATTTATGTACAGAAAATACATTTAAGGATACAGCATTTAAACAAAACCCACCACTCGTCCTATCAGTATACCTTTGAAGATGATTACTCTTTGATCTTCAGTGATATGAAAGATTCCAAAACTGTGGTCTAAACCAAAGAAATACTAAAGTGAGGAATATAATTAGACATAGAAAAAGAATGTTTTCCCTATCTGTCAACTCTTCGTATTCTACATTTTCAGAACAGAAGCCCACCTTGCAAACAGAGGAAGCCAGTGTTGATTGTATATGATGTACTCTGGGAGATCATAGTCCTTCTTTATAAGATAACACACAGAAGCTTTCTAGCTATTTAATTTTTAAACGAGTTTTCCCAGTATAAAGCAGTATCACAGATATGCATCCTCTAAACATCTGACATCTGATGTCACTAGGCCAAAAAATACACAGTCTTGCTCTTCAAAACGATGACAGAGGACAAATTTTCCATGGTCAAGATGCTGTGACTTTGCAGAAAACTGTCTTAGGTGCCTGATAATTAGGGCGTGCAGACATTCAGAAACTCACTGCTTTCTATCAGATGGCTCCTGTTGATTACATTTCAAGGGCTAGATGGCAGCATTGTCAACCCTCATGATTTCTATCATGTTTCCTGCTATTTGATATTTTCCTTAAAATGTCAGCTGTCAAAATACCAAGTTTCCCTAAAATTCTCGGTGTTTCATTACAGCGATGATGGTCACAATAAATAAATAGTGCTCAGAAAAAGGGGAGGAAAAAGCTGGAGGGACAGGGAAGCAGGAAGTCTGATGAGTTTGTACAGCAAATAACTAATAGCAAAATTTAAATCCCTGAATAAATCTCTTAAAGCAGTACCAAAAATGATAATGAGAACAAAAGAATCTTCCAGTTCCCCTCTCAGAAATCAGAGGTAACGCACAGTATAGATGATGGAAGGTAATTCCCACTTTTATTCTCACGAATAATCATTATTCGTGATTCGACTGCCAGATCCAATCATCTTCCCAAGAGCTTTATCAACTTATCTCTTCTAATACTTTCTCCACCTTGGCTTATTGTCATCTTATATGAGATCCTCAAGTCAGAGATCATCTATTTTTATATCACTACAACATGCCAGGTACAACACCAATGTGAAATAAATAAATAATTACAGTATTAATAATGTCAAGTATTCATTAAAAGCACTGTCATAACAACCTTCCAGGAATAAATTCTTTTCATACTTGTAATCAGTCATGAAATATTCATCTGTTGTTGATCCTGCATATAAAGTTAATTTCTCAGTAATTATATGGAGAAAGTTACTAAAATTACACAGTGCTTGAACACTTATACTGCTACTAAAACCATATGTGGATTATGAGATATCCACTACCTAATGTATTTCAGCTTTCAGTTAAATATCTCATTTAGATCACATTACCTGCATTTTTCAATTTCTTTAAATGGCATTAACCTTTTTCATTCCCACATTAAATTTCTTCACTTATTTCAAATACACGGAACTCATTACACGGCAAAATAATTCGTAGTATAATTTATTAATATAAACCCTGTCAAAGTAGAATTGTTCAGCCTTCCTTAAATTTACTGTGGAAGAATAGTTCCACCTGATCTTATAATGGAATTCTAACCAATTTGTGTTTTCTTTGAATGTGCTTTCAAATATTTTCATACAGTGTTTTTTGCCCCCTCTTCACATTCAGCTTTCAACTGCTTATTCTGTATTTCATCTTGGGCATGATTACTCTAGGATATTGTTTTTCAATCTTCATCCAGTAGACCAAGACCTTTTTCAGAATAGGTGTTAATGCCAGTATACTCTGTGCCAATTTTGCATTCATTTTGTTAAATTTCTTTCTCGGAGATCCATGGCCTCAACATATACAGCCACTGATTTTGAGAGATGTCAATGATTTCTTTTTATGATGAAATTAAATAGGGTGAACCTTTAATTTTAGACATTCCTTAATTAAATTTAGCAGATACATTTGTTCCAACTGCTATTTTCTATAAATAGATTTTGAGGATATAAAAGACATGTAGGTAACTATAACTATGAAATAATTTGTCACATGTAGAGCCAATTACAGAAATCAAATATAGAAAGAACATACCTCCAGTCTGAAATACATATAAGCATGTTAATAAATGTATTGTAATATCCATATCTACTATACATGTGAACTACTATGTAGGTTGTTCTGAAAGTAGTATCTCCTATTTATTTCTATGGAAGTTACTACAGATACAAAGAGCACAATAGCACAGTTTTTTAAACCAAATTCTGAGAAACAAATGACTATTTCCAACATAGTCACCTCTATTAGCTATGCATTTTCACTAACAATGAAGAGTCTGCACACTGTGCTTGTTAAAACCTGCACCAGTGGAGGGCACCCACTGTCTCTGTTGCTGAAAAGCATTATCTGCCACCTCACTGTGCTCATATGCACTGTTTGGACGCTACAAACATTCACAAGTGTCAGTGAATGTCAATGGTGCCATTTTTTCTTCATGGAGGAATTCAGTGGCAGATCTCTGTTTCATAAGCACTTCCATGTCAGATACCATTCTGTCAAACTGCCCCCCTCTGCCGTATGTCGCACATCAGCAAAATGTAGAGGAATATTGGTGAGAAGGTTCAACCTCTACCGCCATACCACCAACTTCTACCTCTGATGTCATGGGCCAATATAACAAAATAAGAGGCATTGTTTTTGGAGGAGCCCTCATAGAAATTTGACAACAAAGTAAGATTTTTGAGAGGCTTCAAACCCCTTTCCTGTTCACCCTTAGTTCCTGCGCCCAATTTCTACTTAGCTTCCATTTTCCATCCATATTTCTCAGAAATTGATGTAGAGTTTGGATAATGAAGCACCTGTTTATTTCACTCCACAACTTTCACTGAAAAGAATAAAAAACCCTATATTCTGTACTTCATAAAATCCTATTTTGATGATCAGTAGCACATAAGAGTTTGTTGAATGTTATATGAAGTTGAATCAGTGCTCATAAATGCTCACATGTGAAATAAAATAAGGAAAAAATAGGTTGACAATGAGAAAATTCAGAATTCCTGAGAGTGAACTGCCACTTAACAAAACACTATCTCCCTTTAGTTGTCTTTTGTAGTCAAGCAGAGATCAGAAGTGGTTTAAAAAATTATTTAAAGCACGTATGATTTCTACAATTTTGGCCTTTGGTTTCATGGACAATGGCTTTAGTCATGCATGACTGCAGTGTGTATAGTCATAAGATGACTATACTTTAATAAGCATTGAAAACTTTATCCTAAAATTTAAGCAACTCAATTAGCAGTTGTTGAGGTTTACTTGTCTTTTTTTTTTTTTTTTTTTTTTTTTTTTTTTTTTTTTTTTTTTTTTGTCTTCTGACATACATTTATCACTTCTGTCAATGGGTTGGGAAGTCTCCCAGTGAGGAGTTTTTATTACCATTTCACTGATGCCAAAGATGTGGTCAACTTATTTTGGAACCTCTTACTGTCATCTTGGCGCATTTGTTCAACTGTTTGGAGGAAAAGTTCCTTCACTGCAAAGAAACGTGTTTGGTTCCCCCCCCCCCCCCCACAACAAATTAAATCATATCACTCCAATAGTTTGATCTTGGAACTGGAAAGGAATTTGAAGCCTCTCAAAATCTGCTAATGGTGGTGACTACATTGAAAAAATAGATTTTGTAGTTGAGAATTTGCTCTACAAAATGCTGTTATTATGCTCTTCATACTTGCTGTAGTATGCATGGAATTTAATAGGAAGCATTACTTTTGGAGCAGCATACTTATTTTAAGGTCAGACAAAGGTTCACTTGTCTTCTCAATGTAATTGCTATTTTAAGAATATTTATTATAAAATAAAATAACCCTACAATTTTCCCTATTATATGTTCATCTGTCTCTCTTCTGGTTGGATTCAAATCTCTGAATGCACATATTTCTGCAGAATAAATGAAGCATATATGCAGATAGAAGACAATAGCCCAATTTCTTTTAAAACTGAATCAGTATGGCTTTGAACTTTCCTTACATTTTCCAATATACTAAGAAGACGATAACATTTTAGTGATCTACATAATATAACTCCCTACTTTAGCAGCTCTTAATAGTTAGTTCTCATTAAGTAGTTTGAATTTCCCGATGGTTTGCTGACATATTTTTGGCTATTATTGCTGAGGTATGGTTCACTCTGGAGCCTAATAAGCACTGAGGCTTTACTATGAAGAATGAGACCATCACGCAAACTGAAGAAGATTTGCAGACAATTTGATTAAGTCTTGCGTTACTTCAAGTAACAGGAGCCTGGAGCAGACCTAACTTACAATTTTCAAACATACGTAAAGTTACCATAATATGATAGGAAGTATGTTCTGTTATAAACATGCATCATGTCAGGGAAAAAAAAAAAAAAGCTTAAATAGAGTTCATGGGGCATTTTTTTTTTTTCCGCCTTTTTCAACATTAGAAATGTGGTAACTATATGGTGAAGACTAAAAGAAAAACTCTGAAGTCAAACCTGCTTAATTCTTAAAACATGACTTTACTCTGAAGGAAATATTATCAGTTAAGAGAATAATAATCATGAAGTTATTTGTTCCTATGTTTTCAACAGCAGCAAAACTTTCTTTTCAAGTATGCTGTACAGAATAGGTTTTTGCATTTCTTCTTCTTCCCGTGGCAGTTTAAGTATAGAGGGAGATTTTTTTCTTCACATTTGCAATCATTCTTTCTTAATCACTACTAAATACTCTTCCTTGAGTCTTTCAAACCAATTCTAACAAAGCAGAAGTAGCCAGAACAGAAACCAGCTTATTCTTCTTTACTGTGTTATACCAGCACTACAATACAATGGGAAATGCTATAAATTACTTCTTTGCTCAAAAGGAAACATTGCTCCTTCAAACTGAACTGAGCCTAGAGAGAGAAATCTCATACCTGAACCAGTTTTCAAAACATGAAATAGAGTTCCTGATCAAATAGTGCCCAGTAAGCATCCCTAGGAGTAACATAATAAAAGTCATTGGGCAGAGAGCTTTAGGCAGAATTGTGATCAGCTGAAGATGGTCCTTGATTTTTGAAGATCTGTATGTGGGACACAGAGAAGCCTTTTTAGAACCACAAAGAGAAAAAGCTAAATTCTGTCAATGGAAATAGCAGTAAGCATGAAATGCTCCTCATTGTCTGATGCAATACACACCTTCATGCTCCACCTATGCACTTTCTGCGAGCCTCCTGCAAAGTTCTTAGTCTGTCTTTTTGATAGTTCATTGAAAATCTCACAAGTTAAATGGCAGCTTCCCAGGGAAATGAAACCAAAGCAGTCAATATATACAGTTGGAAGTCTGAAAGTGTGTGAAGTCTGAAACAAAAATTTAAGCTCATGAAATTACAAAGAACTTGATTCTTATTTTTGATAATATCTATTTCTTCATAACAATGACACTATGAATGAAGGATAAGGGTAGCTTAAAATGTACTGCCTTTTTGCATATCAGTTTTTTTTTTTTTTTTTTTTTTTTTTTTTTTCCAGTGATATTTAGGCAGAAAACATTTTATATCCAAATTACTGGTCCTGGTAAACAGAGGAGAACGGTTGTTATTTTGACAAGTATTTTGCAAATCTGACTTCATTCTACCATAGAACTGGAACAGAAAATGGTTGTTCATGGCTTCAGTTGTTTTCTTTTATCTTAATAGATATTGACTTTTACATAGAATTGTTATACAAAGTTGTGGGAGGGTTTGAAAAAAATAAATATTTTGTAGCAGTTAACATTTTTCAAGCATTATAGGTGAGAATCCAAACACAATTGTGTGTATATTTGGACAGTGACAGAAATCACCACAAACTCAAATTCTGAAAGAGAGAAATGGGAGTATTTAATTTTAAGAAATCTACAAATGTGTTCCATTCATACATTACATTATTTTTAAATATATGTCCAAAAATATACTTTTAAAAAGTACAGTGGAGCTCTTTGAAAATTCATTTGATTCACATCAAACCATGGATGTTTTATCCAAAACTACTTCTTTTTAATTTTTATGATCTGTTGGAAACATACTAATAACATTATAAAATGGACCAACTTAAACTAGAAAGAGAAACAAACAGTTCTCCATCTTATTTTTGCTATATGTCACGATTCAGCATAATGGACAGGTTAACATAATGGACAAATTCTGCTAAATTTTCTTAAACCACCTCTACACTTCTTTTTCTAGTGGTTAGCGATCCTGCCTATGGCAGGGGGATGGAAACTAGATGATCTTTGAAGTCCTTTTCAACCCAGGCCATTCTATGATTTTATGATAAAAAATCATTTAACGTGTTTGCTTATACCTGAATTGAGTTTCTGACTGTACTCTAAGATTTCTCACCAAAGTCTACATTAGCTTACACAACAAAAGCAACATCTAGGCGGCATGTCTTCAGTATTTATCCACCAATTTAACAGAGTTTTAAATATCCCCAGTTTCTGTCAGCTTAGTATAGCTATCTGTGGACTAAAGTCAAGAGCTTTATATAAGAAACTAGAATAAAAGAGCAAAAGATGCTTAGAAATATAAAAAACCTGAAGAGGTAGTAATAAGACTGCCTATAAACCTATCATCTGCTTTTGTAGAAGGCTATTTTGAGCTCTTTCTAGGAATAATGCTGCACTGTTACTGTTTTACCAATATTTATCACGTGCAGATATAATTTATAGAAACACCTTGGCCAGTCACAGCAAGCTCAGACAATCTATTCTCCAGCTGAATGAGAATAGGGACCTATACCAAGAGGAAGCTAAAGACTGATTTTTTGTCTTGTTCTTTGTTAACCTTCTTGTTCACAAAGCAGTGATACTTGCCCCCAAGTCAGTAACAATTTGTTGATGTAGATGTACATCTAGAGCATATCTCAAGTCTTATTTCTAAAAAATCCTGGTTGAATGTTCAGAACATACACTGACTGCAGCTGAAGTAAATGTCTTTCATAACCAACAGGTCGGTCCTGAAATTTAAACAAGTCAAATTGCTGAATCTGGTTTTAATTGTGAAGTGAATTTCTCAAATTTCTAAACATCAGCAAATATGCACCTGTTATGCCCAGAAGCAAAAAGCTCAGCATATGATTATGATCATAGAGGAATACTGCTGTGATTCACATCTACTCCTGTTTACTTTTTCTTATTATCTGCTGAAAACATATTAAGAAAAAAATTAAACAAGCTGACTGGAACTGAGAAGGGAAAATTTAGTCCTCCATCTTTGTTCTCTACAAATGATTTAATATAGCATATAGGTTTAAATATTAACTAAAATGATAGCTTAATCTTTCCGTCATTTTGTCACGTGCAGTATGCCTGGGATTACCTGATGCAGGACTGAAGTTCTTTGGCTTGAGAAAGCATTTTGCTCCTCACCTACTTCAAGATTAATAATATCACTCCAATGAGATTAGAGCCATTATTCTTCCTGACCTGACCCAAATGGTACAAATGGGATTTTAAAGAGAGTGTCTGCTGAAAGATCCAGCAGAATGATGAGGTGCACAGAACAGCTACCATGAGGAATCAGCAGTGATAGACTGTCAGCGTTATAAAGAAGATACACTATTAGGTTTAGCTATTATCCCAGAAGAAGATTATAGTCATAGATCCTGACCTTTAATTAAATGGACAGCACAAAGAAAGAGAGAAAGATAAACAAACTTGTGCAAAAAAAGTGGCAACTTTTACTGTCTTGGTAGCAGGTCAGTGAAGCGGAAAAGGGACAGTGACCAATACGAGTTTTTACAGATTCCTTTTTCCTTCAACTGGTGAAGGAGCAAACAGCAGTGGTGACATAGAACAGAGATTCATGAAGACTCCTGCTTTATTGGCTAAGTAGAAAAATAGCTCTGGATTTCTACTTTAAGGAAAGAACTGAGAAAGAAAGAAAGAAACAAAATAAGGTTTTTGTTGTTGTTGTTGTTTGTTTGTTTTAAATTGTAGCAGCACATATTTTGAAGGGGTCATTGTTTTTACTCTGTGGAGAAGTAGTTCACTTGCTGTTGAATAACAGTAAACCAGGATAAGCTTTGGCATTCATTTGTCCTGAATGTCACTACCCTTGAGCCACAGTATAGAAGGATAGAAATGCCAGTCTAGGAAAAAAGAAACAGACTGCGTACACTGACAGAAGGTCTTATGGTGATTATTAAACATTTTCTGTTTAATAGTTTATATTTATCAAAATTCTAATATTCTGTAAATTATTTCAATTATTTGAATTTGAGGAGATTTCCCCAGGCATTCTGGAGAAAACATATATTTAAAAAGTGATTCATAGCTGATTGAGTAATGGATTATTTATTTTCCAACAAAACAAAAGTCTTCTACTTCAAGCAACATGGAACCATCTTCTAAAAATCTATCACAATGGTTGATTCTTGCATTTTTGGGTTCAGCTGTAACAACAGCTGAACTATGAGTGGCACCTCTTGACTCATGTGTAGGGTCACACTGCTATAAATGTAACAAGCTGCTGAGGTCAGTTCTGTAGTTACAGCTGCAGTACCTAATGCTTTTATCAGCCGAAGACCCAAATTTCAATCTCTGGTCATGACCAAGATGGTAGTTGACATATCATATAACTGCTTTTTATGGTAACATATTGACTTTCATCTGAGTAAGAAAGCAGTTCAATATATGTGATATAATAATTTAATGGAATGTGCTTTCACCTCAGGAAGCCTACTGCAACTTCTGAACCAGTCATCTGAATCATCCATTTTAATGAGACCCTGGTTATTTACTTCTCAGTGGATGGTAGTTTTCTTAACAAAATTGCAACGTGCTGACAACCTTTAAATAAGGGAATCTGAGGTCTGAAATAATAGACAATTACCCTTAAGAATTAAAAAATTTGAATCATAGAATCATAGATTCACAAGGTTGGAAAGGATCTACAAGATCATCTAGTCCAACCGTCCTCCCATTACCATTGCTACCACTGGCCTTTTTGAACCTCAACCCATTCACCTCATCAATTAAGATATTAAACAAGATGGGCCCCAGTACCGACCCCTGGGGGACACCACTTGTAACAGGTTGCCAGCTGGACTTAACTCCATTAACTACTACCCACTGGCCATAGCCCTCTAGCCAGTTCCTTACCCAAAGAAGGGTATACCTGTCCAGGCCGCAGGCAGCCAGTTTCCCCGGGAGAATGCTGCGAGAGACCGTGTCAAAGGCTTTGCTGAAGTCTAGGTAGACTACATCAACAGCCTTTCCCTCGTCTACCAGTCTGGTCACCCAGTCATAGAAGGTGATGAGGTTGGTCAAGCACAACCTGATTTTCACGAACCTGTGCTGGCTGGGCCTGATCCCTTGAGTATATAGGTAGATTGACAAAGTGTCTTCCTAAAATGTTCACGCTTATAAGCTTTTCACTTTAGTATATATCAAATATGCATATGCATGTTCTCATTCTCATGATGCCAAATGATACTGACAAGGAGCTTAGGGTTTCCATGGTTAAAGAATATTGTTTTAAATGAAGAAAAATTTCAAATCAAATTTTACAGAGTTTTAGTTTGAAAATAATCATAAACAGAACCTATAGGTCCCTTCACACATACAATTAGTTTTAAACTAACTCCAAATAAAAGAATACAAGTTAAAGAAACCCACTAAGTAACACATTAGAGCACAGTAATGAGGAGCCTGAAATAGGAGAATGTACTAATGCAAACTCTTATTCATATGAATAACCACATTGGTCTTCATTGAAGTTCTCACACAAGAAAAGCTTTGCAGGATAAAGCTACTGTCTTGCTGACTATCCTTAAAATCAAGGGCATTCAAGAAATGAAAGACAAAGAACAATGATTTCACAGTTTTAAACATTAAATCAATGATCAAATATTAAATGGAGGATTACAGAAAATTACTAAGATGCAGTGCTCTTAATTGTGTAAGTTATGGACCCAACTGCTGGCTTCATTTGCAAAGTTAAAATCATTTACAAGGTTAATTGCAGTATCACCTCACCATCTCCAGTTGTTTTTCATGTTGTGCAAAGCAAGTGTGAGCAGATGTTCAAAAAGAACATCTGGTTGAGAGAAACAGGATCAATACTGCTGACAGTCTTGAGTGATTTCTTTTAGTGTACACACAAA
Source organism: Gallus gallus (assembly GCF_016699485.2). NCBI lineage: Eukaryota > Metazoa > Chordata > Aves > Galliformes > Phasianidae > Gallus > Gallus gallus. The sequence goes on along the minus strand of NC_052533.1, from coordinate 105,077,112 downwards.
ATAATTGGTGTCAGAAAGGAGAGTCAGAAATAAAGCTCTAAGATGAAAGATTTTTTGTTGATACTCTTAGAGAACAAACTGACTTCTGTAGCCCTTCCTAC